>NC_135578.1:125642908-125942908 GCF_965152235.1 Eretmochelys imbricata
AGAGAATAGACACAAGAATGATTAAAGGATTGGAAAACCTGCCTGATAGTGACAGACACAAGGAGCTGAATCTGTTTAGCTTAACAAAGAGAAGGTGAAGGGGTGACTTGATCACAGTCTAGAGGTATCTACTTGGGAAACAAATATTTAATAATGTGCCCTTCAAGCTAGCAGACAAAGGTATGTCACAGTCCAATGGCTGGAAGGCGAAGCTAGACAAATCCAGACTGCATTCTCCATCACTGGCCATTTTAAAATCAAGATTTTTTAAAGCTCTGCTCTAGTTCAAACAGAAATTATTTCCGGGAACTTCTGTGTGATACAGAAGGTCAGAGTGGCCTTAGAATTTATGAATGTTTAGTACTAGAAATCTGCAGCTAAGGTATGTCAGTGAATGTGTGCATCAGCCCTCACAAGCTAACCAGGGCTGGCCCAACACTTAGATACAAGATCTCCAAGAGACAATGACCCCAGGTCCAAGCACAGTGCTAGGTGGTGGTGTGACATTCTGTACCTTGGGGAAGCGCCTTGTAACCCCCATATTCCTCATGTATATATAATTGTGATCTTGCATATAAAGCAGGCTGTGTGAGGTATCAGGAAAGGTTATGATCTGCTGAAAGTCATGTTTTATCCAGAGATGTGTATCATTAATGTGTATGAAGTTATGAGAATTGTGTTGTACAGTTGTCAGTAAAACATGCTGTAAGTTGAGGAATCAGCCAGATCTTAGCTCAACAGCAAGGAAAGTAACTAATGCCCTGGCGGGGTGTCAACCCACCAACAGTCATTGTCCAGCAAGGGAGCTACAATACAATGACTCACCTGCGTGAGGCCACACCAGGGGAATTGCTCAACCTTGCCTGGAGAGACTCAGCAATGCCCCCTAGACATGCCTGGACTTGTGTGCACATGGGACTGGGGTATGGAACAGAACAGAGCAGGCCCATGTCTCGTCTCTTCTCCTGGCCCCACCTATACTGCAAGCAACAAAGACACTGAGGCCTTGTCTACACTGGCAAGTTTCTGCGCAGTAAAGCAGCTTTCTGTGGTGTAACTCCCAAGGTGTACACATTGCCAAGCCACTTAGTGTGCAGATACTGCATAGTATCAGTGCTGTAAAAAAACCACCCCGATGAGAAGCGTACAGCACCGTGGTGCCAGTGTAAGACACCCTAATCGATTACAGCACTGCGATTGGCCTCCGGGAGGTGTCCCACAATGCCTGTTCTCGCCTCTCTAGTCATCAGTTTGAACTCTACTGCCCTGTCCTCAGGTGACCAACCGTCAGCCCCTCCCCTTAAATTCCTTGGGAATTTTGAAAGTCCTCTCCCTGTTTGCTTGGTGGCGCATGCATTGGTCTCAGCGCATCTTTCCAGATGACCACACCTGCTCCACGCACCAGGTGATTCCCCGCTTGGAGCAATGCCGAGCTGCTGGACCTTACTAGCATTTGGGGAGAGGAGGCTGTCCAGCCCCAGCTGCGCTCCAGCCGTAGGAATTGTGATACCTATGAACAGATTTCACGATGCATGAGATAAAGAGGCCATGACCAGGACACGCTGCAGGGTCAAAGTGAAGGAGCTGTGGAACACCTGCCACAAGGTGCAGAAGGGAAACCGCCACTCCGGTGCTGTGCCCATGAGCTGCTGGTTCTACAAAGAGCTGGACGCGATACTTGGTGGCGACCCCACCTCCACTGCAAAGGCCACTGTGGATACTTCGGTGGCTCGTGCCAGTTGAGAGTGCACCGAGCCAGGAGGAGGAAATCTTGGACGAGGATGTGCAGGGGGACACAGAGGCAGAGGACGACTTGGAGGTCAGTGATGCATGCAGCCCAGAGCTCTTCTCTACCCCGGAGGAGGCTAGCCAGTCACAGCTGTCAGAGCTTGGCGAAGTGCAAACAGGAGAGGAGGCCCCTGGTAAGTGGCTTTGATTTTGGGAATTGCTGAAGCGAGTTGTTGGGGGCAGGAGGGCTGCAGAACGCAGGCTTGTGTCTGTATGATGCATATACCACTGCATGCCTAGTCTGAGCGACGGAACAGGGTGTTGATTGACTCCCTCACTTCACGGGAATTTGCCTCAGAGATCTCCAGGAAACTCTCATGGAGATACTGGGCAATCCGCTGCTGCAGGTTCTTTGGCAGAGCTGCTTTGGTTTTTGCCCCATTAAGGGTAAATTTCCCACGCCACTCTGCCGTCATTGGAATGGAGAGAACCGTTGTTGCACACAGGCAAGCCACATAAGGGCCAGGATGGAAGCCGCAGTCTTGGAGAAGACCCTCCCTTGATTCCCTGCTCACCCTCAGCAGCGAGATCTTCCATAATGAACACAGCCTGTGGAAAATGTGGGGACAGGAATGATTATGATGTTCTCCCTACAGTGCCGAAGAGCCACATGCCCAGTGTATAGTACGGTCCTGGAACACTGATTTCCTCTGCCCCTGTGGTTACTCACCATTTTGGGGGTCTTGTGGCTCATGTGTGATTGCCTGAGGTCAGCCAGTTCGTGACAGGTATGTGAAGAGTGGCTGTGTTTTAAATCAGTGGTCTGTGTGTTGCAAACTATACTGCTTCTGTAAAATGCTGCATTTTGGCTTCACAGATATGACCTTGGGAGCCCAGCCCCCTTTTTGTTATCGCCGGCTGAATGGCTGTGAAGAATTAGAAAGCGGCCACGAAGAACTAAAGAGGACTTTCTGCGTGAGGTCATGATGCACTCCCCCACTGAGAAACAAGAACTGAAGGAGTGGTGGGACAGAGAGAAGAGGGACCAAAAGGAGAACATGGTGCACCAGAACGAAGCCACAGAGCAGCTCTTAAACGTTATGGAGCGCCAAGCAGACAGGCTCCTGGCGCTGCTAGCACTGCAAACCGAGCAGCTCCGCGCCCACCCTCCCGCCCCTGCAGCCACTGTCACAAAACTCTTTCCCATGAGCCCCCCAAACACCTCCAACACACTCTTCTCAACCTCCTGGCTCCAGTCTGTACCTGCTGCATTCCACTCCTGCCTCATCGCAGTTCAGCCCTGCGGACTCCCAGTACCCACTGCACTCAACACCTGTCCCTCTGCAGTTTAGCCCTGCTGAAGTACAGTACCACTGCACTGTACTCCAGAGGGGAAGGTTGGATATGATACTGGACATACACAAACCTTTAACCGTCTCGGGACCCCACCTCCTCCTGGGACCCTCCCTTCCCCCATCCTCCTCAGTGTTGATGTGTTTTTTGTTTGTCTCTCTCCTCCGTTCGTTGTTTTTTAATAAAATAATTGTTTGGGTTTGAAAGCAATCTTTATTCCATTAATTGAAAGCAAACAGAGCCCTGCAAGGCAACAGGCGATTTTCTTACACTGTAGTGCATTATCTGCACCAATCACAATCCCCTCCTAGCATTACAAGCACTGTACTCCCGAGCATAGCAACAAATTAGTGACTTACAGCTTCAAATTGCTGCCCCAAAGCATCCCTGATCCTTATTGCCCCGTGCTGTGCCCCTCTATTAGCCCTGGTCTCGGGCTGTTCAAATTCAGCCTCCAGGCACTGAGCCTCTGCGATCCAGCCCTGAGTGAAGCTTTCACCCTTCCCTTCACAAATATTATGGAGCGTACAGCATGCTGCTATGAGCATAGGAATTTTGTCATCGGCCAGATCCAGCCTCCCATATAGGCAGGGCCAGCAGGCCTTTAAACGGCCAAAAGCACACTCAACAGCCATTCTGCACTTGCTCAGCCTGTTGTTGACAGGCTGCTCCTTGCTGCTGTCAAGGTGCCTTGTGTATGGCTTCATGAGCCATGGCATCAAGGGGTAGGCGGGGTCTCCCAGGAGCACAATGGGCATTTCGACTTCCCCTGTGGTGATCTTGCGGTCAGGGAAGAAAGTCCCTGCTTGCAGTTTCTTGAACAGGCCAGTGTTTCGAAAGATGCATGCATTGTGCACCTTTCCGGACCAGCCTGTGTTAATGTCTATGAAATGCCCATGGTGACCCACAGGTGCCTGAAGAACTATTGAGAAATACCCCTTCCAATTAATATACTCTGTGGCTAGATGGTCTGGTGCCAGAATTGGAATATGCATGCCATCTATCACCCCTCAGCAGTTAGGGAAGCCCATTTGTGCAGAGCCATCCACAATGTGATGCACGTTGTCCAGAGTCACGGTGTTTCGGAGCAGGATGCGATTAGTGGCCCTGCAAGCTTCCGTCAACACGACAACAACGGTCAACTTTCCCACTCCAAACTGGTTAGTGACCGATCGGTAGCAGTCTGGAGTAGCCAGCTTCCACAGTGCAATCGCCACATGCTTCTCCAGCGACAGGGTAGCTCTCATTCTCGTGTCCTTGCACTGCAGGGCTGAGGTGAGCTCCCATGAATGTGGCTTTCATCATCCGAAAGTTCTGCAGCCACTGCTTGTCATGGCAGACGTGCATGACAGTGTGATCCCACCACTCAGTGCTTGTTTCCTGAGCCCAAAAGTGGCGTTCCACTTTGGTCAGCGCCTCTGTGAATGCCACAAGCAATCTCGTGTTGTAGCTACGACTCGTGTCGCGATCATTGTCGCACTCCTCTTGCCTTTGTACTCCACTGCCACTTGTGACATGTTAGAGCAAGCAGTATATTGGTCAACAGTGCGGGATCCATTCCTGCAGACCGAAGAGGCAGAGCATGCAGTATACAAACCGTTGAAAGATGGTACCAAATGTGGACAGAAGCACAGGGATTGCTGGGATGCGTAGCAATGCATCACAGGGCATTGGGATGGGACAGGACCCAGGATGCCCTGTGACCCCCTCCGCCTTCCCACAACTCTTAGCGGCAGAAGAGGAAGAGGTGCTCAGTGCGATAGCTGCTCAGAGTACACCTCTCCAAATACCGCTGCAAGTGCCACAAGGGTGAACATGCTATTGCGCTGGCAGCTGACAGTGTGAACACACAACAGCGATTTCCCTTCAGCGCTCTCTGAGCAGCGCTGTAACTGTCGGTGCTGTCACTCTGCCAGTGTAGACACACCCTGAGAAGAAGACTGAAGACTCCAACAGAGGAGACTGGCCCAGATTTACAGGACAAATCTGTATATTAAGGACTGCAATATCCAATGGGGTGAGGAAAACTACATAGTCTAGTTGTTGCCCAGTCTAATAGAGTTGAGAGTGTAGACTGTGTGCTTATATTTTATTTCTTTTGGTAACTAACTCTGACTTTTTGCCTAACACTTATAGTTACTTAAAATCTATCTTTTGTAGTCAATAAATTTGTTTAACCATTTATCTTTACCAGTGAGTTTGCCTGAAGTGTGTGGCAAATTGCTCAGATTTGCAAAGGCTGGTGTATATCCACTTTCCATTGATGAAGTGGTGAACCAACTAAGAAATTTGCTCCGCTCAAGTGAGCAGTGCAAGATGGTATAGTCCTGAGGTACAGTGCTGGGAGCTAGGGGGATTCAGCCAGTGCCTTTCTCTGTGTGATTCATGAGTGGCTCTGGGAACATTTATGCAATCTAGCTGGGTGTGGGGCTCCACATGAGGTCGTGCTGAGTGATAACAGCACCTGGAGGGGTTTGCTGCTGGTCACTAGCAAGGCATTGTGAGAGACAGCCCAGTCTGGAGAGAGTCGGGGGGCTCAGTGATCCCACACTCCCAGGCTGCACCCCAGGGATCCCATCACAGGTGGTGTGAAGCAGAGAGTGGGGCAGGTGACTCTCCCCTTTGGCACAGTGCTCTGGTGTCCGGGCTTGTCATCCTGATGGGAAGGCAGGGGCCTGTTGTTCTAGTGTCCTGGCTCTACAGGCGGTAGGTCCCAATTTTCTGTCTCCCAGTGACCCTATTCCATAAGCCCTAGATCCCTACCTTGGTCCATGTCCAGGCCTTCTGAGGAGTCTAGAGGGATGGTTTGTGCTCCTTACTTAGCGACTGTTACTCGGTCTCTTGTCCAGGTGCTGGTCGGATTGAGCTGTGTGCTGGCCTGATGGAAGGAGGAACCACGCCCAGTATGGGTGAGTGCCCCAGGGCATCTTGCTCATACAGGGACATCAGGACTACTGCCCTGCAAGTGCACCAATGGAATACGTACTGGGGAAGCATTCAGTGGGACGAGGGCCAGTCCTGCAGGGCCATGGGTGCATGAGGAAGAGCCAATTCATGCATTCTCTGAAGCCTCCTGTCGAGTTGGCCCAAACTTTGCCAGTGTCCATGGAGTTTAGTGGCTTCTCTACCCTCCAGGGCCTCAGTGCAGGGAGCAGGTCCCACATGTCCTGGATTTGTCAGGGAACCTCCCAGCTCTTCAGCTGGCCCAGCCATGGAAGTTGCATCCCAATCTCCCAATCCCTTCAGCACCTCACTTCCATCCACCTAACTCTTCACTCCTGCTCTCCTTCATTCTCCTCTGTCCCCAGGGATTCCTGCCTAACTCCCATGCTCCAGGATAATGGGGGTCAAAGGTCCCTTCCCATCCCTGAACCCCAGGTGAGGCTCTCCCTGCTGGACAGAAGTGAGGGCTGGGAGGCCTCTGTAGTGGGAAGGGTGGGTGTCTGCCCTGCTTGTCCCCATGCTGAGCTGTCTCTGTCTGTCCCGGCAGGACTCCTGCAGGTGGTAAAGCAGTGTGTGCGGGTCCCAGTGTTTGTGATGATCCGACCTCGTGGGGGAGATTTCCTCTACTCCGACCGGGAGTTGGAAGTGATGAAGGCTGATATCCGCCTAGCCAAGCTGCATGGAGCCGATGGACTGGTGTTTGGGGCCCTGACTGAGGACGGGCGCATCGACACAGAGCTCTGCACAGCCCTGCTGGGTAAGGAGGCCCCCAGTTATGGGGTTCAGCTCTGCCTGATGCAGACAGCTTGGTGCTATCTGACCTGGTGGTGCTGGAAGATGTCATGTAGGTTGCTCTGGCTAATGATAGCTGGCTGGGGTCTGGCCCCCTCACTCCAGCCTCTCCTGGTTTCATGCTGCCATCTACCCCACGGCATTGTGGGTGAGCGCTTTGCAGACAGGCAGCACGGCTTCCCCCAGGAGTTCCCAGCTTGAAATGCAGTCTTGGGCGAGATGATGTGGTAAGGGAGGGAGAGGCTCAGGACCGGCTGTAGGTTTTTTGCTGCCCCAAGCTCCGAGAGCACAACTGCCCAAGCCAAAAAAAAAAAAAGGATGGCTGGAATGCCACCCCTAGAATTGTGCTGCCTTGTGCTTGCTTTGCTGGTGCCTAGAGCCCGTCCTGGAGAGGCTCATGCAGGGTACATGCAGGGTGTATTTTATGGCTAGCAAACACCCCCCATACCTTCCTTTCCTACTTGTGGGTGAGAGCAGAGCCGGCTCAGAAACCTTGGTAAAGATACCCAGGAAGTGCTTGTCTTGGCCTTCTGCATACCAGCTGTTCCAGACCTCGCTCTGAATTTTTCTGTCTTCCAAAATAGCTGAGAAAAACAGGCCAAAAGGGGAGAAATGAAAAAATGTAGAAAGTGGGTGGAGCTGGCGTTGCCTGGAGCGGCTGGGCTGTGGGAGACCCGAACCCCTTCTGAGCCAAGGGAGGAAAGGATCCTCCAGCACCTCATCTGTGAGCTGTAGCCAAGACACAGGGAGGCCAAGCTAGCACCTGACTGTCTGAGATCTGTGATCCTCGGGGTCCTGGGTTGCAGACGAACACACCCTAGAAGGTGCAGCAAGAGGAGAGGGGTCTGTCCAGGACTCTGCACTACATGTGACATGGGATTGTCTGCAGGGGCTGGTATAGTCAACAGAGGACACAGCTTGAGCTTCGTCAGGAAAATAACCAGCTCTGGTCCGAAGGAGCAGTCCTCAGTGGAGGGCTCTGTGGAAGAGGTGGAAAAGCAGGGGAGAGCTCAGACTGGTTAACTCTCTGGCTTCCCACATAGCTTTGATCCTGATCCTTTCCCTGCCTCTGTGATGGGAGAGCAGACTCCTTTCTGACTGCCTAGAAATCGTCCCTGCAGAGGAAGCTGTCTCTTAAAGGAGCTAGAATCCCTCTGTGTGAATTAGATGATAAGGGTGATGTAGGCAGCGTCATCACTATCCCTGTCTAACAGCCAGGGTAAAGATCAGCTCTTGAAAGCAGCTGCTGATGTTACTCATAAGCAGAACAAAATTTTGTGCTCCCATGGTGGGTCTGGAGACCCACTAACTGGGGGCAAAAAATTTGTCATCCAGAGAGAGTCTGGACAGTCAGGGGAGAAGCACCCACCGCGTTCCCAGCAATCATTGGGTCATTCACAGTGGTAGCAGAAGTGTGTATCTGAGGGAATATGGACTCAGCTATGCCCTCCTGAGACAGTGGTTCCTTTCAGTGTTCCAGACAGAGGAACTGCGATGTATCTGGGTACTCTCTTTAGACACTTGGAAACACTCCTGCCAGTGTCAGGTTGTTCCCCTGGTTTCCCAGGCCCTCAACCCCACCGGATTGATCCTTTCTCCTTAATGCACACCACAAGTGCGGCTGGGTGGTAGAGGGACTCTAGGCACAAACCCAGTTTATCACTGTTCTCAGGGCCATTGACTGAGGCTCTGTCTGCTACACAAAAGCTGGCAATCCGGTCGGCCTTTCAGCCATTGCAATGCAGAGCACCCTGTGCTACTCTCCGATTCAAGCTTTCGGTGATGCATAGCCCCGTCTTCCATGAGTCTAAAGCACAGTATGCAGTAGAGAGTGGAATTTAGGATTGCAGGGCTCATCGCATGGATGGGCCACTGTCCCAGCCATTCCCACTGCTGCAGGGCAGTCCATACACAAGGAGCTTCACAGAAAACACATGGAGACTTTAAAAGGCCCATAAATATACAAACCCGTGCTGGAGCCTAGGTAGCCTGGGCCTCTCCAAAGGCTGGTGGAGGAAACAGCCATCTCACCTCTCCAGCGTGGCTATGCTCCCTGCTGGGCTCTCCAAAGATGGTCCAGGAGCTTGTCTTTGGGCCACTCTTTCAGCAGTTAGGAAGAGAAAGTGTCATAACCATACAGCTAAGGGTAGCCTAGAATTCCTCCTTACCTGTAAGGGGTTAAGAAGCTCAAATAACCTGGTTGGCACCTGACCAAAAGGACCAATGGGGAAAGAAGGTACTTTCACATGGGGGAGGGAGGGGAGGCTTTGTTGGTGTGTTCTTTGGGGAAAGCAGAGAAGCATCAGGTCAAAAAACTCCTTCCTCTATAAACCATCCTGTACAAATTTCTGATATTACAAAAAAAGTAAGTAAATAAGGCAAGGTGCGTTAGATTACCTTTTGTTTTCAGCTTGTGAATTTTCCCTGTGTTAGAGGGAGGTTTATCCCTGGTTTTTGTAACTTTTAAGTTTTGCCTAGAGGGAAATCCTCTGTGTTTTGAATCTGATTACCCTGTAAAATTACCTTCCATCCTGATTTTACAGAGGTGCTTCTTTTACTTTTTTTTCTTTATAATGAAGTTCTGTTTTTTAAGAATCTGATGGGGTTTTTAGTGTCCTACAAACCCACGGGTCTGGTTTGTGCTCACCTTGTTTATTTTTCAAGCCTCCCCAGGCAAGGGGGTGTAGGCTTGGGGGGATATTTTGTGGGAATAGGAACTCCGAGTGGTCCTTTTCCCTGGTTCTTTGTTAAATCACTAGGTGGTGGCACCATACCTCAGTCCAAGGACAAATAGAGATTTGTGCCTTGGGGAAGTTTTTAACCTAAGCTGGTAGAAATAAGCTTAGGGGGTCTTTCATGCCGGTCCCCACATCTGTATCCTAGAGTTCAGAGTGGGGAGGGAACCTTGACAGAAAGGGACCCCACTCTGATGCAGGATCCTCTCCTCACACAGCGAGGCCTGCACTAACCATGTGAACTCTTCTCTTTGCAGCTGTTTGTCGTCCCCTGCCAGTCACCTTCCACCGCGGTGAGTTGTTCTCTGTGCTGTCCTGCTGTGAAGGAGCTGGCCCAGGCTCTATGCCTGTGCCCCTGCCCGGGGCTCTGAGGGCCCAGGCTCTATGGCCTTGTGGGTCCAGCAGGCTCTGTAGCCGTGCCGCTGCCTGGGAGTGGGGGCCGTGCGGGCTCAGGCTCTATGGCCGTGCTGCTGCCCTGAGTGGGGGCTGTGTATGCCAAGCCTCTGTGCAGGGGTTGGCAGCTGTGAGGGAAGCCTTTGGTTCTAGGCCCCGGATATATCCACCCGCCCTTGGCTGGTGAGCTGGCTGATGGGTGGGACTTTAGCAAAGCTTTTGACACGGTCTCCCACAGTATTCTTGCCAGTAAGTTAAAGAAGTATGGCCTGGATGAATGGACTGTAAGGTGGATAGAAAGCTGGCTAGATTGTCGGGCTCAACGGGTAGTGATCAACGGCTCCATGTCTAGTTGGCAGCCGGTATCAAGTGGAGTGCCCCAAGGGTCGGTCCTGGGACCGGTTTTCTTCAATATCTTCATTAATGATCTGGAGGATGGTGTGGATTGCACCCTGAGCAAGTTTGCAGATGACACTAAACTGGGAGGAGAGGTAGATACCCTGGAGGGTAGGGATAGGATACAGAGGGACCTAGACAAATTAGAGGATTGGGCCAAAAGAAATCTGATGAGGTTCAACAAGGACAAGTGCAGAGTCCTGCACTTAGGACGGAAGAATCCCATGCACCGCTACAGACTAGGGACCGAATGGCTAGGCAGCAGTTCTGCAGAAAAGGACCTAGGGGTTATAGTGGACGAGAAGCTGGATATGAGTCAACAGTGTGCCCTTGTTGTCAAGAAGGCCAATGGCATTTTGGGATGTATAAGTAGGGGCTTAGCGAGCAGATCAAGGGATATGATCGTTCCCCTCTATTCGACATTGGTGAGGCCTCATCTGGAGTACTGTGTCCAGTTTTGGGCCCCACACTACAAGAAGGATGTGGAAAAATTGGAAAGAGTCCAGCGGAGGGCAACAAAAATGATTAGGGGACTGGAACACATGAGTTATGAGGAGAGGCTGAGGGAACTGGGATTGTTTAGTCTGCGGAAGAGAAGAATGAGGGGAGATTTGATAGCTGCTTTCAACTAGCTGAAAGGGGGTTCCAAAGAGGATGGATCTAGACTGTTCTCAGTGATAGCAGTAATGGTCTCCAGTTGCAGTGGGGGAGGTTTAGGTTGGATATTAGGAAAAACTTTTTCACTAGGGGAGTGGTGAAACACTGGAATGCATTACCTAGGGAGGTGGTGGAATCTCCTTCCTTAGAAGTTTTTAAGGTCAGGCTTGAGAAAGCCCTGGCTGGGATGATTTAGTTGGGGATTGGCCCTGCTTTGAGCAGGGGTGGGACTAGGTGACCTCCTGAGGTCCCTTCCCACCCTGATATTCTATGATTCTATGACTCAGTGCTGCAGCTTGTGCCAGCATGGCATCTCTGAGCTGCTTTGTTTGGTCTTTCAGCCTTCGACATGGTCCATGATCCTCTTGTGGCCCTGGAGACCCTGGTGTCCCTGGGATTCGAGCGGGTGCTGACCAGCGGCTGTGACAGCTCAGCACTGGAGGGGTTACCCTTAATAAAGAGACTCACAGAACAGGTGAGCGCCCCCTCCCCCACTTCTGTCTCTGCTGTTGCTCTCAGTTACCCTGACCACTCACTGCTCTGTGGGGGCTGCCCCTAGGGAAGTCTTTGGCTGGGAGCACCTTCCCCATCTGCTCCTGCTTTTGCACTGGCCCCAGGGGCACATCAGGGCTTTGTGAGTTTGAGCTGTGAGGCCCCACTTGGCAGAGACCTGCGTCTGCCAACAGGGAGGCCACTTGGGCTGCTCTTGCTCACAGGCTACAGATGGGGTGACCTCACGGAGGGGAGGGGCCTTGTCTCTAACTTGCTCTCCCCGTTGGTGTGACAGCACCTGTGTCTGTTGTCCTTCACACCGTATTTGTATTGCAGTAGCACATGGAGGCCCCCCGGGACATCAGGGCCTGGGACCTGTTGTGCTAAACAACACACACACACACAAGCTCACGATCCTGTTTAAGATGAAATGCAACAAATGGGAGTAAGAAAGGTGCAGGACGAGAAGAGTGAAATGAGGGGGGATGGTGACAGGATCCCAAGGATACAGACGCTCTGAGATGAGGCTTTAATGAGTCCGGCTCATCTGCATGTTTTTCTGTCTGAGACGTACATAAAATCACGAAGTGCCTCGCCGGAGAGAGTGAGCCGGCCCGGCAGTGGGACTGTCAGATGGAAGGCACTAGAGGCCGGCGCAGTGTGATGGTTTATGAATGTTACCATTGGGTGCTGGCTGGGGTGCTCTGGGGTTGAGGAGAGAGCTCTCTGGGCTAGGAGTGTCAGAAGGCAGGGGACAGCTGGGGCTGACAAGGGGGACTGATGAGCGGAGTGTAGCTGGGGTGTTGAATGACTTAACTGCTCATTTTCTGGCTGGTGTGTTTAGGGAGATCTGCAGTCTGGCAGACTAAACTCCAACAGCACAAAGGGCTAAGTCTGAGAACATAGTACAGCATGTATGCACATGCACACAGACACAATACTCACACTTTATATGCATATGTGCATGTAGACACATGCATGTCCATGGAGACACACACACGTGCATATACACGGCTATGCACACACACAGGTATTATTGGTTGGCTTGTAAGTTATTGGAGTTTAGGGGGCTCTTGAAAGAAGTGGCTGCAGTGTCCCAGAGTCTGTGAGGTTCCTGGGCTGGAGCATGTTAAGTAGGCAGAGTCCTTGAGCCAGCCTCTAAGTGTCTCAGGGGGCTGAGTTTCAGAAGAGCTGGAGGAGTTTCCAGCATGAGACGCACTGGAGGCACCAGGCTGAAGAATGAAAGTCCGGCAAAATCACAAGGACAGTGGCTTCCTCTAATGCAGGGGGAGGCAACCTATGGCACGCATGTCAAAGACAGCACGCGAGCTGATTTTCAGTGGCACTCACACTGCCCGGGTCCTGGCCACCGGTCCAGGGGGCTCTGCATTTTAATTTAATTTTAAATGAAGCTTCTTAAACATTTTAAAAACCTTATTTACTTTATATACAACAATAGTTTAGTTATATATTACAGACTTATAGAAAGAGACCTTCTAAAAACATTAGAATCATAGAATATCAAGGTTGGAAGGGACCTCAGGAGGTCATCTAGTTCAACCCCCTGCTCAAAGCAGGACCAATCCCCAATTTTTGCCCCGATCCCTAAATGGCCCCCTCAAGGATTGAACTCACAACCCTGGGTTTAGCAGGCCAGTGCTCAAACCACTGAGCTATCCCTCCCCGCCAATGCACACAAAAATGTATTACTGGCACACAAAACCTTAAATTAGAGTGAATAAATGAAGACTTGGCACACCGCTTCTGAAAGTTTCCGACCTCTGGTCTAATGTGTCTTGGGGACGATGCTGTGAGCTGCATAACTGGGCATGTCCTGAGGTGTGTGAGTGTGAATTCTTCATGCTACTCCAAGATCCTCCACATGATAGGCTGCATATAGGTGGGGCGCATGCAAGTACCGTGTCTCTCCTGTGTGTCAAGCTGGAGTGGGCAAGAGCATTAACACCTGTCACTCTGCTCCTTTTCAGGCAAAGGGCAGGATTGTGGTGGTGCCAGGTAATGACTCTATTGCAACTTTGTGCACGTACTGGGGGCTGAATCTGTCCCTGGCTCTGGGGTCCCAGTCTCATGCACGTGCCCAGGTGCATAAGATCCATGTTTCAGCTTTGAACCATTCTGCTGCCTCACCGAGGAGTGGCTCTCCCTCCCTCCAGGGAACGTAAAGGCCACCATTCCCGCTACCTGCTGTGGGCAGTGAAGCCCTGTACAACTGCTGCATTCTGTGAGGTCTGGGGATACTCTCTGGATCAGCCAGGGGTCCCATGCAGCTCCTCATCCAGCCTCCTGTGCCTCTGTGGTGCTGTTTCCCTTTGCTGTCCAGGCTGGATCTGGTCTTAGGGGCTAGTCACCGGGTGATGCTCAGGATTGTCCTGCTCAAATGTGATGTATGAATATATTCTTTCCACTAGGGGGTGGTATAACAGAGAGGAACCTGCAGAGGATTCTTGAGGGCTCTGGTGCATCTGAGTTTCACTGCTCTGCTCGCTCAGCCCGGGACTCAGGAATGAAGTTCAGGTAAGAGGTTGTCTCTGCACTAAGCCAGTGAGGAGTTACAGTCTGGCTTGTTCCTCCCACAGATTTGCTGCTCTGAAAGTGAGTCTGCGAATTACAGAGAAAACTCCCTGATCCTGCTGATGCCCCAGGGTGTGCGAATTGTGCTTCGGGGGGGCTAGATGTGTGAATCCTGGCACTGGTATTCTGGGGCACATGAATTCAGCTGGGCTCAGCGTTTGGGGGCGCGAGTCCTGTGCACGATGAGGTCCCCTTGGATGCGTTAACCTCCTGTGTTCAGCTGTTGGGAGCATGATTCCTGGCATGAGCGCACTGAGGTATGTGAATGGCACTTGGGAGCATGAGCCCTGATGCTGGTGCCGTGGTGGGCTGTGGGGGTGCATCTCTGTGAGACATGGGTCTAGGAGGTCTGTACTTCGTTCCCATAATGCTGGTGCCTCTGGCCTAGAGCTAGGACCCTTTCCTCTGCTTGGGATACCGCTTCTCCTGCTGCTACTGTCTAGCATCTCTGTTAACTCGGCGGTGGCACCGGAAGATCCTCTGCCAGCTGCTGAGAAAAGAGGAGACAATGCTGTAGCTTGGCAGTTACCTTGATGTCTCCTGGCTAGGGCCTGTGTCCAGCTGTTCTACATTCCAGACAGTAATCAGTCCCCTGTTGGTTTTCCTGACAGAAACAGCAGTGTTGCCATGGGATCCTCTCTCTCTGTCTCCGAATATTCCCTAAAGGTAGCAGATGTGGCTCAAGTGAGGACCCTGAACGCTATTGCAAAGAACATCCTGTAGAGGGCAAGTGCTGAGTGGGGGACAGGAGCGCGCAGACCCTGGGATCCTCTCTGCCCATCTGAACAGATGGGCTCAGGCTTCAGTCTCACAAGGGCTGTCAATGAAGTGGATACTATGACGGAACCTGCAGTCTCTTCATTGGCTTCACCTGGACACGCTCCCTGGACTGGAGGCTTAAACTGGCTTTTTAGAAAAAAAAAAACAAAAACAACCACCAAGGACCCATTCCTGGCTGTTGTAGTGGCACAAACCATTCAGCAGCAATTGGGAGGGGGGACCTTAGCGAAGGGTAACTAAATTGTGCATTACCAGCAGTGATTGTCAAATAAACACCCTGCAGCCACTCCCGTGTCACTGTGGCTCATCCTTACGGAAAGGGCTTGATGGTCTGTGTCATGCTGCCAATGTGAATGGTATCTGCTATGGTGAGTCGTGACGTGCTTGCAAAGGAGTCATGTTCCAGGGAATCTGCGCAGGATGCAGTCAGCACGAGGAAATGATTTCATTCAGAGTTAAGGTCATTTGAATTCAGGACTCTTGCTTTCAGGCTGATTTAGCAATCCATGGCTAAGGTTGGCAGAGGCGTTCAGGAGACACTGAACTGAGAACTATATCTAGAACTCAAACAACACACAGGTTCTGCTGACAAAGCTTGTCAGCCTCGTAAACAGAAAGCTCAGGTCTCTTCCCCTTTTCTTAAAGAAAACCACAGGGAAATCATTTGAAAAAATCTTGGAGTTAGTACAAAGAACAAATTGTAGCCTTTTATTTTATTTAAAGTGAATTTAGTAATGTGGCATTACACCATCGTGGGTTCGGCTCTGGTGGCTACAGTTTCAAGCTTAACAGAATGAAAGTCACCTCTGCTACTTGCTTCAGATTCAGAGTCTCTAGGAACACATAAAGACCAGGGGTAGTGACCACACACACATTTACCAGTACAAGTCTCTCACAAAGTTTTATTAAAGTTACCAGCAAAGTTGTGGTTACCCAAGCATATAGAAATTCTCTACAGACCTATGTTCAAGTTACCAATATAGTTATAGTCACATCCTCCTAGATAGTGTTAGGATCTGATGGGTCTGTCCTGGACTGATCCTCAGTAGAGAGATGGTTCCTGCTGGGTTTCCCATAGAGAGCTCAATTGTCTCACTCTGGGCACCCTCTTTTATAATGTGATTCTGACTATACCTCATTAGCATTTACACGCATTGTGCACCCTGCGATTAGGGCATGTGTTAGAAAAATGTGACTACCGGGGATCTTGTAAGCAAAAAATTACTGTTAATTGTTTGCAATATCACCCATTGGTACCGCTTTTCCCATAATCTTGTGGCATAGGATCATTCTTTGGTCACTTACTTATGTCAAGCATTTCTTAAGCCTATGGTCTTGTATGGGTAAGCTGACATCTGACAGGTCTCAGCCTGTAGGCCTTGCATTTCAGCCCTTCTTACTTAGATATCTAATACATAATTATCCCTTCTAACTACTGATCAATCTTATACTTCTATAATCCTACAATTTAGCTCTCTTTAGCACAGTGGTCTCCAAAGTTTTTGGATCACGCACCCCCACGGTGCCACCAAAGAAAGGAGAGGGGAAGACTCACCGCAGGCGTGCTGCCGAAGAAAGAAGATGGGAAGACGTGCCGCCGAAGAAAGAAGGAGGGAAGACCTGTCGCAGTCGTGCCACCGGAGGGGAAGACCTGCTGCAGGCATGCAGAGCTGCCGCCGAAGAAAAAGAACACTGGAGTGCTGTCCGGCAGCACTCCTCCTGCCCTGCACCCCCTGGGATCCTCTGGCGCACCCCCTGGGGTGCACACCCCCCACTTTGGAGACCACTGCTCTAGCATACAATAACTATGACACAATATGTTAATCATAATCACACAATAAATGAACAATAAACTAAAATCATTGGCTGCAAAATGGAGAAACTGAGCCCTCAGAAGTGAAGAAATCTCGGTCAGCAGGCCAGACTGCGGCCTCAGCACACCAACTGCCTAATCATTGCCAAGTATTTTGTAGGTATCCCAGCAAAGGAGTAATTGGAAGGCGGATAATGAGGTGGCTTTGTGGATGCTTATGGGGAGCTCATACCTTGCGGGGGGAGGGCAGGCAGCATGGGGGAAAGTGCAAAGGCGCTTGCTTGTGACAGGTGGACAATGGAGGCTGGAGCCCCTGGCAGAATGGAGGTGGGAGGCAGCCTCTCAATAGCCTGTGAGAGATGGTGAAGGGCCTTGAAAGTGGAGACAAGCAGCTTATGTTTGATGAACTAGAGAAGGGGGAGCCAGTGGAGGGACACAAAGAGAGGGACGGCATGGTCAAAGTCATGAGCAAGGAAAATGGTCTTTGCAGCACATTCTGAATGGATCTGAGTGGGGGCAGATTGCATTTGTCACGGCTGGAGAAAAGGATCGTGCAGTAATCGAGATGTGAGATGAGGAGAGCTTGGACCAGAGCTTTCGCTGTGTGGATGGCTGGGAAAGGCCAGACCTTACAGACATCATGCCGAAAGGATTGGTAAGATTTAGACAGCCTGGATGAGAGGCTCTAGAGAGAGAGCTGAGTTAAAGATGATGCCCAGGTTACAGGGTTGAGTTATGGGCAGGCTAGTGGAGTTGTCCCTGGTGATCAAGAAAGGAGGAAAGGAGCGGCTGTGTTGCAGGTCTCAAAGAGAGGTCACAATCCACACTACAGATGGGATTTTGTTGCACTACGAATGGCTGTTTTTTCTAGCTCTCCCCTGTGTACAAGGCTGCAGGCTCCTGGGTGTCCATCAGGAATGTTTTGGTGCCTGCAAGGTGTGTTTCTCAACCTTTCTGTTACCGGGGCCTGGCTTGCTGCCTTCCTCAGCTGTGTCAGGGAGATCTTAGGGACTGGCGGACCCGGCATTGAGAAACCCTGTGTTAAAGGGTCCGACGTGGGGTTGGGGCTGGCGTTGTTTGTGAAATGAAGATGGTATTTAAATCAATGAAGCCTCTAATAATTAACTGGTGAGAGTTCTGCATTGTCATCCCTGGACATTGGACCCGCCTCTCTGCCGGTGGCTCGTAGCTAACGCTAGTGCAATTACTTATTGAACCATTGTTGACCTTGAGCTAGTTACTAATTACTTAAGGAATGAGACAACAAATTTTCCCTTGGCTTATCCCAGTTTGTTCCAGCATCCCGCATGTGCTCCTTTCATGAGATCCTGCGCTGCCTGCTGGCCCTCGGGTGGAACTGCAAGGGCAGGTCCAACTCTTTATCTAGAAGACATGCCATGTAGCTTCTCTTGTGCCCCTTCCTGCTGCCCTCCCCTGCTCTGCACTCCCTTAGCTGGGTGGTTACGGTTTGGTATCCAGGCAGCCTCACCAGGAGTGACCCGCCATCCCCCCGAGGCAGGGAGGAAGCTCTGGAGGACCATCCATCCAGTGTAAAGCCCAGAAGTCCATCTCCTGCCCCATATCCCCATTTGATGTTGTAAGGAGTAAAGGGCCCCCTTCAAGCCGGTGGTGTAGGCCAGTGCTGTCAGCTCAACCCCTGCCATGCTGGGGAGGGGCACACAAGGATGTGAGCAGGGCCCGTGGGGCTTGGGGGGGCACACAGAAGGGTGTGAACAGGGCCCATAGGGCTCTCAGCTGGGGGGGGCACACGGGTGTGAGCAGGGGCTGAGGGGGCACACAGGTGTGAGTAGGGCCCATGGGGCTGGGGAGGCACGCAGAGGGGTTTACCCCTCCTGACTGATACCTGAGGGGTGGGGCATTTTCTTACACTTTGGCAACACTTGTCTTCCTCCTGCTGCCAAGGGTTTCACTAGATCAGTCTGAGATTGTGTCTCTCGGGGCATCCCATGGATCACAGCTGGGGTCTGCTGGAATTTCTGAGCCTGGGCTATTCCCAGAGCCTGTGTCTGCACTGGCCCGGGCCCGGGCTTGGGCTAAGGGGATGCTGAATTGTAGTGTTGACATTTGGGCTCAGGCTGCAGCTTGAGTTCTGGGACCCTCCCACCTCGCAGAGTCCTATAACCCAGGCTCCAGCCTGAGCGTCTACATGGCAGTTAAACGTCCTGCAAGCCCGAGTCAGCTGGTGCTGTTTGTCAGCTGAGGGTTTTCAACTGCAGTGTAGACAGATAGCTGATCCATGGGGCCCCCTGTGGCTCTCAGCTGGGGTCTGCCTGCTGGGGCCCCCCTGTGGCTCTCAGCTGGGGTCTGCCTGCCCAGGGTCCTGTACAGGTTTCCGAGGACCCTGAGTCATCGCTCCATTTGGGGCTTTGTGCAAGAGCAAGACAGAGTTAATGATTAACTGCCCTGCCATCTGATCTCATCCTCCCTCTTCGGGGTGTTTGCGATTTTTACCCTGCTCACCCACTCAGGGCTAACACACCCCTGCAGAGGGCGAAGAGGAGGGAGCTGTCAGCTCCGCAAACGCCTGGGCCATGCCTGCACCACTGGAGGAGTTCTGTGGCTCCGTTTTCTGGGTAAGTGGCTGCATGTCCTCGCAGAGTCCTCACCCCACAGGGCAGGGGCACGTGAATACCTGGGGAGAGCAGAAAACACAAGCCAAAGCCTGGGGTCCCCCAGTCCTTTCAGAGGCAAAGCACCCTCATGGGAAGGGGGCATGGCCCAGGTCGGGGCTCTGGCGTTGTAGTCGTTGTTTCCCATGGGTGTAATGCCGAAGGGCCCTGTCGGGTGCTGGAGGCTGCACACACATAGCACGCAGCCCGACCATCCACCGTGGCAAGCCAGACTGGGGAGGAGCAGGTAATGGTGAGATGAGCATGATCTGAAAAGCAGCCAGTGGCCTGAGCTCGCCCCCTCCCAGACTGTGTCCAGAGACATGGGGCATGGCACGGCACGGCACGCTGTCCTCCCGAGACAGGACAGACACAGCCCCAGGTGCCCTTTCTGCTCCGGGGAAGGAGGCAGTTGTTTTAACTCAGTGTTACAGGATGGCAAGGACTCCACTGGCATCTGGGGGGATGGGGTCGGGGGTGCGCAGGGGGACGAGGGCTCCCACGGGATGGGGTCGGGGGTGCGCAGGGGGACGAGGGCTCCCGGGGGGATGGGGTCGGGGGTGCGCAGGGGGACGAGGGCTCCCGGGGGGATGGGGTCGGGGGTGCGCAGGGGGATGATGACTCCCAGGGGGATGGGGTCGGGGGCGCGCAGGGGGACGAGGGCTCCCGGAGGGATGGGGTCGGGGGCGCGCAGGGGGACGAGGGCTCCCGGGGGGATGGGGTCGGGGTTGCTCAGCGGTACGAGGGCTCCCGGGGGGATGGGGTCGGGGGTGCTCAGCGGTACGAGGGCTCCCGGGGGGATGGGGTCGGGGGTGCGCAGGGGGACGAGGGCTCCCGGGGGGATGGGGTCGGAGGTGCGCAGGGGGACGAGGGCTCCCGGGGGGATGGGGTCGGGGGTGCGCAGGGGGACGAGGGCTCCCGGGGGGATGGAGTCGGGGGTGCGCAGGGGGACGAGGGCTCCCGGGGGGATGGAGTCGGGGGTGCGCAGGGGGACGAGGGCTCCCGCGGGATGGGGTCGGGGGTGCGCAGGGGGACGAGGGCTCCCGCTGGATGGGGTCGGGGGTGCGCAGGGGGACGAGGGATCCCGGGGGGATGGGGTCGGGGGCGCGCAGGGGGACGAGGGCTCCCGGGGGGATGGGGTCGGGGGCGCGCAGGGGGACGAGGGCTCCCGGGGGGATGGGGTCGGGGGCGCGCAGGGGGACGAGGGCTCCCGGGGGGATGGGGTCGGGGGCGCGCAGGGGGACGAGGGCTCCCGGGGGGATGGGGTCGGGGGTGCGCAGGGGGACGAGGGCTCCCGGGGGGATGGGGTCGGGGGTGCGCAGGGGGACGAGGGCTCCCGGGGGGATGGGGTCGGGGGTGCGCAGGGGGACGAGGGCTCCCGGGGGGATGGGGTCGGGGGTGCGCAGGGGGACGAGGGCTCCCGGGGGGATGGGGTCGGGGGTGCGCAGGGGAACGAGGGCTCCCGGGGGTGATGGGGTCAGGGTGGGCAGGGGGACGAGCGCTCCCGCGGGATGGGGTCGGGGGTGCGCAGGGGGACGAGGGCTCCCGGGGGGATGGGGTCGGGCGTGCGCAGGGGGACGAGGGCTCCCGGGGGGATGGGGTCTGGGGTGCGCAGGGGGACGAGGGCTCCCAGGGGATGGAGTCAGATGAGCGCAAGGGGGACGAGGGCTCCAGGGAGATGGGGTCGGGGGTGCTGTTAAGGAAAAGTTAGCATATGTGACTTTATTTTGGTTTGGGGCCCGCTATTGTTTAAAAGCAAACACATTATGCACCAGGAGGAGTTTCTTAGATACTGCATTTTTGTGAAAACCCCCACTCCTTGTTTCCAGCATGCCTCGACTCCCGGTTTCTGTTCTTTGTCTGTTTCTGACTCCCTGCCTCCTGGCCTTGATGCGAGCCTCCCATCCTGTAAAGAAAGGCTACTGGTGCATTGCTTTAGGACCATGCTGTATAGCTGAAGTAATGGTTTGGGGGGGGGGTGCACTTAGCAGGGATAGGTGGTAGATAAGGGAAGGGTTTGTCTATTGGCTAAGGTTTCCGAGGAGGGCAACATGCTTTGCTAAAAGGTATATAATCTCTGTATAACCTGCATTAGGGGTCCCCTCCTGAATAGCAGGGGTGCACCATGCTCGAGCGTAATAAACTTAATATCTTTGGGAACTCTGCAGTTGTGGACTTTGTTCGTGTGCCTCAGCCTAGACTCGAACTGTGCGTGACCTATCAGGTATAATTCGCAGCAGTTTGTGTGCGTGACCAATTAGGTATAATTCGTGACAGGTGCGCAGGGGAACGAGGGCTTTGGGGGGATGGGGTCGGGGGTGCGCAGGGGGATGACGACTCCCAGGGGGATGGGGTCGGGGGCGCGCAGGGGGACGAGGGCTCCCGCGGGATGGGGTCGGGGGCGCACAGGGGGACGAGGGCTCCCGCGGGATGGGGTCGGGGGCGCGCAGGGGGACGAGGGCTCCCGGGGGGATGGGGTCGGGGGCGCGCAGGGGGACGAGGGCTCCCGGGGGGATGGGGTCGGGGGCGCGCAGGGGGACGAGGGCTCCCGGGGGGATGGGGTCGGGGGCGCGCAGGGGGACGAGGGCTCCCGGGGGGATGGGGTCGGGGGCGCGCAGGGGGACGAGGGCTCCCGGGGGGATGGGGTCGGGGGCGCGCAGGGGGACGAGGGCTCCCGGGGGGATGGGGTCGGGGGCGCGCAGGGGGACGAGGGCTCCCGGGGGGATGGGGTCGGGGGCGTGCAGGGGGACGAGGGCTCCCGGGGGGATGGGGTCGGGGGCGCGCAGGGGGACGAGGGCTCCCGGGGGGATGGGGTCGGGGGCGCGAAGGGGGACGAGGGCTCCCGGGGGGATGGGGTCGGGGGTGCGCAGGGGGACGAGGGCTCCCGGGGGATGGAGTCGGGGGTGCGCAGGGGGACGAGGGCTCCCGGGGGATGGGGTCGGGTGTGCGCAAGGGGACGAGGGCTCCCGGGGGATGGGGTCGTGGGTTCGCAGCGGGGTGAGGTCTCTGGGGGGATGGGGTCGGGGTTGCACAGAGGGACGAGGGCTCCCGGGGGCTGGGGTCCGGGGGGATGGTGTCGGGGGTGTTCTCCGGGGGGATGGGGTCGGGGGTGTGCAGGGGGACGAGGGCTCCCGGGGGATGGGGTCGGGGGTGCGCAGGGGGACGAGGGCTCCCAGGGGATGGGGTCGGGGGTGCGCAGGGGGACGAGGGCTCCCGGGGGATGGGGTCGGGGGTTCGCAGCGGGATGAGGTCTCTGGGGGGATGGGATCGGGGTTGCACAGAGGAACGAGGGCTCCCGGGGGCTGGGGTCCGGGGGGATGGTGTCGGGGGTGTTCTCCAGGGGGATGGGGTCGGGGGTGAGCAGCGGGATGAGGGCTCTGTAGGGTTGGGGTCGGGGACACACAGGGGGACGAGGGACCTAGACAAATTGGAGGATTGGGCCAAAAGAAATCTGATGAGGTTCAATAAGGATAAGTGCAGGGTCCTGCACTTAGGACGGAAGAATCCAATGCACCGCTACAGACTAGGGACCGAATGGCTAGGCAGCAGTTCTGCGGAAAAGGACCTAGGGGTGACAGTGGACGAGAAGCTGGATATGAGTCAGCAGTGTGCCCTTGTTGCCAAGAAGGCCAATGGCATTTTGGGATGTATAAGTAGGGGCATAGCGAGCAGATCGAGGGACGTGATCGTCCCCCTCTATTCGACATTGGTGAGGCCTCATCTGGAGTACTGTGTCCAGTTTTGGGCCCCACACTACAAGAAGGATGTGGATAAATTGGAGAGAGTCCAGCGAAGGGCAACAAAAATGATTAGGGGTCTAGAACACATGACTTATGAGGAGAGGCTGAGGGAGCTGGGATTGTTTAGCCTGCAGAAGAGAAGAATGAGGGGGGATTTGATAGCTGCTTTCAACTACCTGAAAGGGGGTTCCAAAGAGGATGGCTCTAGACTGTTCTCAATGGTAGCAGATGACAGAACGAGGAGTAATGGTCTCAAGTTGCAGTGGGGGAGATTTAGGTTGGATATTAGGAAAAACTTTTTCACTAAGAGGGTGGTGAAACACTGGAATGCATTGCCTAGGGAGGTGGTGGAATCTCCTTCCTTGGAAGTTTTTAAGGTCAGGCTTGACAAAGCCCTGGCTGGGATGATTTAACTGGGAATTGGTCCTGCTTCGAGCAGGGGGTTGGACTAGATGACCTTCAGGGGTCCCTTCCAACCCTGATATTCTATGATTCTATGATTCTATGCTCTCAGTGTTTTGGGTTCAGGTTGCCTGCAGGGGAAGGCTGAGGTGTGCAGCGGGAGAGGCACTTGGGCGCATGGCGTCAGGGTGCATGCAGGTGGAGTGGTGCTCCAGGCAGGGGATGCTGGTGAGTTTGTGGTGTGACTCTGATTCTGCTCTCGCTGTGTCTGCCCCACCCAGAACGCTTCCTTACTGGATGTACCGCAGCCCGACCTGCCACTCTGCTTTGAACAGACCGTGCTTGTTTGGATCCCTCTGGGCTTTCTCTGGCTTTCATCCCCTTGGCAGCTTCTTCCCATGTTTAAACCCAGGACCAAGAAATCATCTCTAACCAAAATCTACCTCACCAAGCAGGTACAGCATCCTATGGCCCTACAGAACCAGGGGGATAATGGGGCCGGGGTGGAGGGATGTCATCTGCTGTAATGGGGTCAGGGGTGGGGAATGCCCTTGACTGGAGGGATGTAACGGGGTGGAATGGGGAATGGGGTGGGGAACGTCCTGGGCTGGAGGGATAGAATGGGATGTAATGGGGTGTACTGGGGCGTGGGTTGGGGAACGCCCTGGACTGGAGGTATGTAATGGGGTGCAGGGTGGAGAACACAGTGGGAACGAGGGCTTTGTGGGGTATTGGAGTTTTGTGCTCATAAGGCCAGAATGGTGTGAACTCATGAGGAAAGGGGCATGTGGACCCAGACAGATGGAACAGGACCTTGGGAATGGCCCTGGACTAGAGGGTTAATATTAGGCCTGCATGGGGTGGAGGGATGTAACAGGGTGTGGGGCTTGTGGGCATGCTACCACTTCCACCACTTGTCTCCCCTGCGGTGGTGTTGACAGACCTAGGGCTGTGTTCCCCAGTAGTCCAACAGGCAGGGACAAGGCCAGTGTCTCTCCTAACAGCTGCTCTCCCCCAGGCGCTGACCACATTGCTCTTACTGACAGCAATGGCTGAACTGGCCTTCACGCTTGCAGAGGACTTTGGCCAATACCCCCACCCGACTCCCGCCAGCAGGAACCCCGCTGTCCAATACACAAACCCTGCTCTGTACACCGTGACATGGGTAAGAGATTGCCAAGCCTGCCACTGGCTGAATTCACACTGGGTCATCGAGGGGACAGAGCTGGGGTGAAGGGAGGAAACAGTAAAGAGAGGTTTAGGCTGAATCTCGGGAAAACTCCCTAGCAGTGCGGGGCCATAGCCTAGGGGACAGATGGGTTGTGGGAGCAGCACACTGATTAGATGTGTCTGCTAACAGAGGCTGCAGTGAAGTAGTTAATATAGAAATGTAACTGTGCACCTTTAGATTCCAGAGCGAACCACTCATTCAGCTGGAGGGCTGGTGAGTGATGGTTCCAGGCTCCCTGCACACTCAGGCAGTGGTCACTGCATTGGTGTAACTGTGCCTCCATGGGTCACAACTGAAAATACCAAATTCAAGACAAACTGCTGAGAAATAGGGCAGGCACACCCCAAAACTGGTGGTTATTCTCCCATGAGATATACCAAACCAGCAACAAAAGTAAACTTCTGTTTCACCACACTGGCTAACAAGAAGTCAGAAAAGCAGTTTCCATAGACGTTCCAGTCCTTGTATCACCACCCAAAACACTAGACTTAAAGATGAGTGGTTCTTTAAAACCAATTTTGTCAAATAAAAGGTTCTCCTGATCCCAAAGGACCAGCCACACACCTAGGTCAATATACAACTCAGATCTTACCCAATAATCATGCTGTTGCCAATCCTTTAGTATCTAAAATCTGAAAGTTTATTTATAAAAAGAAAGAAAGAAAGAAAGAAAGAAAGAAAGAAAGAAAGAAAGAAAGGTGAGAGTTAAAATTGGTTAAAGGAATCACATGCATACAATAATTGCAAAGTTCTTGGATCAGGCTTGTAGCAGTGATGGAATAACCTGATGACTTAAGGGCATGTCTACACTTGCAAAGTTACAGTGCCGCTCAGAAAGCACCGAAGGAAAACCGCTGTTGTGTGTTCACCCTGACAGCTGCCTGCACAGTAGCGTGTTCACACTTGCGGCGCTATTCGGAGCGGTGCACTCTGGGCAGCTATCCCACAGAGCACCTCTTTCTCTTTTGCCACTAAGACTTGTGGGAAGGCGGAAGGGGTTGCAGGGCATCCTGGGTCTTGTCCCAATGTCCCATGATGCATTGCTTTGCATCCCAGCAATCCCTTTGCTTCCGTCCGCATTTGGCGCCATCTCTCAACGGTTTGTGTACTGCGCGCCGGGCCCTGCCTCTTTCGGGCTGCAGGAATGGATCCCGAGCTGCTGACCAGTGTGCTGCTCGCTCTGACCAACACATCACGAGTGGCAGTGGGGTTATTCCTTAAACTGCAAAGGCAAGAGGAGTGCGACATTGATCTCGCCACGCATACTAGCTATGACATGAGATTGCTTGTGGCATTCACGGAGGTGCTGACCACAGTCAACACCGCTTTTGGGCTCGGGAAACAAGCACTGAGTGGTGGGATCACATCGTGATGCACGTCTGGGATGACAAGCAGTGGCTGCAGAACTTTCGGATGAGGAAAGCCACATTCATGGGACTGTGTGATGAGCTCACCCCAACCCTGCGGCACAAGGACATGAGAATGAGAGCTGCCCTGTCGCTGGAGAAGCATGTGGCGATTGCACTGTGGAAGCTGGCTACTCCAGACTGCTACCGATCAGTCGCTAACCAGTTTGGAGTGGGAAAGTCGACCATTGGAGTCATGTTGATGGAAGTGTGCAGGGCCATTTATCGCATCCTTCTCCGAAAGACCATGACTCTGGGCAACGTGCGTGACATTGTGGATGGCTTTGCACAAATGAGATTCCCTAACTGTGGAGGGGCGATAGATGGCACACATATTCCAATTCTGGCACCAGTCACTTAGCCACTGAGTACATAAATCGGAAGGGGTATTTCTCAATGGTTCTCCAGGTGCTTGTGGATCACCGTGGGCTTTTCACAGACATTAATGCAGGCTGGTCTGGAAAGGTGCATGATGCATGCATCTTTCGGAACACTGGCCTGTTCAAAAAAAGAAAAGGAGTACTTGTGGCACCTTAGAGACTAACCAATTTATTTGAGCATAAGCTTTCGTGAGCTACAGGTCACTTCATCGGATGCCTGTTCAAGAAACTGCAAGCAGGGACTTTCTTCCCTGACCGCAAGATCACCACAGGGGAAGTCGAAATGCCCGTTGTGCTACTGGGAGACCCCACCTACCCCTTAATGCCATGGCTCATGAAGCCATACACAGGGCCCCTTGATAGCAGCAAGGAGCAGCCTGTCAACAACAGGCTGAGCAAGTGCAGAATGGCTGTTGAGTGTGTATTCGGCCATTTAAAAGCCTGCTGGTGATGCCTGTATGGGAAGCTGGACATGACCGATGACAATATTCCTATGCTCATAGCAGCATGCTGTACGCTCCATAATATTTGTGAAGGGAAGGGTGAAAGCTTCACTCAGGGCTGGATCACAGAGGATCAACGCCTGGAGGCTGAGTTTGAACAGCCAGAGACCAGGGCTATTAGAGGGGCACAGCGTGGGGCCACAAGGATCAGGGATGCTTTGAGGCAGCAATTTGAAGCTGAAAGCCACTAATATTTGTTGCTATGCTTGGGATTGCAGTGCTTGTAATGCTAGGAGGTGATTGGTGCACATGATGCAAGAAGGGGCCTTAACATAATTGTATGTTGCTTTGCAGTGCTTTTTTTGCTTTCACATGATAGAATAAAGATTGCTTTCAAATAAACACACACAATTCTTTAATGGAAAGACAACAACGAGAGGAGAGAGTCAAACGAAAGAAATCATCAGCAGGGAGGGGGATGGGGGAAGGGGGAAGGGAAGGTCT
The DNA here is from genome assembly GCF_965152235.1 of Eretmochelys imbricata. Classification (NCBI taxonomy): domain Eukaryota; kingdom Metazoa; phylum Chordata; order Testudines; family Cheloniidae; genus Eretmochelys; species Eretmochelys imbricata. The sequence continues at coordinate 125,670,319 of NC_135578.1, forward strand.
CAAGAGGAGGAGGGGTCCCAGGACGGCCACAGATTTGTGTATGTCCAGGGATCATACCCAACCTTCTCCTTTGGAGTAAGATGTAGCGGGTGCTGTACTTCAGCCGGGCCAAACTACAGAGGGATGGGTGTTGAGTGCAATGGGTAGTGGGATTCCGCACTGCTGGACTGTGAGCAGGAGGAGTGGAATGCTGCAGGTAGAGTGGAGCCAGGAGGTTGATAACTGTGTTGGCAGTGTGGGTGGGGGGGTGCATGGGAAAGAGTTTGGCAACAGCGGCTACAGGGGAGGGCGGGCACAGAGCTGCTCGGTTTGAAGAGCTAGTGTCGCCTGGAACATGTCCGCTTGGCACTCCATAACTGTTAGGAGCTGCTCCATGGCTTCTTTCTGGTGTGCTGCATTCTTGTTTCAGTCCCTTTTCTCGCTGTCCTGCCACTCCTTCGACTCTTTTTTTCTCGGCGGCGGAGTGCATCATAACCTCGCGCAGAAAGTCCTCCTTATTCTTCCTGGACACTTCCTAATACTACACAACCATTCTGCCACCGATAACAAAAAGGGAGGCTGTGCTCCCAAGGTCATCTCTGTGAAGTTTAAATGCAACATTTTACAGAAGCAATATTGTTTGCAACACAGACAACACTGATTCGGTGCTTTAAAACAGCCAATACGCACACACCTGTCACTAATTGACTGACCCCAGGCAAGCACACATGAGCCACAAGACCCCCAAAATGGTGAGTAGCCGCAGGGGCAGGGTAAATCACTGTTCCCGGACCCTGCCGTACACTGGGCACGTGGCACTTGGGGAGAGCCAGCACTGAGGGTGGGCCTGATAATCATTCCTGTCCCCACACTTTCCACAGGAGGTGATCATTATGGAAGATATCTCGCTGCTGAGGGTAAGCAGGGAATTAAGGGAGGCTCTTCTCCAAGCCTGCAGCTTCCACCCTGGCCCCTGTGCAGTTAGCCTGTGTGCAGCAATGGTCCCCCCATCCATCATGGCACAGTGGCGCGGGGAAGTTACCGTTAATGGGGCAAGAAACAAAGCAGCTCTGCCGAGCAACCTGCGGCAGCGGATTGCCCTGTGTCTCCACGAGCATTTCCTGGAGATCTCGGAGGCAGATTCCCGTGAAGTGAGGGAGTGTGTCAACAGCCTGTTCCGTCGCTCAGACTAGGCATGAGGCAGGAGACAAGCCTGCTTCCTGCAACCCGCCTGCCCCCAGCACCTCGCTTCAGCGATTCCCAAAATCAGATCCACTTACCAGGGGCCTCCTTTCCTGTTTGCGCTTCGCCAAGCTCTGACTGCTGTGACTGGCTAGGCTCCTCCGGGGTAGAAACGTGCTCCTGGCTGCCTGCATCTCTGACCTCCGAGTCATCCTCTGCCTCTGGGTCCCCCTCCCCCTCTTCGTCCAAGATTGCCTCCCCTGGCTCAGCCCACTCTTGACTGGCACGCGAGCCAGCGAAGTATCCACAGGATCCTTCCCCGTGGAGGTGGGGTCACCACTGAGTATCTTTGTAGAACCGGCAGCTTATGGGCGCAGCACCGGAGCGGCGGTTTGCCTCCCGCGCCTTGTGGTAGGCGTCCTGCAGCTCCTTCACGTTGACCCTGCACTGCAGCGTGTCCCGGTCACGGCCCCTTTCTGTCATGCATCTAGAAATCTGCCCGTAGGTATCATAATTCCTACGGCTGGAGCGCAGCTGGGACTGCACTGCCTCCTCTCCCCAAATGCCGATGAGGTCCAGCAGCTCGGCATTGCTCCAAGCTGGGGGTCATCTGGTGCGTGGAGCAGGCGTGGCCACCCAGAAAGATGCGCTGAGACCACTGCATGCATCACCGAGCAAACAGGGAGGGGACTTTCAAATTTGCAGAGGAATGTATGGGGGGGCTGACGGTTGGTCACCTGAGGGCAGGGCAGTAGAGTTCAAACCAATGGCCAGAGAGGTGAGAACAGGCATTGTGGGACACCTCCCGGAGGCCAATCACAGCGCTGTAATCACACGGTGTCTACACTGGCATCGCAGCGCTGTACCCCCTTGTAACGAGGCTGGTTCTGGCGGGACCCAACAGGAGAGTGCCAATTCAGGACAAATTGCTTAGAGCAGGGCAGTTACAGCCCAAGGCTGCGGTTTCTCCATCTCTAAGGCAAACCAAATCAGCCAGCCAGAGAGGACTTTGGTTTCACCCCACTGGCTAACCGCAAGTCACACAAGCAATCCCCTTAGACACTCCAGTTTCCCAGTATCTCCACCAGTGCCACTCATTATGGGGACAGATGGTTATGAAAACCAATACCCCAGTAAAAGAGAAAAGGTTCTCTCGATCCCAAAGGACCAAGCCCCAGACCCAGGTCAATATACAAATCAGATCTTACCACAAATCACGCTGTTGCCAATCCTTTAGAATCTAAAATCTAAAGGTTTATTCATAAAAGGAAAAAGATAGAGATGAGAGCTAGAATTGGTTAAATGGAATCAATGACACACAGCAATGGCAAAGTTCTTGGTTCAGGCTTGTTGCAATGATGGAATAAGCTGCAGGTTCAAATCAAGTCTCTGGAGAACATCCCCAGCTGGGGTGGGTCATCAGACCTTTGTGTAGAGCTTCCGTTTGTAGCAAAGTCCCTCCAGAGGTCAGAAGCAGGATCGAAGACAAGATGGAGGAGCTGCAGCAGGTTTTTATAGTCTCTTGCCATGTGGTCTCTGCTTTCTTTGTCCCAAAGACAAGCTGCCCATCCCATGGCCTGGAAAACCCTCAGAGTTCTGTCCATAGGCAGGTCCCTGCACACCTTGCTGAGTCCCAAGGTGTGTCTGGTATCGGGGTAGCCTTGTTAGTCTGTATCCACAAAACAGGAGTCCGGTGGCACCTTAAAGACTAACAGATTTATTTGAGCATAAGCTTTCGTGGGTAAAAACCTCACTTTTTCAGATGCATGGAGTGAAAATTACAGATGCAGACATAAATATACTGGCACATGGAGAGGAGGGAGTTACCACACAAGTGGAGAACCAGTGTTGACAGGGCCAATTCCATCAGGGTGGATGTAGTCCACTCCTTCTTTCAGTGGGTCAGTTGTACAGCTGATGGTCCTTAATGGTCTGTCAAGCAGGCTAGGCAGAGCTGACACCAACTTGTCTGGGGTGTCATCAAGAAACATAGCACAAGTTTGAAATACAGACAATGTACAGCCAGTACTTAAATACAAAAATGATACCTGCATACAGATAGCATAATCATAACCAGACAACCATCACCTTGTCTTAGACACCTTATTTGACCCCCTTTATACAAAATTTGGTGCCACTCCAGGATCTTGGTTGCAACAATGATTTATACGGTCCCAGATTATGTCAGTAACGTCACACCCTGGTGCAGAAAGGTGTACAACTCTCCTCGGGGTGGTTTTTTTAGAGCGCTGCATCTGCGCAGTTTCTGTGCACTCGGTGGCTTGCCAGTGTGTGCACCTTGGGGGTTACAGCGCTCACAGCTGCTTTACTGCGCACAAACTTGCCTGTGTAGACGGGGCCATAGTCAAGTCTCTGGTTGCTTCCAAAACATTGGAAGGTCCTTGATCCCTTGATTAGAATGCTCTGATTAGTATAAGTCCATAGGTTTCAGAGTAGCAGCCGTGTTAGTCTGTATTCGCAAAAAGAACAGGAGTACTTGTGGCACCTTAGAGACTAACCAATTTATTTGAGCATGAGCTTTCATGAGCTACAGCTCACTTCATCGGATGCATCCGATGAAATGAGCTGCAGCTCACGAAAGCTTATGCTCAAATAAATTGGTTAGTCTCTAAGGTGCCACAAGTACTCCTTTTCTTTTTATAAATCCATAGTCCAGAGGCTTGAGCAGGAAAGAGGCAAAATGGAGGTGTTTCCAGCGCCTTTTATTGCTTCTGCCATGTAGAGGGAAATCCATTGTTTCAAACAAAGCCCTCACTGCCGCTGGTGGAAAATTACAGGTAAAAGATGGAGTTTGGAGTCACATGGGAAAGTCACATGTCCATGCCTGATTTTGCTTAGTCACAGAAGAAGCCATTAATGACACCCCAGACAGAAGGACAGTCCATTCAGTGTAGATGGGTGTCTTCCATTGTGAGTTAAGTATCCTTTTGATGAGCTGCTTGACTTGACTAAAAACAGCAAGGAGTCTTGTGGCACCTTAAAGACTAACAAATTTATTAGAGCATAAGCTTTCATGGGCTATGACCCACTTCTTCAAACATCTGATGAGGTGAGCTGTAGCCCATGAAAGCTTATGCTCGAATAAATTTGTTAGTCTTTAAGGTGCCACAAGACTCCTCGTTGTTTTTGCTGAAACAGACTAACACGGCTGCCCCTCTGAAACTCGTTAACTTGAATAGTTCCTTCACAATGTGCTGGCTAAACACCTTGTTGGTGTTTCCCAGAAGCAAACACATTAGAAATCCAGGTATAGAGCCAATACTCATAACTTCAGATACAAAAATGATACATTGGTTAGTCTCTAAGGTGCCACAAGTCCTCCTGTTCTTTTTGCGGATGCAGACTAACACGGCTGCTACTCTGAAAAATGATACATGCATGCAAATAGCATAATCATATTCAGCAAATCATAATCTGTGCATAGACATCTTACATGACACGTTTTGTACAAGATTTGTTGCAATTATATAACAGAGATAGCAACAATAATCTACATGGTCATAGTTTAATCAGATAACATCACAATCGGGTACACTTGGATCACATTTTTAAATGGAAGCCAATACTGTACAGCCCGATTCTGCATCTGTGATATCCTGGGACCCATGTATAATCTCCAGGTCATGAGCCTCAGGTTCAGCCCCCTGCCCAGGTTACATTGTCCTGGGTTCCTCTGTCACCAGCCTCCCTGCACCCACTGCTCTAACCCAGTTCGCTCTCTCCCCAGTTCCTGGTTCTGCTGCTTCATGACACCCAGCGCTTCCACCCGCGCAGGGACTCCGGACCACTCTTCTTCTTCTGGATTCTCTCCCTGCTCTGCGGGGTGTTCCCGCTCCAGACGCTGATCCGGAAGGCACTGCCGGTCAGGAGCAGTGGGGACCGCGGGCAAGGGCCCCTGGGAAATCCCTCACACTCCCAGTTCTCCCAAAGGGGCAGGGTTTGGCCCAGGAAATCCCCTCCCTTGTGGGCTGTTAACTAGCATCAGCTTTTGGGGCACTGCAGCCCCCTGTGAACAAGCACCCATGGGGAACGTGAGTGGGGGTAAAGCAGAAATAGCTCCTATCTCTCCTACCATAGGGCCTCAGCTCTGCCCACCCCAATGCGTGCCCCTGGGGGTCATGTCCAGAGGTGCCTGGGCTGAAAGTAGACAGCTCCAGGAATTCAGGAGCAGTTGAAATGGGGGATTGAGCGGAAACGCTCAGGCAGCCTTAGCCCAACTCACTTTCCTGGTTGTCCCTGGGTCCAGGCTGGGCTTGTACCTCACTTGCAGGTGCCATCAGTTATCCCTGAGGGCTTTCCTCCCCCATAGGGCCTGGTTCCTGACCTGCCACGGTTCAGCCTCTTCCTCATCTCCTATGGGCTCCAGCTTCTCCTCTTGATCATCTCAGCTTTCTCAGATGTCGCCCCAGAAACAGAGGAAATGGCCAAGAAGGTGAGAGCTCTATGCCCCCGTCTGGGCTTTGGGGTGAGCACAGCCTGTAGACCCTGCAGGCGGCTTGGCGCGGGAGAGGCTGCCGCAAGGTGCCTCAGCTTAGAGGGGCTGGTGGCACATGGGCTCCATAGCAAGATCCCATCTCCACGCATCTTTGAGGCCAAGGTCGTGAGACAGTATCTGTGAGGTCTCAGTGTGGGCCAGGTGGGTGGAGAGAGTCCCCGCACTTCAGCCCTGCAAGGCTCTCAACTCCTGCCTTTCAGCCTGTGCAGGTCCCAGGACTGGCCAGATCTGCCCCACATGCTCTGTGGGACTTGCAGTGGCCCATCCCCTTTGCCTCAGTGTGAGGCCCCCAGGATTCCACCTTGGAAGGGGGAGACTGAGTCAGCTCTTGCCACAGACACAGCTCTGGTGAACAGCCTCTTCTCTTTCTTTAAAAAAAAACGAGGCGTACTTGTGGCACCTTAGAGACTAACACATTTAGTTGGGCATAAGCTTTCATGTACTAAAACCCACTTCATCAGATGCATGCAGTGGAAAATACAGTAGGAAGATATATATACACAGAGAACATGAAAAAATGGGTGTTGCCATAACAACTGTAACGAGACTAATCAATTAAGGTGGGCTCTTCTCAGCAGGAGAAAAAAAAACTTTTGTAATGATAATCAGGATGGCCCTTTTCAAAGACAGGTTTCAGAGTAACAGCCGTGTTAGTCTGTATTCGCAAAAAGAAAAGGAGTACTTGTGGCACCTTAGAGACTAAATTGGTTAGTCTCTAAGGTGCCACAAGTACTCCTTTCCTTTTCAAAGAGTTGACAAGAAGGTGTGAGTAATAGTAGGGGAAAAAATTATCATGGTGAAATAGTTTTTACTTTGTGTAATGACCCATCCACTCCCAGTCTTTATTCAAGCCTAATTTAATGGTGTCCAGTTTGCAAATTAATTCCAATTTTGCAGTTTCTCGTTGGAGTCTGTTTTTGAAGTTTTTTTGTTGGAGAATTGTGACTTTTAGGTCTGAAATTGAGTGACCAGGGAGACTGAAGTGTTCTCAGACTGGTTTTTGAATGTTATAATTCTTGACGTCTGATTTGTGTCCATTTATTCTTTTGTGTAGAGACTGTCTGGTTTGGTCAATGTATATGGCAGAGGGGCATTGCTGGCACATGATGGCATATATCACATTGGTGGATGTGCAGATGAACGAGCCTCTGACAGTGTGGCTGATGTGATTAGGCCCTGTGATGGTGTCCCCTGAATAGATATGTGGGCACAGTTGGCAATGGGCTTTGTTGCAAGGATAGGTTCCTGGGTTAGTGGTTCTGGTGTGTGGTTGGTGGTGAGTATTTGCTTCAGGTTGGGGGGCTGTCTGTAAGCAAGGACTGGCCTGTCTCCCAAGATCTGTGCGAGTGAGGGATCGTCCTTCAGGATAGGTTGTAGACCCTTGATGATGCGCTGGAGAGGTTTTAGCTGGGGGCTGAAGGTGACGGCTAGTGGCATTCTGTTACTTTCTTTGTTGGGCATGTCCTGTAGTAGGTAACTTCTGGGTACTTTTCTGGCTCTGTCAATCTGTTTCTTCACTTCAGCAGGTGGGTATTGTAGTTGTAAGAATGCTTGATAGAGATCTTGTAGGTGTTTGTCTCTGTCTGAGGGGTTGGAGTAAATGCAGTTGTATCGTAGAGCTTGGCTGTAGACAATGGATCGTGTGGTGTGGTCTGGGTGAAAGCTGGAGGCATGTAGGTAAGTATAGTGGTCAGTAGGTTTCCAGTTTAGGGTGCTGTTTATGTGACCATCGCTTATTAAAGAGTGGGAGTGGATGGGTCATTACACAAAGTAAAAACTATTTCACCGTGCTAATTTTTTCCCCTACTGTTACTCACACCTTCTTGTCAACTGTTTGAAATGGGCCATCCTGATTATCACTACACACGTTTTTTTTTTTCTCCTGCTGATAGTAGCCCACCTTAATTGATTAGTCTCATTACAGTTGGCATGGCAACACCCATTTTTTCATGTTCTCTGTGTATATATATCTTCCTACTGTATTTTCTACTGCATGCATCCGATGAAGTGGGTTTTAGCCCACAAAAGCTTATGCCCAAATAAATTTGTTAGTCTCTAAGGTTATGTCTACACCACGGAATTAGGTCAAATTTATAGAAGTTGAAGCTATTCCACAGTTCCCGCAGTCTCCGCCGCCCAGTGGAATTCTGGGTTAAGCTCCCAGTGCCTGATGGGGCAAAAACATTGTCGTGGGTGGTTTTGGGTACATGTCGTCAATCGCCCCTTCCTCTCTGAAAGCAACAGCAGACAATCGTTTTGCGCCTTTTTTCCGTGCGGATGCCATACAGCTTTCAGCAGATGGTGCAGTAGGACTGCTAACCGTTGTCACTGAACCATTGCTTCCGCTGAAACTCTGCTCTCCTGGTGCCATGAATCCACTTTGCAGGTCCTCTATATGACCGTCGTCATCCACTGCTTCTGCTGCAACTCTGCTTTCCTGCTCTTGTCTCACTGTGACGAAGCGGGACTGTTCTTAATGTTTCCTCTGAATAGTGTGGGGGGTGCCTCAGTTTCCCCTATGCAGTTCTTAAGTATCTAGGTGGTGGGGTAAGGGACTATGATCATTGCAGGGCCCTAGAGGGCAGGTGTGTGCAGGGGTCTGGACACAGAGAATGGCCGACACCCTGTTTCCTGGCAACTGATGGCCTGGGCCCTTCCCCCCTGCAAGGTGAGAGCTAAAGGGTTGGAGAACAAAGGAATCAGGTGATCTTCTGGCCCAGGAAAGGGACAAAGCCCAGAGGAGGGGCTGGAGGGAGTTTCAGTTTGGATCTGGCTGGGGACCTGGAGTGAAGTGCAGACGGGGTTGTCTGCTCACTGCCCCTAAAATGGACCCGGCTGAGGGGTCCTGTTCTCTGCACCTACAAGCTGTGGTTTAGACCATGTTCCTGTCGTCTAATAAACCTTCTGTGTTACTGGCTGGCTGAGAGTCACGTCTGACTGCGCAGTTGGGGTGCAGGACCCTCTGGCTTCCCCAGGACCCCGCCTGGGTGGACTCGCTGTGGGAAGCACATGGAGGGACAGAGGAGGCTGAATGCTCCGAGGTCAGACCTAGGAAGGTGGAAGCTGTGTGAGCTGTGTGTCCTGCAGACAGTCTGCTCCCAGAAAGGAGACTTCCCCAGAGTCCTGCCTGGCTTCATGGGGAGCAGTTCCAGAGCATCACCCGGGGACTCTGTGACACTCACCATACCATGGCAAGCATGCAGCCCGCCCAGCTCAGCTCACCGACACTGCCGCTGTTGTGTCCTGGTGCTGCTGGCAGCAGATGGTGCAGTAGGTCTGCAAAACTGGTCATCCAACCACCGCTTCCGCTGCAACTCTGCTCTCCTGCTCTTGTCTCGATAACGAATTTCTCCATGTTGGCTGTCATGGTCTCCCTCATCCACTGCAACTCTGCTCTCCTGCTCTCATGAATCCACCTCTCAGGTCCTCTCATCCTTCTCTATAAATATCTATTCTCGTGGCATCTGTCGTTAGCCACCACTTCCACTGCAACTCTGCTCTCCTGCAGATGCCATACCACGGCAAGCATGGAGCCCTCTGAGATCACCGCGGCAGTTATGAGCATTGTAAACACCTTGCGCATTATCCTGCAGTATGTTCAGAACCAGAACCGGCAAAGGCAGGTGAGGAGGCGACGGCAGAGCGGTGATGAGAGTGATGAGGACATGGACACAGACTTCTCTCAAAGCACGGGCCCCGGCAATTTGGACATCCTGGTGGCAATGGGGCAGGCTCATGCCATGGAACGCCGATTCTGGGCCCAGGAAACAAACACAGACTGGTGGGACTGCATAGTGTTGCAGGTCTGGGGTGATTCCCAGTGGCTGCAAAACTTTTGCATGTGTAATGGCACTTTCATGGAACTTCGTGACTTGCTTTCGCCTGCCCTGAAGCACAGGAATACCAAGATGAGAGCAGCCCTCACAGTTCACAAGCGAGTGGCGATAGCCCTCTGGAAGCTTGCAACGCCAGACAGCTACCAGTCAGTCAGGAATCAGTTTGGAGTGGGCAAATCTACTGTGGGAGCTTCTGTGATCCAAGTAGCCAACGCAGTCACTGAGCTGCTGCTATCAAGGGTAGTGACTTTGGGAAATGTGCAGGTCATAGTGGATGGTTTTGCTGCAATGGGGTTCCCTAACTGTGGTGGGGCGATAGACAGAACGCATGTCCCTATCTTGGGACCGGACCAGCTTGGCAGCCAGTACATAAACCTAAAGGGGTGCTTGTCAATGGTGCTGCAAGCACTGGTGGATCACAAGGGATGTTTCACCAACATCAATGTGGGATGGCCAGGAAAGGTGCATGACGCTCGCATCTTCAGGAACTCAGGTCTGTCTGAACAGCTGCAGCAAAGGACTTACTTCCCAGACCACAAAATTACCTTTGGGGATGTTGAAATGCCTATAGTTACCCTTGGGGACCCAGCCTACCCCTTAATGCCATGGCTCATGAAGCCATACACAGGCAGCCTGGACAGCAGTCAGGAGCTGTTCAACTACAAGCTGAGCAAGTGCAGAATGGTGGCAGAACATGCATTTGGATGTTTAAAAGCGTGTTGGTGCAGTTTACTGATTCGGTTAGACCTCAGCGAAACCAATATTCCTATTGTTATTACTGCTTGCTGAGTGCTCCACAATCTCTGTGAGAGTAAGGGGGAGACGTTTATGGCGGAGTGGGAGGTTGAGGCAAATCGCCTGGTGGCCGATTACACGTAGCCAGACACCAGGACAGTTAGAAGAGCACAGCAGGGCGCACTGCGCATCAGAGAAGCTTTGAAAACCAGTTTCATGACTGGCCAGGCTATGATGTGACAGTTCTGTTTGTTTCTCCTTGATGAAAACCCACCCCCTTGGTTCACTCTACTTCCCTGTAAGCCAATCAACCTCCCCACTTCGATCACTGCTTGCAGAGGCAATACAGTCATTGTTGTTTCAAATTCATGCATTCTTTATTAATTCGTCACACAAATAGGGGGATAACTGCCAAGGTAGCCTGGGAAGGGTGGAGGAGGAGGGAAGGAAAAGGCCACACTGCACTTCAAAACTTATTGAATGCCAACCTTCTGTTGCTTGGGCAGTCCTCTGGGGTGGAGTGGTTGGGTGCCCAGAGCCTCCCCAGCCTGTGTTCTTGGGCGTCTGGGTGAGGAGGCTATGGAACTTGGGGAGGAGGGCGGACGGTTACACGGGCTGTAGCGGCGGTCTGTGCTCCTGCTACCTTTCCTGCAGCTCACCCATATGCCGGAGCATATCAGTTTGATCCTCCAGTAGCCTCAGCATTGCATCCTGCCTCCTCTCATCATGCTGCCACCACCTCTCCTCTTGCTCCCGTCACCTCTCCTCTCGCGTGTCCCTCCTGTCCTCACGTTCATTTTGTGCTTTCCTGGACTCTGACATTGCTTGCCTCCACGCATTCTGCTGAGCTCTTTCAGTGCGGGAGGACTGCATGAGCTCAGAGAACAGTTCATCGCGAGTCCAGTTTTTTTGCCTTCTTATCTGCGCTAGCCTCTGGGATGGAGATGATAGGGGGAGTGTTGAAACATTTGCAGCTGTGGGAGGAAAAAATGGGAGAGTAGTATTTAAAAAGACACATTTTAGAGAACAATGGTTAGAACCATGAACCAAGCTGTTAACATTACATAGTACATGTGCTTTCGGTACAAGGTCGCATTTTGCCTCTTATATTGAGGGCGTGCTGGTTTGGTGTGAGAGATCACACACGCAGGGCCGGGCAACAGAATTCGGCTAGCAGGCAGCTATGGTAAGCCACACTCTTTTGGCTTCTTTAACTTTCCTAACATGTGGGAATAGTTCCAAACAGCAGCACCCCCATTTCCCATACCAAGCACCTGTTGGGTTGGCCATTTAAAAGGAGGGGCTGAAGTTTCTGGGTTAACGTGCAGCACAAACCCAACTAACCCCCCCCCCCCACACACACACACCCAGTTCTCTGGGATGATCACTTCACTCCTCCCCCCATCACGTGGCTAACAGCGGGGATGATTTCTTTTTGGTCACAGGCAAACAGCCCAGCAGGAACAGCCACCTCTGATTGTCCCCTTAATAAAATTCCCCTATTTCAACCAGGTGACCATGAATGGTATCACTCTCCTGAGGGTAACGCAGAGAGATAAAGAACGGATGTTGCTTGAATGCCAGCAAACACCAGGACCATACACTGCTATGCTTTGTTATGCAATGATTCCAGACACGTGTTACTGGCCTGGCGTGGTAAAGTGCCCTACCTTGGAGGATGGAATAAGGCTGCCCTCCCCAGAAACCTTTTGCAAAGGCTTTGGGAGTACCTCCAGGAGAGCTTAATTGAGATGTCCCTGGAGGATTTCTGCTTCATCCCCAGACACGTTAACAGACTTTTCCAGTAGCTGTACTGGCCGTGAATGCATCCTAAGTCTTCAGGGCAAATTAATCATTAAACACGCTTGCTTTTAAACCATGTATTATATTTACAAAGGTACACTCACCAGAGGTGCCTTCTCCCCCTTCAAGGTCCGGGAGCCTGCCTTGCGAGGGTTGGGAGGGTATTGGATCCAGGGTTATAAACAGTCCCTGGCTGTCGGATAGAATGGTTTCATCCTCATCCTCCCCCTCATCTTCCTCGTCCTCTAAATCCTCATCCCTGTTGCGTGAGACTCCGCACTTGCAGGAGTCCGCAGACAGCGGTGGGGCAATGGTAGGGGCACCCCCTAGAATTGCATGCAGCTCATCATAGAAGCGGCATGTCTGGGACTCTGACCCGGAGCGGCCGTTTGCCGCTTAATTTCCACGTAGCACTGCTGCGGGTCCCTGTTATAGCCTCTGTCCTTCATGCCCTTGCAGATTTTTTCAAATATTTTGGCATTTCGTCTTTTGGAACGGAGTTCTGATAGCACAGATTCGTCTCCCCTACAGCAATCAGATCCAGTGCCTCCCGTTCAGTCCATCCTGGAGCGCTTTTGCGATTCTGGGACTCCATGGTCACCTCTGCTGATGAGCTCTGCATGGTCACCTGTGCCACACTGGCCAAACAGGAAATGAAATTCGAAAGTCCCTGGGGCTTTTCCTATCTACCTGGCTAGTGCATCTGAGTTGAGAGCGCTGTCCAGAGCGGTCACAATGGAGCACTCTGGGATAGCTCCCAGAGGCCAGTACCATCGAATTGTGTCCACACTACCCCAAATTCGACCCGGCGATGCCAATTTCAGCGCTAATCCCCTCGTCTGGGAGGAGTACAGAAATTGATTTTAAGAGCCCTTTAAGTCGACAAAAATGGCTTTGTTGTGGGGACGGGTGCAGGGTTACATCGATCTAATGTTGCTAAATTCGACCTAAACTTGTAGTCTAGACCAGGGCCAAGGTGCCACAAGGACTCCTCCGTTTTTTTGCTGATACAGACTAACATGGCTACCACTCTGAAACCTGTCCTCTTTCTTGGTGTCCTAGAACCCAGAGGTCACAGCCTCCTTCCTGAGCTCCATCACCTTTGGCTGGTACACCAGGTAGGCAAAGCAGGGTGGGAGGGAGCCCAGGGCAGGAACAGCAGGGGTTGCAAGCTGGGACTGAGGGACCCCGGCAGAGTGGAGTAAGTTGTGGTGAGGCCAGGACTGGGATGGCAGGGAGGGGCATTGTGTGAGGCTAGGGTCTGCTCACCTTACTCTTGTTCTCTTACTCTGTTGAGTTTCACTGTCTGCCAGGTGCAGGAGTTGCAGGGTGGGAGGAATTGTGGGTGAAATGAGTTGCTCCTGGCTTGCACTGCAGCGAGATTGAGCACCCCAGAAGCAGCTTGGTTGCTTGGGACACGGTGGACTCAGCTGCCTGCACCCGGTGACCCCGAGTGTTGTCTTTGTGTCTGTTCTGGGCTGGGTATGAGGGACAGTCAGCAGGAGAGACCCGTTTCCGTAGTGTGCAGGAGAAGGTTTTGCTGACCAGAGGCTCTCTCTGCCCCACAGGATGGTTCTGAAGGGTTATCGCAAACCCCTGGAGATGGAAGATCTCTGGGACTTGAAAGAAAACGTGAAAACGCAGCAAATCTTCAGCAGGTTTGACAGGAACATGAGGGCCGAGGTGAGGAAGGCCCGTCGGGCGCTGGAGAGACGGCGCTGCAAGAGGAGCTTGCGCGAGGCAGCCCCAGACCACAGGAATGGGCTCAGCAAGGCTCAGAGCCAAGACATCCTGGTGCTGGTAACTCTCTCACTGCCCTCTGGGCTGGACTTGGGGCTCTGGCTCCAGGTCACTGTGTCTCTGGCACAGGCCATTGGAGCTTTGGCTCTGCAATGACGTGAGTGAGGAGGGTTGGAGGGAGCCCTCAATAGATGCTCCACATGTCTTAAGGTTTTCTCCCCTCACCAGCTCCCCACAGGCCTGTCTGACAACTCCCCTCTCCCTGGGCCGTCAGTGCTGCTCCGTGATGAGCTGAGGGTCTAAGCACAGGGCTGTGAAGCCCCTTCTCCTCTGGGGTTCTGTGCTGCACACACATCCCTCCCAGCCCCGGGAACCAGCCGCCTGCAGCTCCCCCACCCCTTCCTGAGCACCCACTGCTTCCACCAACCCATGCTGCCTCCCTGCCATCCGGGACTGGGCCTTGCACCTGTGCGGAGCACCTGTCCCGGGGAAGAGCCCCTGAGTGGGGTGTCTGATCCAGGGAGAAGGGTGCCTTGGCTGGGGGGAGGCGGGGGCACCTGTCCCGGGGAGGGGCCCCTGGGTGGGTGGGGGCATCTGTCCTGGGGAAGGGCCTCTGGGTGGGTGGGGGCACCTGTGCGGGGTGTCTGATCCAGGGGGCCCATGGAGTGTTGGGTGTGGGGGAGGACCCTGTGGGGTGTCTGACCCAGGGTGGGTGTCCGGCAGGATGCCTGTCTGATCCAGCTTCCTTTCTCACATGCTGGCTCCTGTCTAGGAGGAGAAGCGGCCGAAGAGGAAGAAGAAGGAAGATGTGAGTGGCCCCAGTGGGGATTACCCCAAGGCCTGGCTGGCCAAGGTCCTGATCAGAACCTTTGCAGGGAACCTCCTGAAATCGGTGGCTTTCAAGCTGGTGCATGACCTGCTGGTGTTTGCCAGCCCCCAGCTGCTGAAGTGAGTCCCCATCTCTGGGCTGCCTCCACAGAGACCTCTCGCCTGCCCTGCACCCAGCCAGGAGCTAGGGCAGGCCCAGGGGGTTTCTCTGTGGACGGTGCAGGGACATGCCCAGACAAGGGGGCTGCTTCATGGTCCAGGTTTAGCATCAGTGTCAGGTCCAGATTTTAGCATCAGTGGCTGGTTGTTCTAGATGGAATGAGGGTGGGGGACCCCGGGGGCTGGCGTCTGTGTGCTGGGGGTGGTGGCACCCCCAGGGTTAGTCTCTTTGAGGCAAGGGGTGGCAATACCCTTCTGGGTCTCTGTGGGGTGGAGGGGTGTTGGGGGGGCTGGTGTCTGTGGGGCAGGGGTGGCAAGATCTGTGTGGGGCTGGTCTCTGTGGGACAGGAGTTGTGGCATCCCAGGGGGGGTGATCTCTCCAGGGAGGGGTGGCAGCATCCTTGGGGGGCCGATCTATGCAGGTGGGGGTGTCCCTGGAGGGCTGGTCTCTGTGGGTAGGGTTTGTGGTGTCCCTGGTGGGTGGTCTCTGCAGGGAGGAGGTGATAGCATGCTTGGGGGGCTGGTCTCTGTGGGGCTGGGGTGGGGGTGTCCCTGGGGGGCTGGTCTCTGTGGGTAGGGTTTGTGGTGTCCCTGGTGGGTGGTCTCTGCAGGGAGGAAGTGATAGCATGCTTGGGGGGGCTGGTCTCTGTGGGGCTGGGGTGGGGGTGTCCCTGGGGGGCTGGTCTCTGTGGGTAGGGTTTGTGGTGTCCCTGGTGGGTGGTCTCTGCAGGGAGGAGGTGATAGCATGCTTGGTGGGCTGGTCTCTGTGGGGCTGGGGTGGCGGTGTCCCTGGGGGGCTGGTCTCTGTGGGGCAGAGGTCTCCCCATGCCTGTCTGGTCTCACGGGCTGCTCTGACCATCAGACTGCTGATCTCCTTTGTTGCGGACCCCACGGCGTATGCCTGGCAGGGCTACCTCTACGCCTTGCTACTGTTCATAACCGCGCTGGTCCAGTCCATCTGCCTGCAGCAGTACTTTCAGCTCTGCTTCCTGCTGGGCATGAGTGTGCGCACGGCCCTCATGGCCGCCGTCTACAAGAAGGTCGGTGTGTGTACCCCCATCAGCATTCCCTGCCAGGAACAGCTGCAGGACGGCATGTCGGGCCTTCCTGCTCCCCCAACCCTGTCCCCCAAATACACTTCCCTCTTCTTGTGTCTTTGCCCCTCCTCCAAGGGCACCTATGAGCTGGGCCTTTGTTCCCCAGTGAAGGGGCTGGGGGTTTGGACATCCTGGGAGTTAGCTGCCGGGAGTCATGCAGTAAGAACCATGCACACCAGGCCGGCTCCCTGCTGTAATCCCCATGCAGTGAAGCGCAGGCTGCAGAGTCCTGGTGGGAGGCATTTACCCACAATAGTGCAGCGGCCCCCAGAGCCAGGCGGGAGGCCCGGCAAGGAGGAGTGTCCAAGAGCCGGGACTCAGGAGTCAGTCCAGGAAGCTTGGCCCCCACCAGGAGCTGCTCTGATGCGTTTGGCCTTGACTTCGCATGCAGCACTCTGCACTGCGCCCAGGGGCTGGGGGCTGGCCTGGCCCCTGGTGACTGTGCTGTCCACCCTAGGCGCTCACTATCTCCAACGCCACCCGCAAGGAGTACACTCAGGGTGAGACGGTGAACCTGATGTCGGCCGATGCCCAGAGGTTCATGGATCTGGCCAACTTCATCCACCAGCTGTGGTCGGCACCACTGCAGATCGCCCTGTCCGTTGTCTTCCTGTGGTGGGAGCTGGGCCCCTCCGTCCTGGCAGGGATCGGGGTCATGGTGCTGCTCATCCCCATCAACGCTCTCCTGGCCACCAAGGCCAGAACCATTCAGGTCAGTGGTTGGGCAGGGTCCACTCCCCGGGCTGGCCTGGCAAAGGCTTCCTTCTTGCCCCTCTCCGCTTGAGCCCCCCACGCACCAGCCACCCCGTCTTCTTCCCTCCAGTGCCCCTGCCCACTGCCAGTGGCTCTCCGGAGTGGGAATGTAGATGGGGTCCGAGAGAGGAAATGCAGAGCCTGCTTGGGGCTGCCCCTTTACCCTGCAGCCCGGAGGCTGCTCTGTGGAGCACCAAGCTCCAGCAGAGACCCCAGCCCTGTGAGCTGACCCTCCTGCACCTGTGCTGGTCCAGGCCCTGCCAGCGGGAGAGGGGGCCCGCCTGGAATAGACCAGAGACCAGGGGTGGGGCCTGCAGGTGGGGAGTGCTGGCAAGGCAGATGAGGGATGAGTGAGCCTGGGGCCGAGATGGGGCGTTTGTGGAGTTCCTGGGTTTTAGGAGCTGCTCTTTGCATTGGGCTGGGGTTCGGGCTGGGGGATCCAACTCGCCTTTCTCACTGGCAGATGAAGAACATGAAGAACAAGGATCAGCGCATGAAAATAATGAATGAAATCCTTAGTGGGATCAAGGTGAGCACCATGGACCCCACCCCCGAGTGCCTGGCTGCCTCTCCCCCTCCAGGGCATTAGGGGCGTGCCTGGCTGCCCTGCCCCCGACCAGGACACCTGGGATTGGTGCCTGGCCATCCCCTCCCCAGGGCACATGGGGTCCCATCCTTCTCTGCATGGCAGCAGTCTGGCAGTGCCCCACCCCCCCAGCTGATGGCATGTGATGGTATAGGATTTGCTGTATGAGTCCAGGAAGGTGACCCCCATAATGCCCCTGGCTGGTTGTGCAGCTACCTATGGGTGGGGCTGCAGGCAGGAGAGTGGGACCCAGAGCCGGTGGATGGGGTGCTGCGTGCAGATGAGATGAGCCTTGGGAGCAGGGGTCACTGTGGGAGCTGGATCCGCTCATTCTGGTCGTCACTCAGATCCTAAAGCTGTTTGCCTGGGAGCCTTCATTTGAGCAACAGGTTGGGGAGATCCGGGTGCGTGAGCTGAAGGGCTTGCTGCACTTTACCTACCTTCAGGCCTTCTCCATCTTCATCTTCTCCTGTGCCCCGTTCCTGGTGAGTGCCTGGGGCTGGCGGTGGTGGGAGGCCTCCGGGGAGACGGGGCTGCCTCCTGGGTGGCAGGACAGATTGGGATATGCCCAGGATGATAAGGCTGTGGGCGTGGATGCGTAGGTGGTTTTGGGGGAGGGGAGGGGGGATCAGGCTTTGAGGTTAGGGGGTAGGATGTGCCCAGGGGCTGACAGGCTGCGGACGGGGAGTAATGTGCCTATTCCCCGCACCATCCCATACTACCTCCCTATGATCAGGGACTGGGACTTGCCCTGGGCGGGGCGCCTGTCCCGAGGGGCCCCTGTGCCGGAGTGTCTGTCCTTGGGAAGGGCCCCTGTGCCAGGGCGTCTGTCCCAGGGAAGGCAGGCAAAGCACCAAAGTGTTTATTGTCCACTGTCCACTCTTCTGGGGAGACCCCAACAAGAGCTCTGGGGGGTCCCCCAGCTGGAGCGCTGTGTGGGGGGGGGACATGGGCTGGAGCCCCAAAAGGAGCACCAAGCCCTGGGAGATGGGACCCTTGGCCTGAGCACGTGCCCCTGCATGCGGAGGATGGGATGCCGGGCAGGAGCACAAGGTGGGGTGGGGGTGAGGGCGTGGCTGCAGTGGCAGATGGGGCTGTGGCTCTAACACCCCCTGCCCCCAGGTCTCTGTGGCCAGCTTCGCTGTCTACGTCATGGTGGATGAGAAGAACATCCTAGATGCACAGAAGGCATTTACCTCCATCTCCCTCTTCAACGTGCTGCGCTTCCCCATGGCCATGCTGCCCATGGTCATCTCCTCCTTGGTGCAGGTGAGCCCCCCAGGCAGGGCGGAGAGAAGGAGGTTGAGTCTTGGGCCCTTTTGTTAACCTCCAAATGAATTGTATGGTTCAGGCTCAGCATGTGGGGCTCAGGAGGACTTGGGTTGCAAGGCTCCCTATCCACCCGGCATTCTGATTTATTTCCTCGGTGGGTCGAGTGTGTTGTGGTGCCACCCGGAGGCCCTGCCAGGATTGGGGCTGTAATTCGTCCAGTAGTGTCGCCTGGGATTGGAGATCTTTGGTAGCCGGGCCCGTTGGGCCGCCCATGCATGCCGTGAGTGGTGTCTGTGCAGTATAGCGCTGTGCAGTCCAGCCACCCTCAGTTCCTTCTCAACCGCCCTTGGTCTGGGATGGGATCCTGAGCAGAGCCCTTCGGACATCCCTGGCCTTTAGTAATAGCAGTAATAGTCGTGTTTCTGTTCTTTTGTAGAATCGCCGTTTCCTTTCATTTTTCTTTCCCCTAAAAAAAAATTCCATTGCTTTTTCTTCCCCATTATTCTTTAACTTAGCATAGGTTTCCCTTTTTTAATATGCCTTTCCCGATCGGGAAACTCTCCCTGGTCGTTTATGCCCCAATCCCCCAGGTTTAAGAGGTGCCTCTCTTGCTGCGAAGCCATCCCCGTGAGCAATGGTCACTCCTGGTGCATACACTGCCTCGGTGAGGGGCACATCTCTCAGAAGTGTACCTGCTGCCTCAACTTGAAGGCCCATGAACTGAGGCTAAAACTTTTACTCATGGAGAGTTCTTTGCAACCAGCCTCAGACCCTGGCCCCGATGCCTCTCCTATGCGGTGCTCACCATCTGCCCGGTCATCAGCCGACGCTCACTCACTGCGCGCCACCAAGAGGAAACCCACCCTCTCCCGCCCAGGCAAAAAGAAAAGGGCCACAAGCTCCCCCTCTAAGGAGCTGCCTCAGAAAAAGGCATCCCCAGGGAGCTGTGAGGACGTTGTGGCTACAGACGTGAGACAGCTACCGTGACTGTCTGGGAACCTCCGGTACTGGTGCAAAGGACAGGTCCAAAGTGGGCGGGATCACAGGTGGAAACATTGTCTCTTGGCACTGAGAAAGACAGTGTAAGACTTTCAAAAGCGGTACCCACCACTTCAACAAAAATAATCATAGAATCATAGACTAAGGTCAGAAGGGACCATTATGATAGTCTAGTCTGACATCCTGCACAACGCAGACCACAGAATCTCACCCACCCACTCCTGTAACAAACCCCTGACCTATGTCTGAGCTATTGAAGTCCTCAAATCATGGTTTAAAGACTTGGAGGTGCAGAGAATCCTCCAGCAAGTGACCTGTGCCCCACGCTGCAGAGGAAGGCGAAAAGCCCCCAGGGCCTCTGCCAATCTGCCCTGGAGGAAAATTCCTTCCCAACCCCAAATATGGCTATCCGCTAAACCCTGAGCACGTGGGCAAGACTCACCAGCCAGCCACCCAGGAAAGCATTATCTGTAGTAACTCCGATCCCACCCCATCTAACATCCCATCACAGGCCATTGGGCATATCTACCGCTAATAGTTGAAGATCAATTAATTGCCAAAATTAGGCTATCCCATCATATCATCCATTCCATAAACTTATCAAGCTTAGGCTTGAAGCCAGATATATCTTTTGCCCCCACTGCTACCCTTGGAAGGCTGTTCCAGAACTTCATTCCTCTGATGGTTAGAAACCTTCATCTAATTTCAAGTCTAAACTTCCTGATGGCCAGTTTATATCCATTTGTTCTTGTGTCCACTGAATTGATACTGAGCTGAAATAATTCTTCTCCCTCTGTGGTATTTATCCCTCTGATATATTTATAGAGAGCAATCATATCTCCTCTCAGCCTTCTTTTGGTTAGGCTAAACAAGCCAAGCTCTTTGAGTCTCCTTTCGTAAGGTAGGTTTTCCATTCCTTGGATCATCCTAGTAGCCCTTCTCTGTACCTGTTCCAGTTTGAATTCATCTTTCTTAAACATGGGAGACCAGAACTGCACACAGTATTCCAGATGAGGTCTCACCAGTGCCTTGTATAACGGTACTAACACCTCCTTATCTCTACTGGAAATACTTCGCCTGATGCATCCCAAGACCGCATTAGCTTTTTTCACGGCCATATCACGTTGGCGGCTCATAGTCATCCTGTGATCAACCAATCCTCCAAGGTCCTTCTTCTCCTCTGTTACTTCCAAGTGATGCGTCCCCAGTTTATAGCAAAAATTCCTGTTACTAATCCCTAAATGCATGACCTTGCACTTTTCACTATTAAATTTCATCCTATTACTATTACTCCAGTTTACAACGTCATCCAGATCTTCCTGTATGATATCCCAGTCCTTCTCTGTATTGGCAAAACCTCCCAGCTTTAGTAGACATCACTCCGAAGTCACTTCCATCTCGGGGCACTGCTCTACAGTCACTGACAGTGGACCATCCATCACAACACCACTCAAAGAAGAAGGAACGGTGACTCCCCCTGTGCAGTAACGGAGGTTCTGAAAGATGTGTCCCTACGGGTGCTCCGCTCCCCACCCTCCTTCCTCTCTGCTTCGAAGTGCACACACACACTCTGCAGCAGAGAAGGAACTGAGGGTGGTTGGACCACAGAGCGCTATATCGATGGTGCGAGATGGGGAGGAGCACATGTGCAGCCCAGCGGGGGTGGGTACCGAAGCTCTCCGAACCCAGGTGCAGGAGGTGTCCACAGGAGCGTCCTACAGGGGAGTGTCCACAGGAACACACGTCTCGAAGACCCCGAGTTACTGCGCAGGGAGAGTAACCTTCTGGGTGCTGCACACGCCGACACACGGCCCTGCCTTTTTGTTCAATCTCGTGGGAAATACAGAACTGGGGAGTTGCCCCCAGGGTGTGAGGGTTGGGCTGGAAGATTCTGGAGCTCTCTACCCCACTCGGATGGATGTGTGTCTCACCTGTGTGACATCCGCTTTTGCTTCCTGCAGACCACCGTGTCCACCGAGCGGCTGGAGCGGTACCTGGGGAGTGGCGACCTGGACCCCTCAGCCATAAGAGATGACCCCAGTGTTGGTAAATAAACTGCCAGTCTTACAGAGGGCCCTGGTGTGCCTGTGGGGGGCCCGCTGCCACATCATGGGTGTGTAGGACCCTCAAATACAACTCCCCATCAGCACCAGTGCATGTGGGGGGCACTTGGGCACAACCCCCGCCCCATGTGTGGGGCCCTTAGATACATCCCCCCTCTCCCATCCAGTGTGTGGTGCCCCCTGGCACAATGTCCCCTCCACTCCTACCCCATGTGTGGGGCCCTTAGATACACCCTCCCCCCTCGCACCTCATGGGGGGGCACCTGGTTTTCAGGGTCCTGTGGTACAACAACCCTCCCCTCATGTGCAGGGCCCTTTGGGGAGGATTTCCTCCCTCAGCCCAAATCCAGGATCCACTAGGCATGAGGGGGAGCCCCCGAGTGGGCTGGTGGCTCCTGGGAGCTGGATACACTGAGTTTGGGGTTGGGCTGGGGAGAGATCTGTTCCCCACCCAGTCTCTGAGGTGCTGCCCGTTCTCTTGGCAGACTGTGCAATGCAGTTCTCAGAGGCCTCCTTTGCCTGGGAGCAGGGTGCCGGGCCTGTGATCAGAGAGTAAGTGTGCTGCGTCCAGGGCCTTGTGCTGTGCTGGGGGGGCTCCCTTCCCTGTTACTGACTTGCCAGGCAATCGCCTTGTGCTGTCATGGGTGGAACACAGCCCCCTGTGCAGCCTGGCCCTGCAGGACACACATCCCCCAGAGCAGAGACACGGGCAGATGGAAACACCTGCTTTGCTGGCTTGTTCTCGTTGATCACATGGTCTGGGTCCTTTCATGACGTTTCCAGCCCCATGCAAGGCCCAGGTGGCAAGTCCAGGAGACGCAGGAGTCCAGGAAGGAGCCTGTGGTTAGCCTGGGTAACGTAGCTGTTAGGGATGTAAAAATTTAACTGGTTAACCAATAAGCTTGAGGCTTATCGGTTTCTGTTAACAATTAAACTCCGCCCGAGGTCCCGGCTGCTGCCCCGCACGTCTGGGATCCTGGCTGCCGGCCCCGTGCCCAGGGCTCTGCTGCCATCTGCGCCCAGCAACCCGGCTGCCACCACAGCGCAGAGCCCCAGGGCGGGCCGGCAGCCGGGATCTGTGGCACGGGACGGCAGCCAGGACCCTGGGCGCGGGCCGGAAACCAGGATGCCAGGCACATTGGGATGCTGGGCATGGGGTTGGCAGCAGGAATCCCCGGGCATGGGGATCCCCGGGCAGCAGGGATCCCCATGCTGTAGCAGCCCCCACATTCCTAATTCCCCATTTAAACGTTTAACCATGTAACCGTAGAATTTTAATTGGTTACACGGTTATTGTTTTTACGCGTTATTTACATCCCTAGTAGCTGCTCAGCGCTGCTCTGTGTCCCACTCAGCTCTCTTGTCCTTCCAGGGTCACTCTGGATATCAAGCCTGGGTGTCTGGTGGCTGTGGTCGGGGCTGTGGGCTCAGGGAAATCCTCACTGGTGTCAGCCGTGCTAGGAGAGATGGAGAACCTCAAGGGGCACATTAACATCCAGGTGAGAGGAGCTGCCCTGGGTGGAGGAGGCCCCGTGAGCTGCTGTTGGATCCTGGAGGGCACTTAAGAGTTCCCACCCCAGGCAAAGATGTGAACACCAAGGCCCCTCCCACCCTTCTCCCCAGCCAGTATCCAGGCCAAGCAGCCTCAGTCATGACTTGCAGATTTCCCTGGTATTCCAGCTCTGGGACACCCTCTAGCTCTGCTGGTGCCCCTCAGCCCCGCCCCACAGCCCGCTGCTCTTCCAGCCCTGGGTTCCCTATGTGCATATCTTTGCTGATGCCCCTCAATCCTGATCTGCAGCCCCCCGCTACTCAAATTGTTCCTACCCGACTCTGCCAATACGCTTCAGACCTCCCTCACACACTTCATGCTATTGCTCCGGACATCCACTAACTGTCACGACCGATCACATGGCAGCTTGGTGCCATGGACAAATATCCACCCAGTTCATGGAAGTGAGAGTAAACCCTTGGTCTGTAGGGTGGAAAGGCTAGTTAGGGTCCTAGCCTCCAGCACCCTCTTCCCCCTAAGTCCTGGGGAGATGCAGCGAACAACATTTATCCTGCAGGATGTTTAGTGTCACAGGAATTATCAGCTCTGCCAAGCTGTCTGTTAAGAGCCAGAGCACACACCCCTGTTGTGAGTTCTGTACTTATGTTTCAGGAAAGATGTGGACAAATTGGAGAAAGCCCAGAGAAGAGCAACAAAAATGATTAAAGGTCTAGAAAACATGACCTATGAGGGAAGATTGAAAAAATTGGGTTTGTTTAATCTGGAGAAGAGAAGACTGAGGGGGGACATGATAACAGTTTTCAAGTACATAAAAGGTTGTTACATGGAGGAAAAATTGTTCTCCTTAACCTCTGAGGATTGGACAAGAAGCAGTGGGCTTAAATTGCAGCAAGTAAAGTTTAGGTTGGACATAAGGAAAAACATCCTGTCAGGGTGGTTAAGCACTGGGATAAATTGCCCAGGGAGGTTGTGGAATCTCTGTCATTGGAGATTTTTAAGAGCAGGTTGGACACACACCTGTCAGGGATGGTCTATAATACTTAGTCCTGCCTTGAGTGCAGGGGACTGGACTAGATGAGGTCCCTTCCAGTTCTAGGATTCTATTATTTCACCAGCCATGCATCAAGTGTAAACTCCTCAGGCATTATTACAGCCTAACCAGGGAGTCACAGACAGTACTCTTGGGTACTCTGATCTATCTTGTCACCCAGGTAAACTTGTCTTTGTGATAGATGGTCCCTTAAACCAAAAATCACAACAACATTCAGTTTACTCCCAGTCCCAAAGGACCAGTCACTTTCCTCAGGTCAGTTGCACCTTAGATCTAACACCAAAGACAATGCTTGTAGCCAATCCTATAATAAATTAACTAAAGATATATTGACTAAGAAAAAGAAATGAGTGCTATTTACAAGGTTAAAGCAAATAAACAAACACACAAATGGGTTCCAATCTAAAGTTTCAAAAAGTAATAGAAGCTTCTATAATAAGCAAGCTCTGTGTGTCCTTTAGGGCTAAGCAAGGCCAAGCATTGGGGATCTTTTGTTTATGCCTGGTAATCCTTGCCCTTCAAAGTCCAAGTGACATAAAAGATCCAGCTTCTTCTTTGGCAGGAATTTTTATTCCCTTCCCCCAGAGCTCAAGCTGATGGGATGATTCCTCTTCCTGGGAGTGTGGGGAGCAATTAACAACGTCTTTGTCCTCTGATGTTTCACAATGGCTCCTTTGTTTCAATGAGCTTTCTTGGTGGGCAAGGCCTAACCACTTCAGTAGGAAGCCAGCATTTTACATTAGTTAATGCTTCGTTCCTGGTTTACAAGTTACACAGTTACAGGGGATTACAAAGTAAATGCTCAATATAACCTTAAAATGTGGGGTACAGATGTTGTAAGTGAGATTACTACATGCAGCTCCTACCAGCATTTCATAATGTCTAACCACATTCTCATACACCTCAACTTTATTTGAACAATACCAACACACAGCTGAGCCAGACTGGTTTCCAGCAATGTATTGGTCTATGTTCAGCTGAGGCCTAGAGGCCTTGGCATGAGCTGGTACCTGGTCTGCCAATGTCACAATCTCATCTTGGCTTTGTCTAGTTCCCTGCACAGGGGATGTGACTGCTCCCATCCCAGGCCCAACTCCCCCATCCCTCCTTTCCCCAGCCCCTAGTCCAGGGCCCAAGTCCTGCACTGACTGGATGAGTCAGCTCAGATTGGGCTCTTCCCTCCAGGGCTCTGTGGCCTACGTTCCCCAGCAGGCCTGGATCCAGAACGCCACGCTGAAGGACAACATTCTTTTTGGGTTAGAACTGGATGAGGCTAGGTACCAGCGGGTTGTGGAGGCCTGTGCTCTCCTTCCAGACCTGAAGCTGCTCCCTGGAGGTGACCTCACGGAGATTGGAGAGAAGGTATTGGCACTGGGCATGTCGGGGAAGGAGAGTGTGATGGGAGGGGAAGGCTGGGAGGAGGCGCCCTGGGGAGTAGGTGGGGGATAGGAGCGGGGGAGGTGTCTGGGGTGGCTCAGAGAGGGTGGAGGGTGTGTTAGTGTAGGAAGCTTGAGGGTCGTGTGGTAGTAGGAATGGGTGGCTCATGGGCATCTGAGGAAGGTAGAAGAAGAGGAGGAGGTATGTGGAGTTGGGGAGGTGCATGGGTGTCCGAGGCTGAGGAGGAATGTTTGGTGGTAGAAGCAGCAGCCCCTGGGTGTGTATTTGGGAGGTAATGATGGGGGACACTTGGGGAGTGTCTGGAGCTCCTAGGGGTGGGATGGGGGTGGCATAGAACATGTGGCACTCGGGGGGAAGGGCTGTCTGGAGCACATGGGTGTAGGGTGGGGGTGCAGAGAGCATATGGGGCACAGGGGGGCTGTCTGGAGCATGTGGGGGTAGGGTGGTGGGGTGCAGAGTGTGTATGGTGCTCAGGGTCAGTCTGGAGCATGGGGGGGAAGCAGGGGGTGGCAGAGAGCGTGTGGTACTGGAGGGCTGTAGGAGCCTGTGGGGGTTGGGTGGGAGTGCAGAGAGCGTATGGTGCTATCTGGATCACGTGGGGGTAGGATGGCGCTGCAGAGGGCGTGGGAGCGTGTGGTGCTTAGGGGCTGTCTGGAGCATGTAGGAGTAGGATGGGGGTGCAGAGAGTGTATGATGCTCGGGGGGGCTGTCTGGAGAACATGGGAGTAGGGTGGGGGTGCAGAGAGCGTATGGTGCTTGTCGGGGCTGTCTGGAGCATGTAGGGATAAGGTAGGGGGTACAGAGTGTCTGGAGCCTGTGAGGGTAGGGTGGGGGTGCAGAGAGCGTGTGATGCTCGGGGGGGCTGTCTGGAGAACATGGGGCTGGGTGAGGGTGAGTGAGTACCAGTGGAAGACTTTGCTCCCCTCAGTCAGCACACTGGGGTGCAGGGAGAGCCCCAGGACTTACAGTCAGGTGTTTTCCCCTACCAGGGCATTAACCTGAGTGGGGGCCAGAAGCAGCGGGTCAGCCTGGCTAGGGCGGTGTACAGCAACGCAGATATCTATCTTCTCGATGACCCCCTGTCGGCCGTAGATGCTCACGTGGGGAAGCACCTCTTTGACCAGGTGCTGGGGCCGGACGGGCTGCTGCAGGGCAAGGTGAGAACAGCCCCAAACTCATCGGGGCAGGGAGCAGTCCCCACCTAGGAGATTTCCCCCATCAACCCTCATCTGGGGCACTTCTGGTGTGGCCCCCTCTGCAGCCAGGCAAGCCCTCTTAGTGGCTTAACAGGGGGCTTGAACGAGGGGCTAGTTGGTGGGCAGTTCTGTGCAGTTGGCAACAGGAACACCTCCAGGCTCTCCACTGGGGGCGTGAGTGGACGAGGGGGGCCCTGTGCATCCCCAGCCAGGGGTGAGGGTAGATGACAGAGTGCCCCGCAGGTTCCCAGACAGGGCTGGGGGAATCACAGAATATCAGGGTTGGAAGGGACCTCAGGAGGTCATCTAGTCCAACCCCTTGCTCAAAGCAGGGCCAATCCCCAACTAAATCTAAATGGTGAAGGGGCATGATGGGGAGCCTGGCAGGTCCCTAGCTGGGGGCAGGAGTGTATGTTGGGGAGTCCGTTGAGTCCCCAGCTGGGGACGGTAATAGGTGAGGGGGAGCCCAGCAGGTCCCCAGCTGGTGGCGAGTGAGGGGGAGCCCTCTGGGTCCCCAGCATGGGGCAGGGCTGAAAGAGGGGGAACCCTGTGAGTCCCCAGCCAGGTGGGGAGTGGGTGAGGGGGAGCCCTGCAGGTCCCCAACCAGGGGGGGGAGGTAGGTGATGGAGTGCCCTGCCGGTCCTCAGCCAGGGGTGGCATGTGTTTCCAGCCAAGGACATGGGAGGGGGCGGCAGTCCTGTAGCTGCTGGACCCTGTAACCTCTGTGCCATTCTTCGTGGCAGACCCGGATCCTGGTGACGCACAGTATCAGTTTCCTGCCAAAGACGGATGAGATTGTCGTGCTGGTGGCCGGTGCCGTGTCTGAGCAGGGCTCCTACAGCACCTTGCTGGCTAACGGGGGGGCCTTCGCTCAGCTCTTGAGCATGTATGGAAGCCAGGAGGGTAGCACCCCCGAGGGGGAGGCCACAGGTACAGGGGCATGTGCTGGCCCCAGGGTCAGCTTCATACAGGTGCCCATGGAGTCCTGTTTTGTGCTGTGTTGCCCAGAGCGCCGCAGTGTTGGCAGGAGGGAAGGAGACAGCCCTAACTCACCCACCTGGGGTTTGCCCCTGTTAACGAGGTGTGACAAAGTTCTGTCCTTGCCTCCGTGGGTCCCGCGTTTCCTGGCGGATTTCGCTAGCCTCAGAGGCTCACTGTGACCCTCCATGTAACCCTTCTTTCTCTAGGGACAAGGGTCACAGTTTACTGAGCCATTTTCATCATAAGCCAGCGAGGGAGGTGAGGAGAAGTTATCCTTCCTTGCAAAGTCTCTGTTGTCTCCCAGTCTCAGTGATTAATCAGGGGGCAAAGGTGGGGGCGGGAAGCCTGGGCCCACCCTCTACTCCGGGCTCCAGCCCAGGGACCCTAATAGTATCAGCTATGGTAGCTGACCTTTTTGAAACATGACATATACAATTCCCTGGGCTACTTCCCCCACCGCAGCCCTCACTTCCTCAAGCTCCACTTCACCCTTACCTCAGGGCCTCCTTCCTTGTCCTGATATGGTGTGTATTACTCAGCCTCTCCAACAGCACAACTTCCTCCCACAGCTCCTGACATGCACACCCACCTGACTAACTGGGAGGCTTTTAACTAGTTTCAGCCAGTCCCCTGATTGGCTTTAGGTGTCCCAATCAACCTAGCCTTCTCCCTGCCTTCTGGAAAGTTCTTAATTGGCCCCAGGTGTCTTAATTGACCTGGAGCAGCTGCCATTTCACTTAACCTGGTACCAGGGATTTGTTTAGCCTGGAGCTAACATATCTATCTCCCACTACTTTTCTATAGCCATCTGGTCTTGCCCCGTCACAGAGGGTAACACTAATACAAGGAGAGTCTCGGCCTGCACTGTCTCCGGGGCTTGGGTCTGTCTCTGCAGGGCCTTTCTGTTTCTGCCCCTTCCCCTCTGCCTCTGGGGACACACCAACCCTGCCTCCTCCTGAACTGGACCCAGTGTGACGCAGCTCGTCTTACCTCAGTATGAGTCAGCAGAAAGAGTTATATGGCTCTGCAGGAACCTTGCCCTGACCCCTGCTGGGAACCTTCCCACCCACAGTGGTTCCCAGAGCATGGTCTCTTCTCCTTCCCTGTTCAGCTTGGCTGGAGCTCAGGCCCCAAAGCCCCATGCTGCGGCTGGGAGACCGCGCTCACCTTGCCACTTGGACGTTCCCCTTTCTGTGGCTAGGAGCAAGCCCAGCGTCTCACCTGAGGAGAGTGTGCAGTCCTGGGAAGCCAAAAAAGGCCCTTGGTTTCCCCAAGACGGGCCCTGACAAGGAGTGGGACGGTTCCACCTAGAGAACACTGCACTCTTACTCCTAGGGGCGAAGGGTTCCCACTCCAGCTCAGAGCAGGGGTCTGTGTAGCCCAGTACCCCATCTCCAACAGGGGCCACCAGCACCAGCTGCTTCAGGGGAGAGAGCTAGGAACCTGTCAGATGGCAGCAAGAGTGATCAGCAGACAGTGGCCCCTCCTCAGGGCCTGGGTTTGCATCACCGGAGGTGGGGATTCCCCGCGCCCTGTATATTCCACTCCACACTTTTCCAAGAGTCTGTTTTAGTCTGACACATTGTTCAATATAGTCTTTTGAGCCCCCAGGAATTACATCTCCCCACTCCAGAGGTTACATACATCCCTGCCCACCATCACACACAAGCCGTTCATGTAATACAATGGACCCCAAGGATACTTAAGCACAGTTTAATAAGGGCTCCTGAAGGTATTGCAGGGAGCTCTTGGCTGCTGTGCAGGAGGACACAGCACAGGCCTGGTACTACGTAGCCATGTGCTGCTCTCTGTTCAATGCCGAATGCCACATCCAGTCCAGGCGCCTCCTAACTCCTGTGTCTGCTATTTCAGTGGAAGCTGCAGAGGAGCAAGATGGCGAGGTCCCTGAGACTAGCCCGGAGGAAGTGCCAGCTGACATAGTGACCATGACCCTGAAAAGAGAAGCCAGCATCCAGCAGAGAGGATTCAGCCGCAGGTAGGAACCTGTCCCCAGTCATCGGATCTCATTCCCCCACCACCAGAACCTCTCTTTCCGTCCCTCTCCCTGTCCAGGCATCTCCCTCTGCCCTGGGCCTCTGCTGGGCTTCCTGGGATGGAGGGGCCCTGTGTGAGGCTTCACTTCTTGGGGAACCTGTGGGAAAGCGTCTGAGAGCCCTGGTCTCTGGAGCCTCCCTGACCTGCATGGCATGTGGGGCCCTCTGCTTTGCTCAGCTGCTGATCGGAAAGGGCCTGTCTGTCATGGTTCTGCTCCCCAGCCCAGGCTCGGCAAGTTCCTGCCTACAGGGTTTCTCCAGCAGTCTCCCCCCACGCTCCCCTGTTGCAGCTGCCTCCCGACCCCACCGCTTTCTGCTCCCCCACAATGCACTGGGCAGGATCGCGCTGCTGAGTAGCTAGCTTCCCCTCTAGTGTGACTTATCCAGCGGTTTCTGTATGTCAGACATCCAGCCCTTGGGCTTTTCCCTGGGGCTGGCTGGCTGGGCAAAGGTGTGTCCGGAGTGCGGGGCTGGGCTTGTTTAGCTGGAGAGGGTGGGAACAACGCTGCACTCGGAGGATATACCAAAGGGTCCAGTTGAAATGTTTCTCTCGCCAAAGTCAGTGAGTCCCATGGCTGGTCCCTGGCAGATCCCGCTGCAGCCAGCATGCTGGAGCGGGAGGCTCAGTGCGGGGCGAGGCGGGTGGGTGGCTCCAAGTGCAGCTGCCCCGTGTCTAACGATGAGCAATCGCCCTATTGCAGCCTCAGCACCAGCAGCAACGGGTCCCTGCGAAAGGCCCTGCGAGCGAGTGAGGTGGGGCCCAAGGACAAGCAGCCTTCTGAGGAGGTGACAGGACAGAGGCTGATTGAGAAGGAGGCCATGGAAACGGGGAAGGTGAGAGAAGGGATCTTGTGGCTTGGGGGCGGGGACACTGTGAAATCCCACCCCACAGCTCGCCGCTTTACAACCACAATAGTTGCTTGAGAAAACTGACCCTCAGCTTTGATGACCCCCATTTCACTGCTCCCGGCCTCTGTGTGAAGAGGGAGGCATGGAGGGGTGCTGCTGGGGTGTGTTTTGAGGGTGGGCTGCTGGCTATGGGAAGGCAGGGTGGGCGGGCAGTGCTGGGGAGAGCGGGAGGGAGTGGGGGGCTGTGTGGGGAGAGTGTGCGGGACTAGGTGGTGCTCTGAGGGGGCTTGATGATGCTGTGTGGGGAGGGCATGGGATTCTGGGCAGTGCGGTGGGAAGGGTGTGGGAGCCTAAGCGGTGCTGGGGGGGCGGGCTGGGCAGGGGCTGGGTGGGGAGGGCGCGGGAGCCGGGTGGTGCTGGGGGGTGTAGGCTGGGCGGTGCTGTGGGGGGGGGACTGGGCGGGGGCTGGGTGGGGAGGGCGCGGGAGCCTGGTGGTGCTGGGGGGGTGGGCTGGGCGGTGCTGGGGGGGTACTGGGCGGGGGTTGTGTGGAGAGGGCGCAGGAGCCTGGCGGAGCTGGGGGGGGCGGGCTGGGCGGGGGCTGGGTGGGGAGGGCGCGGGAGCCTGGTGGTGCTGTGGGGGTGGGCTGAGCGGGGGCTGGGTGGGGAGGGCGCGGGAGCTGGGCGGTGCTGGGGGGGGCAGGCTGGGCTGTGTGGGGAGGGTGCGGGAGCTGGGCGGTGCTGGGGGGGGGACTGGGCGGGGGCTGGGTGGGGAGGGCGCAGGAGCCTGGCGGTGCTGGGGGGGGGCGGGCTGGGCTGTGTGGGGAGGGCGCGGGGGCTGGGGGGGGAGGGCGCGGGAGCGTGGTGGTGCTGGGGGGGGCGGGCTGGGCTGTGTGGGGAGGGCGCAGGAGCCTGGCGGTGCTGTGGGGGGGGACTGGGCGGGGGCTGGGTGGGGAGGGCGCAGGAGCCTGGCGGTGCTGGGGGGGGGACTGGGCGGTGCTGGGGGGGGGACTGGGCGGGGGCTGGGTGGGGAGGGCGCGGGAGCCTGGCGGTGCTGGGGGAGGGACTGGGCGGTGCTGGGGGGGGACTGGGCGGGGGCTGGGTGGGGAGGGCGCGGGAGCCTGGCGGTGCTTGGGGGGGGGACTGGGCGGTGCTGGGGGGGGACTGGGCGGGGGTTGTGTGGGGAGGGCGCAGGAGCCTGGCGGTGCTGTGGGGGCGGGCTGGGCGGGGGCTGGGTGGGGAGGGCGCGGGAGCCTGGCGGTGCTGGGGGGGACGACTGGGCGGTGCTGGGGGCGGACTGGGCGGGGGCTGGGTGGGGAGGGCGCAGGAGCCTGGTGGTGCTGGGGGGGGCGGGCTGGGCTGTGTGGGGAGGGCGCGGGAGCCTGGCGGTGCTGGGGGGGGACTGGGCGGGGGCTGGGTGGGGAGGGCACAGGAGCCTGGCGGTGCTGGGGGGGGGACTGGGCGGGGGCTGGTTGGGGAGGGTGCGGGAGCTGGGCGGTGCTGGGGGGGGGACTGGGCGGGGGCTGGGTGGGGAGGGCGCAGGAGCCTGGCGGTGCTGGGGGGGGGCGGGCTGGGCTGTGTGGGGAGGGCGCGGGGGCTGGGGGGGGAGGGCGCGGGAGCGTGGTGGTGCTGGGGGGGGCGGGCTGGGCTGTGTGGGGAGGGCGCAGGAGCCTGGCGGTGCTGTGGGGGGGGACTGGGCGGGGGCTGGGTGGGGAGGGCGCAGGAGCCTGGCGGTGCTGGGGGGGGGACTGGGCGGTGCTGGGGGGGGGACTGGGCGGGGGCTGGGTGGGGAGGGCGCGGGAGCCTGGCGGTGCTGGGGGAGGGACTGGGCGGTGCTGGGGGGGGACTGGGCGGGGGCTGGGTGGGGAGGGCGCGGGAGCCTGGCGGTGCTTGGGGGGGGGACTGGGCGGTGCTGGGGGGGACTGGGCGGGGGTTGTGTGGGGAGGGCGCAGGAGCCTGGCGGTGCTGTGGGGGCGGGCTGGGCGGGGGCTGGGTGGGGAGGGCGCGGGAGCCTGGCGGTGCTGGGGGGGACGACTGGGCGGTGCTGGGGGCGGACTGGGCGGGGGCTGGGTGGGGAGGGCGCAGGAGCCTGGTGGTGCTGGGGGGGGCGGGCTGGGCTGTGTGGGGAGGGCGCGGGAGCCTGGCGGTGCTGTGGGGGGGGACTGGGCGGTGCTGTGGGGGGACTGGGCGGGGGCTGGGTGGGGAGGGCACAGGAGCCTGGCGGTGCTGGGGGGGGGACTGGGCGGGGGCTGGTTGGGGAGGGCGCGGGAGCCTGGCGGTGCTGGGGGGGGGGACTGGGCGGTGCTGGGGGGGGGAGGGCGCAGGAGCCTGGCGTTGCTGGGGGGTCGGGCTGGGCGGGGGCTGGGTGGGGAGGGCGCGGGAGCCTGGCGGTGCTGGGGGGGGGACTGGGCGGTGCTGGGGGGGGAGGGCGCGGGAGCCTGGTGGTGCTGGGGGGGCGGGCTGGGCTGTGTGGGGAGGGCGCGGGAGCCTGGCGGTGCTGGGGGCGGGGACTGGGCGGTGCTGTGGGGGGACTGGGCGGGGGCTGGGTGGGGAGGGCGCAGGAGCCTGGCGGTGCTGGGGGGGGGACTGGGCGGGGGCTGGGTGGGGAGTGCGCGGGAGCCTGGCGGTGCTGGGGGGGGGGGACTGGGCGGGGGCTGGGTGGGGAGGGCGCGGGAGCCTGGCGGTGCTGGGGGGGGGGACTGGGCGGGGGCTGGGTGGGGAGGGCGCGGGAGCCTGGCGGTGCTGTGGGGGGGGACTGGGCGGGGGCTGGGTGGGGAGGGCGCGGGAGCCTGGCGGTGCTGGGGGGGCGGGCTGGGCTGTGTGGGGAGGGCGCGGGAGCCTGGCGGTGCTGGGGGGGGGGACTGGGCGGGGGCTGGGGGGGGACTGGGCGGGGGCTGGGTGGGGAGGGCGCGGGAGCGTGGTGGTGCTGGGGGGGGCGGGCTGGGCGGGGGCTTGGTGGGGAGGGCGCGGGAGCCTGGGGGGCGGCTGGGCGGAGGCTGTGGGGGGTTGAGTGCCGCTGGGTGGGGAGGGCAGAGGTGTGGCCTGCCGGCAGAGCTGCGTCGGGGTGCGTGCGGCGGCTGGACTCCCTGGGACGCCACCACAGCTGTGCAACTCTGCAGGTGCAGTTCTCCCTGTACTTGCGGTACCTGCGCGCCGTGGGCTGGGGATTCTCCGCCTGGGTTTTCGTCACCTACGTTGCACAATATGCCGCCTTCGTGGGCTCCAGCCTGTGGCTCAGTGACTGGACCGACGACGCGCTGCAGTACTGGAACAAGACTTACCCAACCTCTCAGCGGGACATGCGGATCGGGGTCTTCGGGGCGCTGGGCATGGCGCAGGGTACGTCTGGGGACCCACCCAATTGAAATGGGATGTTGTGAGCTGGGGGCACTTGGGCTGGAGAGCCCAGGGAAGGGTTGCTGAGGCCCCAGGCCTCTGGTTGAGCTGGCAGTTTGCCAGGGCCCAAGATTCCCCCCAGTGCACTGGATGGGGTTGCCAAGATTTCCCTGGGAGCTGGGAGCAGGCAGCTGGGGTCTGAGGCCTCCCTGGAAGCTGGAGGATTGCAGCCCAGCAGCACCCAATCTCTCCATGTGTGCCGGGGCTGTGTCGGGCCCAAGGTCCCGTGAGCCTGACCCTAACTGGCACATGCATGCGTTCTAGCTGCCTTCCTGATGGCCGGAGCCCTCCTGGCTTCCCGCGGTGCCATCCGGGCCTCCCGCGTGCTGCACCAGCAGCTGCTCAGCAATATCTTGCGGGTGCCCATGAGCTTCTTCGACACGACCCCCATGGGTCGCATCATCAACAGATTTGCCAAGGTGAGAGCTTGTGTCGGGGGGACCCTGTGCCCAGTTGTCCTGGTGGGATCAGCGCCAGGGGTGGCAGCAGAGGGAGGGACGTTCCGTCAGATGTTTCACAGGCACATTTCTTGCTGCAATGCCAGTAGCTTTATCCTAGGAACCCTCACCCGGGGCAATTCCTGTGCTGGTGGAGACATGACGCCTTCCCCAACAGCCCACTGCCTTGTCAGTAGCCTCACGTGGCAGCATTTGGTCAGGTCTCAGCAGGGCTTTGTGATGTGAACAAGGTGGGTCCAAACTAGGAACCTGACTGGCCTTTAATCACGCAGAGCTAGAGCAGGAGTGGAGTCTAGTGGTTAGAGCTGGGGGGGACTGAGAGCCAGGACTCCTGGTTCTGTTCTCAGATCTGGGAGGATGTGGGGTCTAATGGTTAGAATATGGGGATCTGGAAATCAAGACCCCTGCGTTCATTTTCCCAGCTGTGCCACTGACTCACGACATGCCCCATGAGGCAAGCCCCTTCCCCTCTCTCTGCGTCAGTCTCCCTGTCTGGACAGCAGGATCACGCTGAGCCCCAGGGCTGGAAGGCAGAGTGGTATCAGAGCGTCCCTTAGCACGTGCAGGGCCCTCTGGCCTCCTCCTGTCGCGCAGGGCCTTGCATCACTGCCTGCATCTCCCCTCTTCTCCATCTGTTCCCAGGACATCTTTACTGTGGATGAGACCATCCCCATGTCCTTCCGTAGCTGGCTGACCTGCTTTCTGGGCATCATCAGCACCCTGCTCATGATCTGCCTGGCCACCCCCTACTTCGCTCTCATCATCATTCCCTTGGGCATCTTCTATTTCTTCCTGCTGGTGAGTGGTTCTGGCACTTTTGGCGCAATGGGCGGGGCAGAGCTCAGCCTCTCTCCTTCCTTGGGCATTCCCAGAGCAGACACACCTAGCGGAACTGAGGTCTCTGCCGTCTGCCACGGGTGGGAAGGTCCTGGGTGCCCATTGCAGTAATGGAGCTGCTTCTCTGGTCCCAGCGCATCTATGTCTCCACGTCCCGCCAGCTGAGACGTCTGGATTCCGTCACCAGGTCTCCCATCTATTCCCACTTCAGCGAGACAGTGTCAGGCCTGTCTGTGATCAGGGCCTACGGACACCAGGCGCGGTTCCTGCAGCACAACGACCGGATCATGGACATCAACCAGAAAAGTGTTTACTCCTGGATTGTCTCGAATAGGTGAGATGACTCCTCCCCCAAAGGGACAGACCAGCAGGGCTTGTATTCATCATGTGACTGGGCTGAGTGCAGCTCGCTGCAGTAAAATCAGTGCACGTGATTTCGATGGCTGTGGGGGGATCACTAGGAGCTGGGGCTCTCCTGGCCTTTGGCTTATCTGAAGAGCCTCATTTGGCCTCTGGATGTTCTGGGTCTTGGCTGGCTGAACTGGATACTGTGGAGCTAACCCCATAAGGTTCCAGACCCTGCATGGAGTCTGCATATTTCTGTTAGGAACAGGGGACTTTTGGGACAGGATCACATTCTAGCACGGGGCCGTGTTGGGGTGATTTTGGCTGATAGGGTGGGGCGCTGCTGGGGGCTTCCATAGGCGGCGAGTTATATGGGCCTATGCTCCATCAATATTCAGGCTCCACCAATGTTTGGGCTCATATTTTCAGAGCCATCCTGTCCATAGGATGGACCGGGGGAACCACCCCAGGCCCCGCTCTTTGGGGAGCCCCACGCTTCAGTGGGACGTGGGGTACAGGGCATCCTGGGGGGACTAGCGGGGGGCCTGGTGCTGGCCAGCCTCTTCCCATCCCTGCTCTGCCACACTCCATCCCTTCCCCCAAGCCCTGCTCCACCCCCTCCCCACCCCAATTCCACCTCTTCCCCCAAGTCCCCACCCTGCCTCTTTCCAGCTTCCTCCCCCTCCCCCAAGCGATGCCGGGAGCCGGCAGGACAGGGAAGGCTGGGGCCGGGTTTCTCGCTGCTGCCGGTGCCAGGCCCCCCACTATCTCCCCAGGCCGCCCTGGACCCCGCATCCCCCTGAAGCGTGGGGCCTGGGGCGGTTGTCCCAGTACATCCTATGGATGGGACGGTTCTGCTTGGACCCATTCTGGGCACCACCAAAAATTATACAAACCTGGTGCCCACGGGATTCATGGAGAACTGGGGAGGTTACACTGTGGGATGCTGAGGTGTTCTGGGTCAGTATTAGGAGTATTGGATGCTTCAGATAGATTGGGATGGTTCTGATGGGTGTTGGAGTGCTTGACTGAGTGCTGGAGGGCATTGTTGGGTGTTGGGCACATTGCTGGTTGAGTGCTTTGGGTGGGTGGGGCTTAGAAGCTAGGAATTGTAGAAAATTGATAAGGGAAGCAAAATAACACACTGCGACATCTATAGCCAGAAGAGTAAGGGACAATAAAAAGGGATTTTTAAAAGTGTATTAAGAACAGAAGGAATCCTAACAACGGTATTGATCCATTACTAGATGGAAATGCTAAAATTTTCCTATTCTATTCTAAGTATGAGCGCCTTCTAGTAGTGTATTAAGCACTATAATTACACATCTGTCACATGTTATTTGTTCTGTCATCCTCTCTCCAGAGGGAGAGGTGTGTGCAGTGAAGTGTCTTGTTTCAATAGTTTTTTTTAGGGCTGTCAAGCTATTAAATAATTAATCGCGATTAAGCTCGCGATCTAAAAAATTAATTGCGCAATTAATCGTGCTGTTAAACAATAATAGAATACCTTTTATTTAAATATTTTTGGACATTTTCTACATTTTCAAATATATTGATTTCAATTACAACATGGAATACAAAGTGTACAGTGCTCACTTTATTTTTTATTACAAATATTTGCACTGTAAAAACCAAAAGAAATAGTATTTTTCAATTCACCTAATACAAGCACTGTAGTGCAATCTCTATCATGAAAGTTGAACTTACAAATGTAGAATTATGTTAAAAAAATAACTGCATTCAAAAATAAAACAATGTAAAACTTTACAGTGTACAAGTCCACTCAGTCCTACTTCTTGTTCAGCCAATTGCTCAGACAAACAAGTTTGGTTACAATTTGCAGGAGATAATGCTGCCCTACATTGTCTCCCTGTCTACCCCATCTCTTCTTCTACCCTGCTCCGCCTAGGTACATTGATTCATAGGTTATAAAACCAGAAGGGGCCATTGTGATCATGTATCATGAACTCCTGAATAGCACAGGCCATGGGACTTCCCGGAATTCATGCAGATTTGAACTAGAGCAGACCTTTTGAAAAACGTCCAGTCCTCATTTAAAACACAGTAGTCCAGTGGCAGTCAAACCAGTGCCAAATGTAGAGGTAACCATAACCTGAGCCTACATCCTCTGTTGAGTGCTGTAGCTATTTTTAGAAATCTCACATTGGTACCCAAGTCTTTTTCAGAGCACTGCTTCCCAGGATAGAGTCCCCCATCCAGTAAATATGGCCTACGTTCTGTGTTCCTAGAGATATGATTATACCTTTGGCAGTATTGAAAAAGATATTGTTTGAGTGTGCCCAGCTTCCTGACTGATCAAGATTGCTCTCTGTCAGTGACCTGTCCTTTTCATTATTTATCATTTCCTCAATCTGTGTGTCATGTGCAAATGCTATCACTGGCGATTTTACGTTTTCTTCCATGACATAGATAAAAATGTTAAATAGCACAAGGTCAAGAACCAATCCCTGAGGGAACCCACTAGGCGGAGCAGGGTAGAAGGAGAGATGGGATGGACAGGGAGAGAATGTAGGTGTGAGGTGCAATGGAAGTGACTGGTTTAGGTTAGATACTGGATGATATGGGGGAGGATTTAGGATGAGACAGTGAAAGTGACTTGGGGACAATTGAGCATGAGACCTGGTGATTTGGGAGGATGATTTATGATGAAACATGGTGTGACGGTGTTTCAGAGCTACACCCAGGGTGAATCACTACCACCTGCTCACAGCATGAGAGAGCCTTGTCTGTGCCCACCAGGGGAAACACTCCTCAGACACCAGCTACTTGTCTCTGTGAGCGCCTGCTCTTTCCCTCTGCAGGCGAGCAATTTACACACCTGCTTTGTCACACTTGAGTGACCAGTCCCCTATCTGCAGAACACCTGCTGTGTACACTGATCCACTGGCTCCACAGAGATCGTGCACCATAGTTCACCGGTTTCACCTCAGTTCAGCAGTTGCCCTAGCACAAGGCACTTGGACAGAAATTGAGGTTTATTTAACAGAGCTTGAGGTAAAGATTCAAATCAAAGCAAGTCTAAAGATTTGGAAAGATAAGATTACAAGTAAAAGAAAAACATTACGCTCAATCTCTAGCCTAGACTTATTCACAAGTTACTTTTCTGTCTAATCAGGTATTTCTCACCCAAAGGTTGGTTCTTGCAGCGTTTGACCAGTCTAAAAAGCTGGGGTCAACTTTTTATGAACCAGGTTGACAGAGTGTCTTCTCCTGTCATGGATAACCACATGGGCAACTCTTCTCCTCTTTTACAGTCAGAGCCTATTGTCTGTTAGCCCATGGCCCCTTTTCCCAGAACTCTCTTGGAGTTTGTTTGTCCTTGTAAATCTCCAGCCAACATCTACTCCAGACAGTAAATAAACACCCTGTCTCCATGGGCGTCCATTGTTCTCATGTGGATTTGGTGGGCTCTCAGATGCCTCCTCCTCAAGTGGTAGTTTTCACTCCCAGCAGATTTGGAACACGAATATCCTACATTACATGGCTCTAAAATTGTTTTCCATAAAACATCTCCCAATAACTAGGACAATCAGCTAGACCTTCGCTTTCGCCAGAGACCCCACACAGCCCCTTTTGGTGTAACGTTGAGGAAATGGTCAAGACGCATATGTAATGTCCCTGGCGGCACATATCTGGGCGTGAGGTGACTGTGGGAGTCATGGGATGCTAGGAGAGATGCTAGTGAGGACTAGCTCCATCCAGATCAGGCTGACGTGGGGCTGGTAGCCTGGGGGACGTAACCAGATGACATGGCGAGGCTGATACCTCACCTTTGACTGAGTGGGTGTCTCCCCCCTTCTGTGATGCGCCTGCAGCTGAGCCCCCTTTTATTTTTTGTATATATAAATACAAGGGAAGATATATGGTGTTACACAAGG
The DNA here is from genome assembly GCF_965152235.1 of Eretmochelys imbricata. NCBI lineage: Eukaryota > Metazoa > Chordata > Testudines > Cheloniidae > Eretmochelys > Eretmochelys imbricata. The sequence goes on from NC_135578.1 coordinate 125,709,841, forward strand.
GCTTTCCAGGTGAATACCCAGGCGTGATGGGACGGGGAGAATTTAGGATGTAACTGCGAGATGGGGATGATGAGAGGGAAATATTTAAAATGAGGCACAGCCAGCTGCCTGGGAGGGGCAGTTTAGTGTGAGTTGGGTGATTACTGGGAAAGAATATTGCTGGTCAGACAGTTGTTTGCCAGTGGGGTTTTATTAGGGTGCTCGCTTGCAGATGAGGTAGGGTGTGACAGGGTGGATTAGTAGGGAATATTGAGGCCACAGGTAGGAGATTAAGAGCACCAGTTCTGTGTGAGAAACAGGTGCCTGAGGGGAATATTTATGGTGAGGCCTGGGGAGGGGGATTGTGACGGACGTTCACTGCACTGATGGGTGCGGTGAGCGGATGGGGTGGTGCTGGGTGTTCCGGGTGGCCAGGAATGGTGCTGATGGTGCTCACTGTAAGTGTCCCACCATGGGAGCGTAGGTGCAGGCAGGCTTCTCTCTCCCACACCTCACCGCCAACGCTCTCCCTGCTGCAGGTGGCTGGCCATCCGCCAGGAGTTTGTCGGGAACCTGGTGGTTTTCTTTGCGGCTCTCCTGGCCGTGATTACAAGGGACTCTCTGGGGAGTGGCATCGTTGGGCTCTCCATCTCCTCAGCACTCAATGTGAGTCCAGCCGCTCAGGGGAACAAGGCCTCTCTGCTGTGCGGGGGCCTGCTCACATCCAGGGGGGCAGGGCTGTTCCTGGTGGCAGAGCCTCAGTGGCTGGTTCCTGCCTTCAGCTGGGAAGTGCTGCTGGGCATTTGGCCGGCAAAGGGGCTCTCTTCCGGGGGCTGCCAGCTGGGAGGGGGACACTGCTGGGGGGTGCTGGGATGGCTGGAGATAAGAAAGATGTTCCCATAGCGAGGGAGGAGGCATATGCTGGTCCAGGACAGGGGCACTCCCTCTGTGGGTCCTGGGCCAGGATGGGGCTGGGAAGGGGACTGTCCCATTGGGAGGAGGTGGGGACAGGGCAGGGGCCTTGCTGCTGGATGCGATGGGGTGAGCGAGGTTGGGGGGGCTGCTGCTTGGTGTGTTATAGCAGGATGGGGTCAGGATGCGGAAGCTCCTGCTTGGGGCACTGGGCCCTAGGAAGGGGCGAAAGTTTGGGTGTTCCAGGCTCAGGACCCGCTGGTCTCTGCTGTGCAGATAACCCAGACGCTGAACTGGCTGGTGCGGATGACATCGGAGCTGGAAACCAACATCGTGGCAGTGGAGCGAGTTCATGAGTACACGCAGGTGGAGAATGAGGTGAGAGCGGGTGAGGGAAAGGTGACTGGGAGACAGAGCGGGAAGTGGTACAGGGAGAACTGGGCACCTCTGCTTCTCTGCATATCTCACTTCATTTGCATGTTGCTACCCAGAGTGCTTTGCACCACAGTTCCCCAGTTATCAGACATCCTTTTAACACTCCTTTGCCAACCCCCAGGCTCCGTGGGTGACGGAGCAGCGACCACCCCCCGGCTGGCCTAGCAAAGGCGAGATCCAGATTACTGACTACCAAGCCCGATACCGACCTGGGCTGGAGCTGGTTCTTCATGGGCTCACCTGTGATATTGGGAGCACTGAAAAGGTGAGAAGCCTCCCCGACAGACCCCTCTGGTTCTTTGCTGTCAGCTGATGATGGGGGGGGGGGGAGAACCCCTCAGGAGTTTGATTCCAGGACTGAAACACTCATTGATTCAGATCAGAGCCAGAAGACATCACTTTATTTTGGAGAGTCCTTGAGTTTGAGGTCAGAAGGGATCACCAGATGATCTCGTCTGACCCTCTGTGTATCACAGGCCACCAGCCCCACTCAGCACCCACCCCCGAAGCCCAACAACCAAAATTAGACAAAACTACAACAGCTCTTAGACTAGATTATCTGCTGCAGCAGAGGAGAGGAGACACTTAGGTGCACCAGTGCCCGAGGCCCCTGCAGTGGCAGGGAATTGACTGAGATGTACCAAGATAATCCTGGCAAGTGACCCACATGCTGCAGGGGAAGATGAAAAACACCCAGGGTCACTGCCAATCTGACCAGGGGAAATTCCTTTCCAACTCCACATACGGTGACCAGTTAGACCCTTAGCATGGGAGCTAGAACCAGCCAGCCCAGCACCTGAAAGAAAGAATGCTCGGTCTCACCTCAGAGCCCTGTCCCCCCACATCCAGTGTCTCATCTCCAGCTGTTGCCATCCCTGATGGTTCAGAGGAAGGAGACACCCCACCTCCCCAGAAAAAAACCCACAGAATACATTGAGGGAAAGGAAAAATTCCTTCCTGACCCCTCCAGGTGGCTGAAGTCCTGAAGCATGAGCTTTAGAAACATGAGACAAACTGAAAGGAACCCCAGGGCTTCCAAGCCCTGCTCCCCACCATAAGAACATAAGAATGCCCAGACTGGGTCAGACCAAAGGCCCATCTAGCCCAATATCCTGTCTTCTGACAGTGGCTGGTGCCACATGCTTCAGAAGGATGACCAATCCTAGTCTTTTTAATCTCTTCTCATATGGAAACTGTTCCATACCTTGATCATTTTTGTTACCATTTTCTGAGCCTTTTCCAGTTCCAATATATCTTTTTTGAGATGGGGCAACCACATCTGCACACAATATTCAAGATGTGGGTACACCAGGGATTTATATAGAGGCAATATGATATTTTCTGTCTTATTATTGTGGCAAGATGGCCAATGTTAGTATGGTGGGTCTTGCGTTTTTCTTGGCAGGGGGGCTAAGACACCACCCCTTGCCCCTGCTCTTGGGCCACCAAGGTCTCTGCTAGTGGCCCAGAAAGGTGGTAGAGGAGGGAAGCGGGGGAGGGGTCTGGGTTCGCTCCTCACTCTGAGCCCCAACCCCTCTTATTAACCCCTGCAGGTTCTTACCCTCTTCCCCCTTGGATGGGGAACCTTTGGTCCTTAGACGCTGGGGGAGGAAGTCTCCCTCCCCTGCTGGGGCAGGGTCTCCCTTACTTCAGTTCTCTGGTCTTTCAAATCTAACAACACACCTCCAAGCTCCAGTCCTCTCTCCTTCCTCCTCCTTTTTCTGACTGCCTGAAGCAGGGGGTTTTATTAGGGTCCTGACAGGGTTTAATTGACTACAGGTGCTCCAATTAACCTGTAGCAACCCTCCCTAGTCCACAGGGAACCACGCCTTAATTAGCCTAGGGTTTATATATTTCGCCTCTACCACTGCTCCCTGGCCATTCTGTATCACATTATCCATCCCTTTCCTAATTGGGATAGATAATTAGGTTTTTAACTGCTGCTGCACATTGAGTGAATGTTTTCAGAGAACTATCCACAATGACTCTGAGATCTCTTTCTTGAGTAGTAACAGCTAATTTGGACCCCATACTGTTGTATGTATAGTGGGGATTATGTTTTCCAATGTGAATTACTTTGCACTTATCAACATTGAATTTCATCTGCCATTTTGTTGCTCAGTCACCCAGTTTTGTGAGATCCCTTTTTACTTCTTCACAACAACCATGACATGCTACCCTGTCATACAATTACACTCCTAAATGTGCCCAGGTCTCTCTCAAAACTAATTCAGTTGTTTGCCTCCATAACTCCTGTTGGAAGTTAATTCCAGTGCCTCTCTCCTCTGCAGGCTAGAAATCTTCTAATTTCTAAATAAGCTAAAATAACCCCAAGCTCTTCCAGTCTGCTCTCATAAAATAGTCCCTCTGTTCCCTGGATCAGCCCTGCAGCTCTTCTCTGCACTGGTTCCTGTTTGAATTTGTCTTTCTTGAACATGGTTGGCCAGAACTTTACCCAGTATTCCAAATGAGGTCTTACCAGTGCATTGTACAGTGGCATTAATACTTCTCTCTCTCCACTGGAAACACCTCGCCTGATACATCCTAGGATCACTTTGCCTTTTTTGCAGCCATATCACATTGGTAGCTTGTCATCCTTGTGATCAACCTACACACTCAGGTCTCTCTCCTCCTCTGTCACTTCCAAATGATGAGCCCCCCCAACTTGTAGCAGAAATTCTTATTCATAGAATCATAGAATATCAGGGTTGGAAGGGACCTCAGGAGGTCATCTAGTCCAACCCCCTGCTCAAAAGCAGGACCCATCCCCAATTAAATCATCCCAGCCAAGGCTTTGTCAAGCCTGACCTTAAAAACTTCTAAGGAAGGAGATTCCACCACCTCCCTAGGTAACGCATTCCAGTGTTTCACCACCCTCCTAGTGAAAAAGTTTTTCCTAATATCCAACCTAAACCTCCCCCACTGCAACTTGAGACTATTACTCCTTGTCCTGTCCTCTTCCACCACTGAGAATAGTCTAGAACCATCCTCTCTGGAACCACCTCTCAGGTAGTTGAAAGCAGCTATCAAATCCCCCCTCATTCTTCTCTTCTGCAGACTAAACAATCCCAGTTTCCTCAACCTCTCCTCATAAGTCATGTGTTCCAGACCCCTAATCATTTTTGTTGCCCTTCGCTGGACTCTCTCCAATTTATCCACATCCTTCTTGTAGTGTGGGGCCCAAAACTGGACACAGTACTCCAGATGAGGCCTCACCAATGTCGAATAGAGGGGGACGATCACGTCCCTCGATCTGCTCGCTAAGCCCCTACTTATACATCCCAAAATGCCATTGGCCTTCTTGGCAACAAGGGCACAGTGCTGACTCATATCCAGCTTCTTGTCCACTGTCACCCCTAGGTCCTTTTCCGCAGAACTGCTGCCTAGCCATTCGGTCCCTAGTCTGTAGCTGTGCATTGGGTTCTTCCGTCCTAAGTGCAGGACCTTGCACTTATCCTTATTGAACCTCATCAGATTTCTTTTGGCCCAATTCTCCAATTTGTCTAGGTCCCTCTGTATCCTATCCCTGCCCTCCAGCGTATCTACCACTCCTCCCAGTTTAGTATCATCCGCAAATTTGCTGAGAGTGCAATGCACACCATCCTCCAGATCATTTATGAAGATATTGAACAAAACCGGCCCCAGGACCGACCCCTGGGGCACTCCACTTGACACCGGCTGCCAACTAGACATGGAGCCATTGATCATTACCAGTTGAGCCCGACAATCTAGCCAACTTTCTACCCACCTTATAGTGCATTCATCCAGCCCATACTTCTTTAACTTGCTGACAAGAATACTGTGGGAGACCCTGTCAAAAGCTTTGCTAAAGTCAAGAAACAATATATCCACTGCTTTCCTATTATTTATTATTAGACCCTAAGTACATGAGCTTACACTTTTGTATTATTGAATTGCATCTCATATCTGTCACTCCTGTCTTCAAGGACACTTCTACTATTTGTGCCAAGATCATTAATATTAATAAAAATACTGAATAAAATTGGTTCCTTGAAGAACTCCACTAGTGACCTCCCGTAAATCTGATAGTTCACCTTTCAGCACAACCCGTTGCCTTCTTCCCTTTAGCCAGTTCCTTATTCACCTTGCAATTCTTGTACTAATCCCCATATTCTCTAATTAGTAATTTTCCATGTTGTTCTGTGACACGATCCCCAGGGTAAAACCTGGAACTGGGGTACCACTGTACTCTCCAGCTTGGGCTGTCTTGCCAATGTTTTGCTAGGGACAAACAGCAAACCCCTCCAGGTGCTGTTATCACTCAGCACAACAGCGTGTGGAGCCCCACATTCAGCTAGATTGCATGCATGCTCCCAGAGCCACTCACGAATCACACAGAGAAAGGCACCAGTCAGGCTTGACAAAGCCCTGGCTGGGAGGATTTAGTTGGGAATTGGTCCTGCTTTGAGCAGGGGGTTGGACTAGATGATCTCCTGAGGTCCCTTCCAACCCTGATATTCTATGATTCTAATTCCCCTCAGCTCCCCAGCCTGGCACTCCAGAGCTGTACTGTTCTGCCTGGTCAGAATCCTGACCTGTGTAAGTTTATTACCCAGTCTGCCCCTTCCTCAGTGTGGAGAGACATACACAAGCCTTTGTAAACTGAACTGAGATTTCCCAAGCACTTCAACCAAAACGTACTGTTTTAGGTAAAATATAAAACAGATTTATTAACAACAGAAAGATAGATTTTAAGTGATTATAAGTGGTAGGCATAAAAGGTCAGAGATAGTTACCAAAGAAAATAAAAGTAAGCGCACAATCTAAATCTTAAACCTTATTCGAGTAGGCAGTATTTGGATCAAGCAGTTTTCTCACCCTACTGGATGTTACAATTCTTAATACACAGGCTTCCCCTTTCAAGCCTGGGACCAGTCTCCTCAGTTGAAGTGTGTCTTCTCAGTGTTTTTGTTGCTTCTAGTGTAGGTGGAGGGAGGAGAAAGGTGAAAACATGATGCCACTGTCCCATATTGTATATCTTAGTCCATGTGCTTGGAAGACACTAGCCCAGGCATGTCCTGGTGGGCTTTGCTGAGTCACAGAGCTAAGCAATTCCCCGGTGTAGTCTTGTGCAACTGAGTCATAGAGATGTAAATTCCTTGATTACAACTCCCCTGCTGATTAATGGTCATTTAACACCCTCCTGGGTGGGGCTCATCACCCTTATAGTAGAGACTCTCAGACTTACAACATATTTCATTAGCAACCATACAGCAAAATCTCATAACTTCATCCATATCGATGATATACATATTTTAACAGAACAATGTGTTTCAGCAGATCATGACCATTCATATGATATTCTACATGGCATGCTTTCTATGAAATATATCATAATTATACGACAAGGGTGGATATGGGGGTTCCAGGGTGCTGCTTTGAGGTACAGAGTGCCACAGGTACCATGTTGAATGCTTTACTGAAGTCCAAGTATATTGGATCTGCTGGATTTCCTTTATCTAAAAAGCAGTTATTTATCAAAGAAGGAAATCAGGTTACTCTGGCATAATATACTTTTGGTAAACTCATATTGCATTACATCCCCTTTTTTGTTTACCTCCATGAATTTAATTATTATTTACTTCAGAACTTGTTCCAAAGTCTTACATATTACTGAGGTCAGACTAATAAGTCTGTAATTGCCTGGATCACTTCTTTTCTGTTTCTTAAATATAGGTACAACATTGGTTATTCGCTAGTCATATGGTACTACCTCCCCAAATAGACAGATTTATTAAAAAGCCTTGTTACCAGACTAGCAATTTCATGTGCCAGTTCTTTCAGCGTTCTGGGATGGAAATTATCAGGTTTCTCCCCAATTTGAGTACATTAAGCTGTTGGAATTTTTCTTCCTCCTCAGATGTGGTTAACTTCACTCAGCCATACTGCCTTCATACACATGTTCCATATTATCATCCTGATTGGTAACTGAGGCAAAGTATTCATTTCGTTTTTGGGCAACACCTAGGTTATCTTTAATCTCCTCCCATCCACACTGAAAAGTGACCAAGCCTCATCCTTCCTTATTTTTATAACTAAAGCACTTCATTAGTTATTTTAATTTCTTTGACAAACATTAAACCATTTTGACTTTTAGAAATTCTCATTTTATTCCTACATTTTCTAATCTCCACAATATAGTTTTCTCGATTAATCCCTTTACCATTCCCCTAGGCTCTCTGCTTACTCCTAATAACTTTTTTGTGGTGTCAGGTATCAGAGGGGTAGCCGTGTTAGTCTGCATTTGTAAAAGCGAAAGAGTCTTGTGGCATCTTATAGACTAACAGATGTATTGGAGCATAAGCTTTCGTGGGTGAATACCCACTTCGTCGGATGCATGAGGCTGCACGATGCTTTGCCGCTTTTTTGAGGTGGTTATTCATCCAGCTGGATCTGGAGCCTTTCCCTACAAGTTTTTGGGTTTTTTTTAAGTCCTTGAGCTCTTCGGTCCAGTTGACTTCTTTAACTAATTCCATTAATTTCTCAAACTGTGCTCTTTTGAAATCAAAACCATAGCTAATGCCCTGGTTTTGATGATCCTTCCATTTAATCTAAACTGAATCAACTCATCATCCCTTGATCCAAGGTTAGCTCCTCCAACCAGCTCTTCTGTGATATCCTCACTACTTACCCAACCATCTAAAATTACATCACCTCTTGTTGGTGCAGTGACAAGCTGATGAAGAAAACTGTTGTCTATCACATCCACGAATAACTGAGCCCTACTGGTATGAGTAGCATTTATTCACTAAGCTATGTCCATGCAGTTGAAGTTTCCCATTATGACACAATTCCCAATAGTATTGATTGATCTAATAATAATATTCAAGCGCTCTCTGTCCATATCTGTGTCTGACCCTGTGGGTCTACAACAGACCCCTAACACTATCCTAACAGAACCTCTTTTACAATCCCTCCTCAAGATGATTTTGACCCAAACAGATTCTGTTTTGTCCATATTACCTCTTATTTCTTTACAGTTTACTGAATCATTGATGTACAATGCTACTGTAATCATGCCTCAGTGGGTCACAACTGAGGATGTCAAATTCAAGACAAACTGCTGAGAAATAGGGCAGATACACCCCGAGACTGGTGGCTAATCCCCGATAAGATATACCAAATCTGCAACAAAAGTAAACTTCTGTTTCACCACGTTGGCTAACAAGAAAACATAAAGGCACTTTCCTCAGGCATTCCAGTTCTTATATCTCCACCAAAAACACTGGATTCAGAGATGAGTGGTTCTTTACAACCAGTCTCATCAAATAATAGGTTCTTCTGATCCCAAAGGACCAGCCACAGACCCAGGTCAATATATAGCTTAGATCTTACCGAAAAATCACACTGATGCCAATCCTTTAGTAGGTAAAATCATAGAATATCAGGGTTGGAAGGGACCTCAGGAGGTCATCTAGTCCAATCCCCAATTTTTGCCCCAGATCCCTAAATGGCCCCCTCAAGGATTGAACTAACAACCCTGGATTTAGCAGGCAAATCCTCAAACCATTGAACTATCCCTAGCCCCCTCAAGGTTTATTCATAAAAAGACACAAATAAAGATGAGAGTTAAAATTGGTTACAAGAAACAAATACATACAGTATTTGCAGAGTTCTTGGTTCAGGCTTGTAGCAGTGATGGAATAAACTTCTGGCTTAAGTCAAGTCTCTGGAGTACATCCACATCTTGGATGGGTCATTCAGTCCTTTGTTCAGAGCTTCAATTTGTAGCAAAGTTCTTTCGGAGATGAGGAGCAGGATTGAAGACAAAATGGAGGTGTTTCCAGGGCCTTTTATAGCTTTTGCCATGTGGAGAGCATGCCATTGTTCTTACTGTGGAAAATTACAGCAACACGATGGCATTTGGAGTCACATGCGCAAGTCCCATGTCCATGCATTTTGTCTAGTCACAGCGGGACATTCCATTCAGTGTAGATGGGCGTCTCCCATGGTCCATTGTGAGTTAATGTACTTTGATGGGTCACTCAATTTGAACAGTCCCTCCACGATGTGCTGCCTAGCTACCTTGTGGGCGTTACCTCAGGAGCAAACATTTGCAATCCAGGAATAGAGCCAATACTTATAACTTCAAATACAAAAATGATACATAAATACAAATAGCATAATCATAACCTTTCCATAGACACCTCACTCGACACCCTTTGTACAAGTTTCCTGCAAAGATATAACAGTGGTTGCAACACTGATCTATACGGTCATATTTTAATCAGATAACATCACAGCTACCCCACCACCTTTACTTTTATGCCTATCCCTCCTGAACAGCACATAGAATCACAGCCCTGTAGGACTGGAAGCGACCTCGATAGGCCGGACTCATGAACTGTAACACTCGTATTTGTACTTTGTCTCTCCTTGCTCCCCATCCGCTCACCTTATGGTGTTTGCCTGGCCCTTACTATAGCTTTGCTTGGCTGGTTTTTCCGCACCTGAGCATGGAAGCCTGACATGGAGATTTCATGAGTCTCTCCCAACCTTCTCCCGTCATCTTCTAGTTGAAATAGCAAGGCCTGCTCCCAAGTCCGGAGCGGAGGATGTCAGTGGTCTCTTTGTCAGTCTCATCCCATCTGCCTGGCCAAACTCAGGGATCTGAACTCACCAGATACTGGAGTCACCGGGTCAGCAGAGCCGACCCTACACACCAAGAAGCTTCTTTGCCATGCAGCCTCCAACCAGAAGGGAGCTGTCCTGGCTTTGCACTCACTGCGCTTGTGAGAGCTGGGAAGCCGGGCAGCAGTGACGTGAGCTACCAGAACTCAGCCCGTGAGGCACAGGCAGGGGCAGCGAGGTGGGCATGGGAGGGGGCAGCAGTACCCGGGGATAGATGCCAGGAAAGCATCTATCTGAGTTACCCAGGAAAAAATTTTCTGTAGTAGCTGGCTGATGAATCTTGCCCATATGCTCAGGGTTTAGCTGATTGCCATATTTGGGGTCGGGAAGGAATTTTCCTCCAGGGCAGATTGGAAGAGGCCCTGGAGGTTTTTCACCTTCCTCTGTAGCATGGGGCACGGGTCACTTGCTGGAGGATTCTCTGCACCTTGAAGTCTTTAAACTACGATTTGAGGACTTCAATAGCACAGATATAGGTGTGAGGGTTTTTTTGTAGGAGTAGTGGGTGAAATTCTGTGGCCTGCGTTGTGCAGGAGGTCAGACTAGATGATCATAATGGTCCCTTCTGACCTAAATATCTATGAATCTATGAAAGCGAATCCAGGGGAATGAAGCCATGGGAGAGCCAGGGCTACCGCAGGGCGCGTGAGTTTGGGCAGCACAAGGGCTGGGCACCCCCTACCATACAGACACCGAGAACGGGAGCCAGCCAGAGAAGAGCCACAGAACTAATCAGGGGGCCAGTGAGTGGGAGCGACAGAGCAAAACCTGCCCACTGTGGCTAAAGCGGGGGTGGGGGGGCAGCCTTCCAGCTCCAGCAGGCTAACTGCCCAGGGTGCTGTCTCCACAGGTCGGGGTTGTGGGCAGGACGGGGGCTGGGAAATCCTCTCTCACCAACTGCCTATTCCGGGTCCTGGAGGCTGCAGGAGGGAAGATCGTGATTGATGGGGTGGACATATCGACCATTGGCCTCCACGACCTGCGCCAGAGTCTCACCATCATCCCCCAGGTGAGCGCTGCACGGGCAGAGCTGCGTGCCCGGTCTCTGGCAGCAGCTGGCCAGGGATTTCGCAATAGGGCAAATGTGTGGGGTGGGCGCTGTGCCTCTCCATAGAAGCTCCATGCCCCAGGTGTCTCTGTTCATTAACTTATCCCAGCCTGCCACTGTGGGGCAGCCAAAGCCTAATGGGGCACTATGAGCAGGAGGGGCCCAAGCCGGAGCCCCCAGCCCCTCGGTGTGGAAGCTGCAGCAGGAGACACAGCATGGCGGGGCCCATCCCATCCTGGGCACCTCCTGAGCTCTGGAAGCGAAAGCTCAGACGCCTCCCATTCTGCTCCCTGGGCACTGTGGGAAATGTTCAGCCCAGGCCCAGGATCAGCCTGCTGGTCTCTCGTTGGGAGCCTAGACTCAGCCAGTAACCTTCACCCAGCCTCTGAGACCGACTTGCTGGCTCCTCTGATCCGCAAGGCTGGTGACCTGCCCTCAGCCTGTGGCTGTTGGAGCTGCAGCATGGCCAAGCTCTTGGTGAAGCATCCCTGGTAGGAGACTAACCCTGCCCCTCCAGCCAGTGCGTTGCCCAGCTGTGGGCACCGTGGGCAGCCAGTTTGAGTGGCTGGACAAACAGCTCAGAGCTGGCTCGAGCCAAACAGAGCAGACTTAGCTGCAGCGGGTGTCCCCCCTTGTGTCTAACTGTAATGGGCTTACAAGCACCTCATGGCTCTGGGGCTGGCAGGACCCCAGACCTAGCGCAGTCAAAGACCCCTGAGCTGGCCTTGCAGGACCCGGTGTTGTTCTCCGGGACTTTACGGATGAATCTGGACCCGTTTGACCAGTACTCGGATGAGGAGATCTGGAAAGCCCTGGAGCTGGCCCACCTGAAGACATACGTGCTGGACCTACCTGAGAGACTGTCCCACCAAGTGAGCGAAGCAGGGGAGAACTTGAGGTAGGTGGGCTAATCTTGGGGGGCCTCACCGCCTGCCCAGCTCCAGAGACACATCCTTCCTCCCTCCCAGGGAGAGTAGAGCACAGCCTGAGCATGCCCTAGGCTGTCCAAGAGTCCAGCCAGCCAGCAGGACTAATCCCTGTAGGAATGCATGACCCTCTGTGAGGCTATAGGGAATGAGGGAGTGCATGGGGGGCAGCAAGGCCAGGGGGAAGGGTGCGGTTTGGGGGGGGCAGGCAAGGCGCATGTGGGTGCAACCCAGTCATCATGAGGTGAGAGGCAAAGTGTCATCATGGATCAAAAACTGGCTAGGAAACAGAAAGCAAAAAGTAGGCTTAAATAGCCAATTTTCATTCTGGCTAAAGGTTGGCAGCGGGAAGTACGTGGTCCAGGGTTGTACAATACATTTATTAATGGTCCGGAAAGAGGCTGAGCAGTGAGGCAGTGATTTTGTAGATAACACACAGCTATATGGGGGAGTCAAATCCAGAGATGACTGGGAGGAACTTCAGAGGGACCTGATCAAGCTAGGGGAATGGGCAACATGATGCAAGATGAAATTCACTGGTGATAAGTGCAAGTAATGCACACTGGAGGGAGAGGAAAAACTGAACAACTCACACACCATATGGGGTTGTAAATTAACTGTATTAGTGACACTCGTACCTCACTGTAGCCAGCTCAATGGTGACCGCTTCTCAAAGTGCAGCTGTGGTCCAAAAAGGGTACAAAACAGTTCAGAGTCAAGCTAGACGGGCATAACGAATGGGGTCCTGAGGGATCTGTCCTGGGTTCAGTTCTGTTCAGTATCTTCATCAATGATTTGGATACTAGCACAGAGAGTACACTTATAAAGTCTGTGAACAATACCACGCTGGGAGGGGTTGCAAGCGCTTTTGAGGACAGGATTAGAATTCAAAGTGAGCTGGACAAACTGGAGAATTGATCTTAAGTAAATAGGATGAAATTCAATAAGGACAAATGCAAAGCACTACACATCAGAAGGAACAATTAAATGCATAAATACAAAATGGGAAATGACTGCCTAGATAGGAGTGCTGCAGAAAAGGATCTGGGGATCATAGTGGATCACAAACATAGTGGATCAACAGTGTAATACTGTGCAAAAAAAGTGAACATAATTCTGAGATGTGTTAGTAGGAGTGTTGTGAGCAAGACATGAAAAGTAATTCTTCTACTCTGTTCCACACTAATAAGGCCTCAACTGGATTTAGTGTGTCCAGGTCTGGCACCACACTTCAGAGAAGAAAGTCCAGAGAAGAGCAACAAAAATTATTAAAGGGCTAGAAAACATGACCTATGAGGAAAGATTGGAAAAATTGGGTTTGTTTAAGCTGGAGAAGAGAAGACTGAGAGGGGACATGATAACAGTCTTCAAGTATGTAAAAAGTTGTTATAAAGCGGAGGATGCTAACTTGTTCTCCTTTGCCACTGAGGACAAGACAAGCAGCAGTGGGCTTCAGTTGCAGCAAGGGAGAGTTAGGTTGGACATCGGGAAAAAAAACTTCCTGACTGTAACAGTAGTTAAACACTGGGACAAACGACCTAGGGAGGATGTGGAGTTGCCATCATTGGAGGGGTTTTTAAAGAACAGATTAAACAGCTCCCAGGAATGGTCTAGATTAGTGGTTCTCAACCTGTGTTCCGCGGATCCCAGGGGTCTCTGGCCTATGTCAAGGGGTCCGCGAAAGACTTATTCTGAAGCCTGGCTGACCAGAATTCGCCTATGTATGCAGACAATAGATTTCCAAAGGGGCCCACACCGCCATCCGAAATTTTTTAGGTGTCCACAACTATAAAAAGGTTGAGACCCATTGCTCTAGCTAAGACGTAGGCCTGCCCCACTGCAGGGGCCTGGACTAGATGCTCTGGCCTTCCTGCCCTGCAGTTCTACGCTTCTGTGTGAGGTCGCGTAAGGAATAGACTGGTGCATAATACTTCCTAAGTCAGTGATGTGGCCGCATTTGAATAGCGTGTCCAGTATTGGTCACCTCATCTCACTCAGCATAGTGCTGACGTGTGTGTGTGTGTGTGTGTGTGGGGAGGGGGGTTCAGAGGCAAGCAAAGAGAGTGAGCAAGGGCCTGGAAAAACGCTCACATGACAAGCGAGTGACAGGCTTGGAATTGTGTCCTTTCGACAGAAGACAGCTAAGGGGGTGGAGACACATAAGAATGGCCATATTGGGCTAAATCTATATAAAATACTGACAAAGTGAGAGGCTAAATGGGGAATGTCTGTTTTCCCTGTCTTCTAAAACAAGACCAAGGAGACAGACAAGGACCCTCCTGGCTTCCCCATCCCCACATGTGTAATTAGGTTGTGGAACGCCTTGCCACAGGAAGTTGTTGAAGCCAAGAAATTAACACACTTCCGAAAGGAACTGGACATGTGTATGGCTAGTAAGACTATCCAGTGTTAGACTGGTTAATGCTAAGAAAAATGTTGCTACATGATTAAGTCTAATTCTTCAAGGTACAGGCTGCTCTCTGACTAAGCGAGGTCCATCTGAGCCCCAATGGGGGCAGAGGCTCCAACATCTGCTGCCAGCAGCATTCTTACACCTTCCTCGGCAGCATCCGGTGCTGGGCTAGACAGCCTTGTGTCTGAGCCCGGCTCCCACGTGCCCTGTGGCCTAACCTTGCTCAATGATTGGCTGACGAGGCAGGAGAGGAAGGATGTGATGCTGCCACTAGGCTACTCCAGGTCGCTCACTCGCCCTCCGTGGCGGAGCTGGTGCTGGGCCTGTTCTCAGTCTGCCCAGCGTCAGAGCTGGTGTTTTCTCCCCACCCCAGCATTGGGCAGCGGCAACTGCTGTGTCTGGCCCGAGCCCTGCTCCGCAAATCCAAGATCCTCGTCCTCGATGAGGCAACAGCAGCTGTGGATCTGGAAACAGATCATTTAATCCAGACAACAATCCAGAGCGAATTTGCCAACTGCACTGTCCTCACCATCGCCCACCGCCTGCACACCATCATGGACAGCAACAGGTGGGTGTGTGTCTGTGTGTACACACTGCGCCCCTGCAATACTCACCGTAATGGCCAGGGGCGTGGGGGAGGCGCGTGGGGGCACTGTACCCACCAGCGTGGCCAGCCAAGAGCAGTTGCTGTGCACACCATTCCCCAGAGCAATGCGGGGGGGCTCCAGGGAGGTTCTTTACACACCATCCTGGCTCGCCCGAAGGGGGTTAGGGCACTGTAGCCACCATCCTGGACCACCCTCCTCCCCCTGAAGCAGTTGCTGTACACTCCATTCTGCACGGGTAGGTGCACACAGGTTCTGTGTGCGGGGGAGAGGGGGGAGAGGTGCTGTACACACCATCGCAGACAGCAGTGGGGGGGGGGGTGCGCACAGGGGCGCTATACGCACCATCGTGGCCAGCCGGGGGGGGGGGGGCTGTACACACCATCGCAGACAGCAATGGGGGGGTGCACACATGGGCACTATACACACCATCGGGGCCAGCGGGGGGGCGCTATACACACCATCGGGGCCAGTCGGGGGGGGGGGGGGAGTGCTGTACACACCATCGCACACAGCAGTGGGGGGGGGTGTGTGCGCACAGGGGCACTATACACACCATCGTGGCCAGTGGGGGGGGCGCTATACACACCATGGTGGCCAGCCGGGGGGGGGGGGGGGGCTGTACACACCATCGTGGCCAGCGGGGGGGGGGGGGAGTGCCGTACACACCATCGCAGACAGCAATGGGGGGGGGATGCACACATGGGCGCTATACACACCATCATGGCCAGCCGGGGGGGGGGGGGGGGAGTGCTGTACACACCATCGCACACAGCAGTGGGGGGGGGGGGGTGTGCGCACAGGGGCACTATACACACCATCGTGGCCAGTGGGGGGGCGCTATACACACCATGGTGGCCAGCCGGGGGGGGGGGGGGGGCTGTACACACCATCGTGGCCAGCGGGGGGGCGCTATACACACCATCGTGGCCGGGGGGGGGGGGCGCTATACGCACCATCGTGGCCAGCCGGGGGGGGGGGGGGGCTGTACACACCATCGCAGACAGCAATGGGGGGGGGGATGCACACATGGGCGCTATACACACCATCATGGCCAGCCGGGGGGGGGGGGGGGGAGTGCTGTACACACCATCGCACACAGCAATGGGGGGGGGGGGGTGCACACATGGGTGCTATACGCACCATCGTGGCCAGCAGGGGGGGGCGCTATACACACCATCGTGGCCAGCGGGGGGGGGGGGGGGGGCGCTATACACACCATCGTGGCCAGTCGGGGGCGGGGGGCTGTACACACCATCGCAGACAGCAATGGGGGGGGTGCACACATGGGCACTATACGCACCATCGTGGCCAGCGGGGGGGGGGGGGGAGTGCTGTACACACCATCGCACACAGCAATGGGGGGGGGGCACACATGGGCACTATACACACCATCGTGGCCAGCCGGGGGGGGGGGGCGCTATACACACCATCGTGGCCAGCCGGGGGGGGGGGCTGTACACACCATCGCAGACAGCAATGGGGGGGGGTGCACACATGGGCGCTATACACACCATTGTGGCTAGGCTCGGGGGAGGTGCTGTACACACCATCCTGGACCCCCGACCCCCCCCAGGAGCAGTTGCTATACGCATCATAGTGCACTTGGGGTGGGGGAAGTTGCAGGCAAGTTTGCATCATCCTGGCTAGCAGGGGGGCGGAAGAGAAGGGGCACTGTACCCACCATCAGGGCCAGCAAACAAGTTGAGGGTGGAGTGCAAGGGGCCAGCCGCCAGATGGTAGGTGCAGGGGGCTATACCCACACAAATGGGGGAGGGGTGGCAGACTCCGACCCCCCACTGCCCGAGGGGGTGTGGATGGGGCACTCCTTTCTGGCCTGCACCAAGTGGGTATGCAGATGCAGCCTAGCCCCCCATCTTGGACAGGCCGTAGAGGACCTGAAGATCCCTGTGCAGCTCCAAACTTTGTCGCATTCACTCACAGCTGTTGGTCCAGTAAAAGAGATGCCTTTGTCCCCTAAAGGAACAGGAGAGGACTCATGGCACCTTAGAGACTAACCGATTTATTTGCGCACAAGCTTTTGTGGGCTGCAGCTCACTGCGTCAGCCCCCTCCCATCTTTCCAGTAGCAGAGGCATCATTTATGTCGTCTTGGACTGACGCAGGCAGGCCCCGGCCCGGGGAGCAATTTACTGTCCTGCCTCGGGTGGGGAAGGGGCTGCAGACAACCTCGGACCGGGAAGGGCATGCGCTGCGAGGAGCTGCATGAGAGCAGTGCTGGTCCTGAGGGGCCCAGTGTCCTTTGTGCTTGCAGGGTGATGGTGCTGCAGGCGGGGCGCATCGTGGAGTATGACAGCCCTGAGCGGCTGCTCCAGCAGCAAGGCCTTTTCTCTGCCATGGCGAGAGACGCCGGGATCGTGAGCGCTCAAGCCACGGTGCTGTAGGACAGCTGGAGCTGACAGGGTGAGCCCCATCTCCAGAGTCACCCATCTCCAGCATCAGAACCTAGGGCAGGGCCCACCGCAAACTAGGACGGACAAACGGCGGATTGCCAGAATCTGTTTCCTGTTGCCTCTGGGCGCCTGGCAGCTCCGAGCAGCGGGACCTGCCCAGGACTTCACTCCTCTTCACCTGGGACTTTAAAGGAGAGAGTGAAGCCACGGGGCTCTG
Organism: Eretmochelys imbricata; assembly: GCF_965152235.1. Classification (NCBI taxonomy): domain Eukaryota; kingdom Metazoa; phylum Chordata; order Testudines; family Cheloniidae; genus Eretmochelys; species Eretmochelys imbricata. Next base: position 125,727,441 of record NC_135578.1, read on the forward strand.
AGTCCCTTGAAGAGGGGGCTTTGGGGCTGGGCTAGGACTTACCTCACTGCAGGCAGCAGCTCTGAACCTGCTGCTGCCATACCCGGGGGACAGATCCAAACCCTGCTATGGGGGGTAGCTTCAACGTAGATGTGCACAGGCCAGACCCCACGTGCACTTGGGCAGCAGCTCTAACAGAGCCCCGGGGGTGACTGTGACCCGACACGCAGCATGGGAGTAGCTTGGCTGAACAAGGGGGTATTTTTACAATCATTTTAGTTATTGGTCCTTATTCTCAAGGCACTCACTAGCATAGGCCCAGCATAGCTGAAAGAGTAACTAAAGCTCCAGCCTGAAGACCATGGTTGACAGCAATGCTCCTCTAGCAGAGTGGAGCTCTCTACCGCAAGGGCAAAGTTGGGCAGGAGACAGCTGCCTCAGGGGCCAGTCCAGGGCTTGAACCATGGCCCATCGCAGAGCTCCTCACTTTCTGCTCCAAGTGTCAGGTCCACTGCTCCGAGCAGCCCTCCCCAGCAGAAACAGCATGTCAGGACACTGTAAAAAGACGAATACCCTGGGGAAGAGGCTGAAAGCACAAGTGAACCCCACGTGACACATTAGACCCACGGCTTTAATGCAGACACCTCACTGATGAGGGCAGTATAAAATCTACATAGAACAGAATTTCCTGATACTAATGTCTGGATGCACAGGCAAAACTTAGCTCCATCCCCATGAAAGGTGACTGCAGCCCTGGGCTGTCCCCGCCGCCCCCCACTGCAAGACTTGGAGTCAGTGTCAGTGTCTGGGCTTTGCTCCAAGCCCACGCAACAACTTGACACTCCCCTGGTCCCTGCTGGTGCTCATTTGTCCAGGCAGGAGCCCTGAAGAGCCCCATTAAGTGTGTGGTTGCAATTCTGTCTCTATAAAGAATATTCAAACACTTGTTTGTGATATTACTTGGGGGGGCAGGGGGAGTTGCTGAGGAATGTTGCTAAAGCCTGGGCCTAGTCCAGCAGTAGGGGCGGAGGACAGAGGAGGCATAGGATTTGCCTAAGCACCGGTTTGCTGCTCTGCAGGGCTCCATTGTGAGTTGCAAGCTGAAGTAGAAACATGGCTCCAGTGTGACGCTGGGGTCTAAGGCCTGGAACAGCTATTCTGGTTGTCCTTGCACGCCCTATCGCCTCTGCACAGGAGCTGGGCCATCTGGCTACACGCCATTTGCTGAATTCTTGCCCTATAAACTGTTGTACTCCAGCAGCTTCTGGGCACGGGTCCCAAACTTTGTGTTAGTCTCTCAGCAAGCAGCAGGGCGGCTGCTGCTCCAGTTTGTCGCTGCGGCCTGGGCTGCGGGGGCCCATGCGCAGCTGCTTACAGCGTTGCCATGTGCATGTCCCTGACCAGAAACATGGTGCTTGACACAAACAAACCTGAGCACCACCAAGGGAGACACTTTACTTAGGGGACACAGACACTGTTGTCAGAGTGCAGGGGAGTGAGGGGGAGGAGGAAAGTGTCTCTTGGGCCAGGAGCAGCAGCCCCCAAATACAACCCTTCCAATAGTACTGCCCCATTCCGGGGGCGCCCGGCCAGAGCCTATCAGGCAGTCTGGGGTGTTGATGCCTTTAACCTACACTCTTGCCAAAGAATCTGCCTGAGTCTCACCAGCCCCTCACAGCACTCTGGGACGCGTGTCAGAGCAAACGGACGGACCCCCCAAGTTCTGGTGGCGGGCTGGAGTGAGGAGGGGAAATGGCTCGAGTGACAGGGTGGTGAGGCTGCTGTCTTACCTTTGGCTCATCTGAACGACTGGAGTCGGGTTGCTGCGGGCAGCTGCTGCCTGCTGGGCGCTATGGGAAGGAGTATCACGTATCTCCCACAGCAGCGGGGTGCTGCTAGTCCTGAAACGAGGGCTTGGGAGCGCCCCACCCCGGGATGTCTCCACTGCAGGGGAGGTGTGAATTCCCAGCACGGGCAGATCCCACGTGCGCTCGTTCAGCCCGTGCTGGGAATTCACACCAGTAGAGGGGCTGCTGCAGCACAGGCTAGCCGCCCAAGGTAGGGCCCAGCAGGCTTGGGGGGCTTGGACTTGGGAAGCTAGCCCTGCCCATCGCCCATGGTTCAGCTGAGCGTGTGAGCCTGTCTGCGCTGCGAGTTACAGGGCCATGGGCAGCAGGAAATACCCTAGGAGACCAGCAGCTCCCCCAAGGGAGGCACGCAGTTCTGGGGAGATGGGTCTTCCCAGCTGTGGAATCAAATGGCTTATAACCAGTGACAATGGGTCCTCTATATGGAGCGGGGGAAGGGGCAGAATCCCACCCTGAGCAGGTACCGTACTCCAGCCCCAACTTCCCAGCTACATTCTACCCCCTGCCCGGTGAGGGAGCCTGGCCCTTGCTCCCAATGCTCATTGCTGAGGAGCTGTGGGGCTCCTGTTCTCAACAGCCCTGGCTGCTTTTAACGGTACTTGGCTAAAGAGGGAATCTGCATTAAACCAGAAACCCTGAAGGGAAAGGAAATGCCGCACACAGGCAGGAAGCAGCACTGTGGCCCGAGTGAGGAGGCCACTTCCTCAGGGAGTTGGCTTTGCTCTGCCCAGTCAGGCCCAGCCAGCTTCTTTCTAGCAGCTAGATCTCAGGGGAAGCTACTTGCCCTGCTAGGAGGAAGAGACAGGACAGGAGGCAACATGAATTCCTGCTGCACTGTAACCTCACTGCCCCGGCCAAGCCACGGTCACCACGCCAACTGCCTGCAGCCTGGGCGGGGCAGAGCCCCTGCCGGTCCTGGACCGTCCAGCACCACAGGCAATACTGCAGGGCTTTCCGGGGCTGGAGGGTTGGTGTTTCACACGCTGACTCAGCACAGCAGGGGTCGCAGAGCCCTCCCCCCCCAAGTCTCTGACATGGTCCAGCTGGGATTAAGGCACCAGAACTTGGTTCTCTCTGTGGGGATGGTACAGCCTCACGTATACTCTGTCTTCCGGATGTAACTGGACGGCACGTAGCCCTGCCTCCCATGCACCTCAGCTAACCACCACTCTCGATTGCCCGTGATATCTCCAAACTGTAGGATCCTGAGTCTCTGATTGGCTGAAACACTCAACTCATTTGGACTTCGGCCTTTAAAGGTGTAGACAGCATAATAGACCTAGAGGGACAGGGGGAGAAAGCGGGTCAGAGCTGGGCCAGGCCTGAGGAACAACAAGCCAGGATCAACACTATCATGTAGCTCTTTGTGTACTGTGAGGATTACTCAGACACACTCTGAGAGGGAAACTGAGGCACAGCAATGGGAAAGCACTATCTCCCAGGGTCGTAAGGGCATAAGTCATCCTGGGTCAGCCCATAGGTCCACCTAGCCCATTATCCTGTCTTCCGACAGTGGCCAATGCCAGGTGCCCCAGAGGGAATGAACAGAATGGGTAATCATCAAGTGATCCATCCCCTGTTGCCCATTCCCAGCTTCTGGCAAGCAGAGGCTAGGGACAGCATCCCTGCTAATAGCCATTGATGGACCTATCCTCCGTGAATTTATCTAGTTCTTTTTTGAACCCTGTTATAGTCTTGGCCTTCACAACATCCTCTGGCAAAGAGTTCCAGAGGTTAACTGACCTTGTGTGAAGAAATACTTCCTTTTGTTTGTTTTAAACCTGCTACCTACTAATTTCATTTGGTAAACTCTAGTTCTTATGGTATGAGGAGTAAATAATGCTTTCTAATTTAACTTCTATACACCAGTCATGATTTTATAGACCTCAATCATATCTCCTCCTTCATCGTCTCTTTTCCACACTGAAAAGTCCCAGTTTTATTAATCTCTTCTCATATGGAAGCTGTTCCACACCCCTAATCATTTTTTTTGCCCTTTTCTGTATCTTTTCCAATTCCAATATATCTTTTTTGAGACAGGGTGACCAGATCTGCATGCAGTATTCAAGGTGTGGGCCTACCATGGATCTATATAGAGGCAACATGATATTTTGTGTCTCATTATCTATCCCTTTCTTGATGATTCCCAACATTCTGATAGTTTTTTTGACAACTGCTGCACACTGAGTGGATGTTTTCAGAGAACTATCCACAATGACTCCAAGATCTCTTTCCTGAGTGGTAATAGCTAATTTAGACCCCATCATTTTATAAGTACACACCGTTGGGATTACGTTTTCCAATGTGCATTACTTTCCATTTAACAACATTGAATTTCATCTGCCATTTTGTTGCCTAGTCACCCAGTTCTGAGAGATCCTTTTGTAGCTCTTCAGAGTCTGCCTGGGACTTAATTATCTTGAGTAATTTTGTATCATCTGCAAATTTTGCCACCTCACTGTTTACTCCTTTTTCCGGATCATTTATGAATATGTTGAATAGGACTGGGGCCCAGCACTATTTACCTCTCTCCATTCTGCAAACCGACCATTTATTCTTTTTGCCATGTTTGTCTTTCTTCCACAGGACAGAAGCGACTTTGTCTGTACAAAGTGCAAGCTGGTCTCCATATTGGAAGAGAAGATTGAAGGTCTGGAGCAACAGATAACGACCCTGCGTTGCATACGAGAAACTGAGGATTTTCTGGACAAAACTCAGGATAGGCTTCTAGGGGCACAAAGCTCTAAAGATATAGAGCAGGTTGCACAGAGGAGCCAAGAGGCCAGTGAAGAAGCTTGGCAACATGTGACCTCCAGAAGAGGTAAGCGGAATGTCCGGTTCCAGTAACACAGACACAGGAAATTAACCGCTTTCATGTTCTCTCCGCAGGTACCATTGCGGAGAGTGGACCAGATGATATGTCTGGGGCGAGAAAGCAGAAGGAGACTCCGCTGGTTGGAAGGCATGAGATGCGATGTCCTGAGGTTGGGGGTTCCACGACCACCACTCCCAAGAGGAGAAGGCGGGTGGTGGTGGTCGGGGACTCTCTCCTCCAGGGGACTGAGTCATCTATCTGCCGCCCTGACCAGGAAAACCGAGAAGTCTGCTGCTTGCCAGGGGCTAAGATTCGCGATGTGACGGAGAGACTGCCGAGACTCATCAAGCCCTCGGATCGCTACCCCTTCCTGCTTCTCCACGTGGGCACCAATGATACTGCCAAGAATGACCTTGAGCAGATCACTGCGGACTACGTGGCTCTGGAAAGAAGGATAAAGGAGTTGGAGGCGCAAGTGGTGTTCTCGTCCATCCTCCCCGTGGAAGGAAAAGGCCTGGGTAGGGACCGTCGAATCGTGGAAGTCAACGAATGGCTACGCAGGTGGTGTCGGAGAGAAGGCTTTGGATTCTTTGACCATGGGATGGTGTTCCATGAAGGAGGAGTGCTGGGCAGAGACGGGCTCCATCTTACGAAGAGAGGGAAGAGCATCTTTGCCAGCAGGCTGGCTAACCTAGTGAGGAGGGCTTTAAACTAGGTTCACCGGGGGAAGGAGACCAAAGCCCTGAGGTAAGTGGGAAAGCGGGATACCGGGAGGAAGCACAGGCAGGAATGTCTGTGAGGGGAGGGCTCCTGCCTCATACTGGGAATGAGGGGCGATCAACAGGTTATCTCAAGTGCTTATATACGAATGCACAAAGCCTTGGAAACAAGCAGGGAGAACTGGAGGTCCTGGTGATGTCAAGGAACTATGACGTGATTGGAATAACAGAGACTTGGTGGGATAACTCACATGACTGGAGTACTGTCATGGATGGTTATAAACTATTCAGGAAGGACAGGCAGGGCAGAAAAGGTGGGGGAGTAGCACTGTATGTAAGGGAGCAGTATGACTGCTCAGAGCTCCGGTACGAAACTGTAGAAAAACCTGAGTGTCTCTGGATTAAGTTTAGAAGTGTGTGCAACAAGAGTGATGTAGTGGTGGGAGTCTGCTATAGACCACCGGACCAGGGGGATGAGGTAGATGAGGCTTTCTTCCGGCAGTTCACGGAAGCTACTAGATCGCATGCCCTGATTCTCATGGGTGACTTTAATTTTCCTGATATCTGCTGGGAGAGCAATACAGCAGTGCATAGACAATCCAGGAAGTTTTTGGAAAGCGTAGGGGACAATTTCCTGGCGCAAGTGCTAGAGGAGCCAACTAGGGGGGGCGCTTTTCTTGACCTGCTGCTCACAAACCGGGTAGAATTAGTGGGGGAAGCAAAAGTGGATGAGAATCTGGGAGGCAGTGACCATGAGTTGGTTGAGTTCAGGATCCTGACGCAGGGAAGAAAGGTAAGCAGCAGGATACGGACCCTGGACTTCAGGAAAGCAGACTTCGACTCCCTCAGGGAACGGATGGCCAGGATCCCCTGGGGGACTAACTTGAAGGGGAAAGGAGTCCAGGAGAGCTGGCTGTATTTCAAGGAATCCCTGTTGAGGTTACAGGGACAAACCATCCCAATGAGTCAAAAGAATAGTAAATATGGCAGGCGACCAGCTTGGCTTAATGGTGAAATCCTAGCAGATCTTAAACATACAAAAGAAGCTTACAAGAAGTGGAAGGTTGGACATATGACCAGGGAAGAGTATAAAAATATTGCTCGGGCATGTAGGAATGAAATCAGGAGGGCCAAATCGCACCTGGAGCTGCAGCTAGTGAGAGATGTCAAGAGTAACAAGAAGGGTTTTTTCAGGTATGTTGGCAACAAGAAGAAAGCCAGGAAAGTGTGGGCCCCTTACTGAATGAGGGAGGCAACCTAGTGACAGAGGATGTGGAAAAAGCTAATGTACTCAATGCTTTTTTTGCCTCTGTTTTCACTAACAAGGTCAGCTCCCAGACTGCTGCGCTGGGCATCACAAAATGGGGAAGAGATGGCCAGCCCTCTGTGGAGATAGAGGTGGTTAGGGACTATTTAGAAAAGCTGGACGTGCACAAGTCCATGGGGCCGGACGAGTTGCATCCGAGAGTGCTGAAGGAATTGGCGGCTGTGATTGCAGAGCCATTGGCCATTATCTTTGAAAACTCGTGGCGAACCGGGGAAGTCCCGGATGACTGGAAAAAGGCTAATGTAGTGCCAATCTTTAAAAAAGGGAAGAAGGAGGATCCTGGGAACTACAGGCCAGTCAGCCTCACCTCAGTCCCCGGAAAAATCATGGAGCAGGTCCTCAAAGAATCAATCCTGAAGCACTTACATGAGAGGAAAGTGATCAGGAACAGCCAGCATGGATTCACCAAGGGAAGGTCATGCCTGACTAATCTAATCGCCTTTTATGATGAGATTACTGGTTCTGTGAAGGGAAAGCAGTGGATGTATTGTTTCTTGACTTTAGCAAAGCTTTTGACATGGTCTCCCACAGTATTCTTGTCAGCAAGTTAAGGAAGTATGGGCTGGATGAATGCACTATAAGGTGGGTAGAAAGCTGGCTAGATTGTCGGGCTCAACGGGTAGTGATCAATGGCTCCATGTCTAGTTGGCAGCCAGTATCAAGTGGAGTGCCCCAAGGGTCGGTCCTGGGGCCGGTTTTGTTCAATATCTTCATAAATGATCTGGAGGATGGTGTGCATTGCACTCTCAGCAAATTTGCGGATGATACTAAACTGGGAGGAGTGGTAGATACGCTGGAGGGGAGGGATAGGATACAGAAGGACCTAGACAAATTGGAGGATTGGGCCAAAAGAAATCTGATGAGGTTCAATAAGGATAAGTGCAGGGTCCTGCACTTAGGATGGAAGAATCCAATGCACCGCTACAGACTAGGGACCGAATGGCTAGGCAGCAGTTCTGCGGAAAAGGACCTAGGGGTGACAGTGGACGAGAAGCTGGATATGAGTCAGCAGTGTGCCCTTGTTGCCAAGAAGGCCAATGGCATTTTGGGATGTATAAGTAGGGGCATAGCGAGCAGATCGAGGGATGTGATCGTTCCCCTCTATTCGACATTGGTGAGGCCTCAGCTGGAGTACTATGTCCAGTTTTGGGCCCCACACTACAAGAAGGATGTGGATAAATTGGAGAGAGTCCAGCGAAGGGCAACAAAAATGATTAGGGGTCTAGAACACATGACCTATGAGGAGAGGCTGAGGGAGCTGGGATTGTTTAGCCTGCAGAAGAGAAGAATGAGGGGGGATTTGATAGCTGCTTTCAACTACCTGAAAGGGGGTTCCAAAGAGGACGGCTCTAGACTGTTCTCAATGGTAGCAGATGACAGAACGAGGAGTAATGGTCTCAAGTTGCAGTGGGGGAGGTTTAGATTGGATATTAGGAAAAACTTTTTCACTAAGAGGGTGGTGAAACACTGGAATGCGTTACCTAGGGAGGTGGTAGAATCTCCTTCCTTAGAGGTTTTTAAGGTCAGGCTTGACAAAGCCCTGGCTGGGAAGATTTAACTGGGAATTGGTCCTGCTTCGCGCAGGAGGTTGTACTAGATGACCTTCAGGGGTCCCTTCCAACCCTGATATTCTATGATTCTATGATTCCTACCCTTTGTTTCCTGTCCTTTAGACAGTTACTGATTCCTGAGAGGACCTTTCCTCTTATCCCATGTCTGCTAATTTTGCTTAAGAGCCTTTGGTGAGGGACCTTGTCAAAGGCTTTCTGGAAATCTAAGTACACTAGATCCCCTGGTTACCCTTTGTCCACATGCTTGTCGACCCCCTCAAAGAATTCTAGGGCAATCACTCCCAGAGCCCCGTTCTCCTGCCCGGGTCACTAGCCAGGCTGATTTTCTACTTGAAAATATGGAGAAGGGCTGGTCCTGAAAGGCAGGTATCTTCTTGCTGTCCCACGCCCGAGAGACCCTGTACAACCCATTTTCCCACCTAGCCTTGGGGGTCTGCACATTCCTCACAAGAGACGGGGTTGAGGTCCATAGGCGCTGACTCCGTGGGTGCTCCAGGGCTGGAGCAACCATGGAAAAAACATTAGTAGGTGGTTTAGCACCGACCAGCAGGTGAGCTCCCCTCCCACCCCTCTCCACCCAGTGCCTCCCCCAACCAGTGACCCCGCTGATCAACTCCTTCCCTCCCTCCCACTGCCTCCTGCCCACCTCGGAACAGCTGTTCAGTGGCGGTCACGAGGCGCTGGGAGGAAAGGGAGAAGGGGGGCTCGGGCATGCTTGTGGGAGGGCAGAGGTGGGACGGGGTGGGGGCTTGGAGGAAGGGGTGGAGTGGGGGCAGGGCCTGGGGCGGAGTTGGGGTTGAGGACCCCCGGGGTAAAGAGGACAGATCAGCCTCTGCCTCACATGTGCCAGCACCCCTTCCCTAGTGAAGGGAGGGTTCAGCCTCTGCCCAGGGAAGGGTGTGATTTGCAGCCCCTCTACCATAGAGCAAAGACAGCAGGAAGGCTTACCTGGCTGCCTTCAGACTCGCTGCTCTCCAGCCCCGAGTCTCTGTCCTCCAGCGAAGGCGCCGGCCTGAGGTATGCTTTGGCAGGGTGCCCACTGCGGGCGTTGCAGCTGCTGTTCGGCTCAGGGCGACTGTTGTGTTGGAGAGCTGGTGTCATGTTGGGCTGCGGGTTGGATTCCATGGGAACCGTTCTACCAGAGGTGCCAGCCTGGGGTGGGGAGGCAGCATCTGTCTCGGAGGGGGACCTCAGGGAGTGGTATGGATCCCCTGGAGAGGCACAGTCCTGCAGAGGTTTCTGGGTGAAGGTCATGGTCATGCCACTGGAGTTGAAGGTCAGGGTTTTGCTGCTGTGGGGTGAGGAGCTACTGTGTTCAGACTCACTGGAGGAGTGGCTGCCCACCGAGACGTCCGAGTGGCTGCGACGTGGGTTATAGGGCTTCAGGAAGGAGCTGTACACAAAGCCTTTGGTCACTGCGGAGAAGGGAGCGGATCATAGTCAGAAACGAAAAGGCTCCCATGGAGAGGGGAGTGGGTCAAAGGGGAGAAGATGATAAACCAGAGAGGAGACCACAGGAGACAGGCCCGAATGGCCGCCTGTCCCCGGAGGGTTACAGTTAGTTGTTCATGGATCCCGGCCGATGGCAGAGTCAGGGAAGACCCTGTGTTGCCGGAGGCACAGAACCCCACCTACCTCCATTGTCAATGAGCCAGCGGTTCTGGCTGCCCATGGGGTCCTTCTTCTTGAGAACACCCACGAGATCACCCTCCAGCAGCGAGACATCCAGGTCCTGGGCTGCGTTGAAATTGCGGTCTGCCTGGAAGAGTTTCTCCGGGGGGTACCTGGCCAGGAGGGCAGCTCGGAGTTCATCCGACTGCAGCACGTAGCTGGGCTGGAGGGGAACAAGACACCCATGAGAAAGCCCCTGGGGCTCCCCAGACCAAGCCCCCGAAATAAGGCAGAAGAGACTCACTGGGCCCAGGAGTGGCTGCCTCCTGGCGGACTGGTGCTCCACGCTCCTCCTGTCAAAGGGTCTCTTGGCAACCGTGTGGGACTCCGGGAAGAAGGTAAAGGCCTGGAGCTGCTGGAGAACTCGGCTGTGCTCCTCTTGGAAGATGGCAATGAGGTTCCCCTCCCTGCCAGCCACTCGCAGCAACTGGAACAGGAGCAGAGGGTAGGAAGCTGCCATTAGCAGAGCGCTGCTAACCCAGAGACCCAGAAGCCAAAGGGGACGGAAGACGAGCCAGATGCTGATCTAGAACCTGCACCAGTGTTCAGGGCCAGGACGGAGCCAGCCCTGGAACTCCCCTCTGGCAGGGCAGGGGTAAGCCTATCCTGCCACTTCCCCTGCGGTCCCTGACAGAGGGTGGGGACAGCCAGAGAGTGAGCCCCCAGGCCTGCTGATCCAGCACCTTTCACAGCAGCCCCTGCCACCAACAGTATCCAATCCCCTGGAGCACGGGGAGCCTACAGGCGTAGCCTCGAGGGGAAGCCAGAGTCTGACACAACAGGCACAGCTTCGCACACAAGCGAGACGAGCCTCAGGAAGTAGAAACTCCCCTGACACACGAGAAACAAACTCCACAGAGGCAACATGTCTGCAGTGAGCCAGGAGCATCTGCAATCACATCCTCCCTGCTCCATCCCCTGCCCCTGTTGCTGAGCTGGGCCTGGCTGGGTTCTGGGAACTCACCGACAGCAGTGGCCTCAACTCCCGCAGTGCTAGGTGCACAAAGTCGCAGTGAGCCCTGGCATAGCCCCGCAAGCAGTTGGCAAACAGCTCCTTGGCAAAGCGCTGGAACTTGGGCAGCTCATCTAGCAGCTGGGCATTCAACGCCTCATAATTGTTGCGAGCCGACTGCAGCTCCTCAAGTGTCCGTTTGTCCTTCAGCTTCTCCGCCCGCTCCGTGCAGTTGTGGAAGTCCAGGAGCTTGTCAAAGCGTTTCTGCACCAGCTTGTGCGGCCCCATGAACATGCTCAGCAGCTGGTTGAGAGGGGAGATCACCAACCGCTCCGTCCTCTCTTTCTGGAAGACAGTAAAACAATAGGCAGGTGATACGGCATCCCTCTCTTTCCTGGTTCAGCCTCTCTCAGCCAGGGCAGCTGATTATTCAGGGATTTATCTAGCTAGCTGCACGTGTCCCAAGTGATGGGGCATCCTAGCTGTCCTGATTCGACAGCCAGAGTCATCTCACTGGCACTAAACGTGGACTGAGATTCAATTTACGTTACCCTTCACTCACCTTCATCAGAAAGCTCCTAGTCGCCCCTTACCCCAATCACCTCCTAAGCCATCTCCCCCTGGGCTCCTGAGTCAGCCCCATGGATCACCCTGAATCTTCCCTCTTTGTCAATTCCATCCAGTGCGACCTGGCAAGCTATACAAGTGTTTCCAAAGTGGCAGGTCTGTGGGTAGGAATAAGCCACACAGGGTAGGACCACATGCTGTGCCTGGGGTCCGAATCCCTGTACCCTTTTGTCAGCAGTGTCCATTCCTGCACTGGTGACAGCTTTGTATGCAGCACAATGCCATCTCTGCCCTCTCTCTCCTCTGTCCCAGCATATTCCTACACCAGCGTTTCTCAAACTGGAGTCCGTGGGCCTCGCTGATCAACTCCTCCCCCTCCATCCCAGGGCTTCCTGCACACCGGGGAACAGCTGTTCAGCGGTGTGCAGGAGGCCCTGGGAGGGAGGGAGGGGGGAAGCAGGGATGGGGGGTGTGTTCAAGGGAGGGGGCAAAAAGAGGCGGAGAAGAGGAGGGGCTGGGGTGAAGCAGGGGTGGGAGTCTGCCGAATTTTGTATATCAAAATAGGGGGCCTCAGGTTGCAGAAGTTTGAGAACCTCTTCCCTACACTATTCCCACATCTCCTGCTGGCGCACCTCACCCTAAACTCTCTCTCCCAGCCACCTCAGTGTTTCATCCTAAATCACTCCCGTCAACTCCACTGTGCCTCAGGCTGAAGCTTCCATCCCAGTTACCTCCCAACTCTCAGACAAAACCACCATCCAAATGACCACCCTGCACCTCAGCCTAACCCACCTCCCGAATCGCTTCTCACGGTCTCATTCTAGTCACGGGCCACAACACTTTGCCCTAATTCGACCCTTACAATACCACATTCTGCATCTCCGTCTTACCTCAATTCCTCCCCACCACCCCAACTCGTTCCTGCTCCTCAGCCCAGTATCAGTCTAATGTATCCCCATCAGTGTCTCACCCTGAAGCATCCTTCCTCGCTAGTCAACCCGCATGTCACCCTCTTTCCCAATCACCCTCTTGTATCACTAAATCCCCCAGTCACACCGTGCTTCTGCCTAAATCATCGCCTAGTCATCACCGCTGTGTCTCATGCTCAATCCTCCCTCCTCTTCAGTCCCACACACCTTTGGTCTCACCCTAAATCTCCCCCTGTTCAAACCCATCTCTCACACAAAACTGAACCCCCCCAATCACCTCTCTGCCTCTCACCAGGAATAGTCCCCCAATCACTCATGCATCCTGTTAACCACATACGCCAATCATTTCAAAGCATGACATTACCCCCATTCCATGATCACAAAAAGTGTACTGGTGGAGGGAGCTCTTAGGAATGACACAACCACGTGACGAGAACAACCGTCTGGGACTCAAAAAACCTGGGCTCAATTCCTGGTTCTGCCACTGGCCTGCTGGGTGACTTTGGCCAACTAATTTCACCTCTCTGTGCCTCACTTTTCTCATCTGTACAATGAGATTAATGATGTTTCCCTCCTTGGGCTTCACTGACAAAAAGCACTATGTAAAGGCTAGCGATTATCATCCTTACTATTATCATAGGAGTACAGCTACACATGTACACAATTACAGCTTCCTAAATAACTACTAAGTCCTGCCATCAAGTGTCTTTCGGTTAAAAAAACTAGGAAATTAACTGACAAAAAACCTTGTTAATTCAAAGTTAAGGTTGCCTGGTGGCATACTGTGCCCATCCAGACCACCAAAGATGAGGAAGTTACTCACCTTGTGCAGTAATGATGGTTCTTCGAGATGTGTGTCCCTATGGGTGCTCCACTGTCCATGTATGTGCAGCCCCGTGTTGCTGATCAGAGATCTTTGATAGCAATGTCCGTTCGGCCCGCACATGTGTTCCCCCTCCCTCATACTCTGCCTCAAGGATAATGAGCGCTGCACGGGCGAACCACCCTCAGTTCCTTCTTTACCGCAGAGTCCCGATGAAGAACTCCGAAGTAGAGGGGAGGAGGGTGGATTGTGGAGCACCAAAAGGAACACACATCTCAAAGAACCATTGTTACTGCACAAGATGAGTAACTTCCTCCTCTTCTTGAAGTAGCGTCCCTATGGGTGCTCCACCCTAGGTGACTCCTGAGCAGTATCCCGGATGGGAGGCTGAGGCTTCGGAGTCGAGTCTGTTATGGACGATAATACCATGGAGTCAAAGCTAGCGTTGGAAGCAGACTCCCCAGTTATTGCATACTGTTCTACAAAGGTATGCACAGACGCCCAGGTGGCTGCTCTGCAGATTCCCGAGATAGGGACATTCTTGCGGAAGGCGACAGAGGAGGAAATTGATCTCACGGAGTGTATGTGGATTCCAGATGGAGGTACAACACTGCGAACCTGATAGCAGTGTTTGATACGGTTCAAGACACATTTGGAGAGTCTGTGGGCCAATACTGCCACACCTTTAGACCTATCGGCAAAGGAAAGGAAGAGTTTAGGAGATTTTCTAAAAAGCCTTTGTCCTCTCCAGGTAGAAGGCCAGGGCTCTCCTAACATCTAGCATGTGAAGTATGACTTCTCTATTATCACGGTGAGGCTTAGGATAAAAGGTCGGGACGGGAGGTGACTCGGTTGGTTCATGTGAAAGATGAGAAAAAACTTTGGGTGTGGCCTGAGAGTAAACGTCTCATGAAAGAAGACTGTAAAAAGGGGGGGTGCGCCAAAAGTGCAGCCATCTCCCCCTATTCTTCTTGCCAATGTGATGGCGACCAGAAATGCCGTCTTCAGTGACAGATATGTGAGTGAACAAGTGGCCATAGGTTCAAAGGGTGATCTAGTCAGGCTCTTAAAAACTAAGTTCAGGTCCCATGTTGGGATTGGATGTCTGTGTTGGGGAAAGAGGTTTGCTATGCCCTTGAGGAACCACTTTGTAGTTGGGTGTGAGAAAACTGAGTATCCCTCTATTTGCTGATGGAAAGTCGCAATGGCCACCAGGTGTACTTTGGGCGAATTGAGAGATAGTCCTGACTTATTGAGAGTCAGAATGTAGTCTAACATCATGGGGAGAGTAGCGGATGCTAGGTAATGTACCTGGAATTGCATCAAACCTGAAACCTGGTCCACTTCTGTAGGTAATTATGATGGGTTGCCAATTTCCTACTGTGTAGTAACACTTCCTGTACCTTCTTGGGGCAGGAGCTCTCTATGCACAGGAACCAAGAAGGAGCCAGTTGAGCTGGAGTATCCGCAGGTTGGGATGGAGAGTACACCCTTCATTCTGTGAGAGGCGATATGGAGAGAGATGAAGAGGGATCAATGGACACAGCCAGCTATGACAGGTACGGGTACCACATCTGTCTTGGCCAGGTGGGAGCAATCAGTATGACGTTTGCTCTTTTTTCTTTTTAACAGCAGAGGGAATGGGGGAAAGGCGTAAAGGCCCTTGTCCCATGGAAAAAGGGGAGCGTCCCCTACGGAGTGCTGTCTGAGGCTGGCCCTGGAGAAGTAACATGGGCACTTCCTGTTCAGCTACATAGCAAACAAGGAATTGTTGGTGTCCCCTGTTGACAGAATATGATGCAGAGTACTGCTGGGTTCTGTTCTCACTCGTGGTCACATGAGACCTTGAGATTGACACTGTCCGCTGTTGTATTCTGCGCTCCTGGGCGGCAGGTTGCTGATATTAGAACATGGTGGGAAATGTACCAGTTCCAGAGCTTTAGCGCTTCTGCACATAGGGAGGAC
Source organism: Eretmochelys imbricata (assembly GCF_965152235.1). Taxonomy (NCBI): domain Eukaryota; kingdom Metazoa; phylum Chordata; order Testudines; family Cheloniidae; genus Eretmochelys; species Eretmochelys imbricata. The sequence goes on from NC_135578.1 coordinate 125,742,627, forward strand.
AATCTGGTGCCTCCCTGATGATTTATGTAGTACATGCATGCAACATTGTCCGTTGTGACCTTCGTGTGTGTACCTCTGATCAGTGGGAGAAAGTGGGTGCAACCATTCCTGACCACCCTGAGTTCGAGGAGGTTGATGTGGAGAGTCACCTCTGTAAGCAACTATTTGCCCTGAGTTGTGAGGTTGTTGAGGTGAGCACTCTGACCCATAAAGGATATGTCTGTAATGAGAAGTAATTTTGGGGCGGGGTTAACTGAACAGGGCCCCCGTGCAAACGTTTGCTGGGTCTTTCCACCAGTCCAGGGAGTGTTTGACTCTGGCAAGCATTGAGAGAGGTTTGTTTGGCCTGTAAACCAAGCTGAACTGTGTCTGCAAGCACCTCATGTGAAGTTTGGCATGAGACATTACAAACGTGCCAGCTGCCATGTGCCCCAGAAGCTGGAGACAATGTCTGGCCAGCATTTGAGGGCTGGTTTGCACTGACTCTGCAAGCGCGGACAGGCTATGAAATCTGTGCTGTGGAAGGAGTGCCCTCACTTGCAATGAGTCGAGATCAGCCCCTATAAACTCCAAGCGTTGTACCAGAGGTAGGGACTATTTTTGGACATTGATTTGTAGGCCCAGGTTCATGAACACGTCTATAGTTCCGTGGGTGGCCCACAGGACTTCTTCGAAGGAGCAGGCCCTGAGGAAACAGTCATCTAAGAATGGATTGATCATGATCCCCTGGGGGTGGACAAGAGGCCAAGACGGAGTACTCTGTACTGGTAATGGGTCTAACCCACAGTAAAGCGGAGGACTCATCTGTGGGATGGTAGGATCGATGTGTGGAAATACGTGTCCTGGCGGTCAAGAACCAATCTCCTTGTTCCAGAGATGGAATAATCACCACTAGTGTGACCAACTTGAATTTTTGAGCCTTGATGTATCTGTTCAGTGCTCTGAGATCCAGTGTGGGTCTCCAACCTCCCTTTTTCTTGAGAATCAGAAAATATCAAAAGTAAAACCCTTTGCCTTGGAGATGCATTGGTACGGGTTCTATGGCTCCTAGGCAGAGGAGGTGACCTATCTCCTGTTGTAATTCTCTCGTGTGAGAAGGGTGCCTGAAGAGGGACAGGGAAAGGGGGTGGGGGAGGGAGATGAAGTGGATTGAATACCCATGGGAGATAATTTCCAAAGCCCATCTGTCAGACATTATCTGTTCCCAGTTGGGATGGAACACAGCAAGGCAGCATCCAAAGGGATGCGAGGAGTTGGAAAGTGGCAGCTGGTGTCTAAGCGAGTGGTCTCTCGAGGTCTTGACCAAGGCGTCAAAACTGATGTTTTGAGGTCAAAGATTGCGGTGCTGAGGACTGAGAACCTGAGAGTTTGTGCCTCTGAAATTTGGACCTTTTACTCTGGTTTGTAATAGAGTTGTGGTGGGAACTCCAGTTTGTGAGAAGACTGAGGACTAAATTTTTCCTAGTGACCAACGTGAGGCTCTGGAGTCCTTAAGTGTGTGGAGGGACACATCAGTCTTCTCAGCAAACAACTTAGAGCTTTCGAAGGGGAGGCCTTCAACAGTTGTCTGAACCTCCTTCAGGAAACCAAAAATATGCAACCACAAAGCTGACTGCATCACAACCACCTTTGAGATGGAACAGGCTGCTGTATCAGCTGCATCAAGTGCTGTCTGGAGTATTGTTTTGGCCACTAACTGCCCTGGGCTGATAATGGCCCAGAATTGTTCCCGTTTGCATTCTGGGAGATGGTCAATAAAGGTGCTGAATTTGGCATAGTTCATATAGTTGTACTTTGCCATTACGGCCTGGTAATTTGAAATTCTGAACTGCAGAACAGCAGAAGAGCAGGCCTTCCTTCTAAACTTGTGAAGGAGCTTCCAATCCCTATCACAAGGGGTGGATTTGGAATGATGTTGGCAGCCACGGGAATTCACTGCATCAATCAGGATGGACTTAGGCGGAAGAAGGGAGAAAAGAAATTCCATATCCTTGGGGGGATACAGAGTCTTTTTATCAGCAGTAAATTGTTCCGTACGTTAATTACCCCTCACTGTAAAAAATGTAAGCCTTATTTCCAACCTGAATTTGTGGAGCTTCAACTGCCAGCCCTTGCATCACATTAGAACTTTCTCTCCTAAACTGAAGAGCTCATTATAAAATATGTGTTCCCCATGTAGATACTTATAGACTGTAATCAAGTCACCCCATAATCCTCTCTTTGCTAAGCTAAATAGATTCAGCTCCCTGAGTCTCACTGTAAGGCAGGTTTTGTAATCCTTTAATCATTCTAGTAGCTCTTCACAGAACCCTCTCCAATTCATTAGCATCCTTCTTGAATTGTGGACACCAGAAATGGACACAGTATTCCAGCAGCGGTCACACTATTGCCAAACGCAGAGGTAAAGTAACCTCTCTACTCTTACCCAAGATTCCCCTGTCTATGCATCCCAGGATTGCATTAGCTCTTTTGGCCCCAGGGTTGCACTGGGAGCTCAGGTCAGCTGATTATCCACCACCATCACCCAAAATCTTTTTCACAGTTTCCCTGGACAGAGTCCACCATCCTGTAAGTATGCCCTACATTTTTTTGTTCCTAGATGTATACATTTAGATTTAGCCATATAAAAGACACATTTGTTTGCTTCTGCCCACTTTACCAAGCTATCTCAATCACTCTGTATTGGAGACCCGTCCTCTTCATTATTTGCCACTCCCCCAAATGTTGTGTCATCTGCAAACTTTATCAGTGATGATTTTATGTTTTCTTTCAGGTCATTGATAAAAATGTTACATTGTATAAGGCCAAAACCCGATCCTGGCTAGACCACTAGAAACATACCTGCTCAATGGCAATTGCCCATTTACAGTTATAGTTTTGAGACCTATTAGTTAGCCAGCTTTTAATTCATTTAATGTGTGCCAGGTTAATCTTATAGCATTCTAGGGTGTTTTTAATCAAACTGTCGTGCGGCACCAAGTCAAACGCCTTACAGAAGTCTAAGTTTATTACGTCAACGCTATTGCCTGTATCAACCAAACTTGTAATCTCCTCAAAAATAGTTATCAAGTTAGTTTAACAGGATCTATTTTCCAGAACCTTATGTTGATTAGCATTAATTACATCACCCTCCTTTAGAATCATAGAATATCAGGGTTGGAAGGGACCTCAGGAGGTCATCTAGTCCAACCCCCTGCTCAAAGCAGGACCAATCCCCAATTAAATCATCCCAGCCAGGGCTTTCTCAAGCCTGACCTTAAAAACTTCTAAGGAAGGAGATTCTACCACCTCCCTAGGTAACGCATTCCAGTGTTTCACCACCCTCCTAGTGAAAAAGTTTTTCCTAATATCCAACCTAGACCTCCCCCACTGCAACTTGAGACCATTACTCCTTGTCCTGTCCTCTTCTACCACTGAGAATCGTCTAGAACCATCCGCTCTGGAACCACCTCTCAGGTAGTTGAAAGCAGCTATCAAATCCCCCCTCATTCTTCTCTTCTGCAGACTAAACAATCCCAGTTCCCTCAGCCTCTCCTCATAAGTCATGTGTTCCAGACCCCTAATCATTTTTGTTGCCCTTCGCTGGACTCTCTCCAATTTATCCACATCCTTCTTGTAGTGTGGGGCCCAAAACTGGACACAGTACTCCAGATGAGGCCTCACCAATGCCGAATAGAGGGGGACGATCACGTCCCTCGATCTGCAGGCAATGCCCCTACTTATACATCCCAAAATGCCATTGGCCTTCTTGGCAACAAGGGCACACTGCTGACTCATATCCAGCTTCTCGTCCACTGTCACCCCTAGGTCCTTTTCCGCAGAACTGCTGCCTAGCCATTCGGTCCCTAGTCTGTAGCGGTGCATTGGGTTCTTCCGTCCTAAGTGCAGGACCCTGCACTTATCCTTATTGACCCTCATCAGATTTCTTTTGGCCCAATCCTCCAATTTGTCCAGGTCCCTCTGTATCCTATCCCTGCCCTCCAGCGTATCTACCACTCCTCCCAGTTCAGTATCATCTGCAAATTTGCTGAGAGTGCAATCCACACCATCCTCCAGATCATTTATGAAGACATTGAACAAAACCGGCCCAAGGACCGACCCCTGGGGCACTCCACTTGACACCGGCTGCCAACTAGACATGGAGCCATTGATCACTACCCGTTGAGCCCGACAATCTAGCCAACTTTCTACCCACCTTATAGTGCATTCATCCAGCCCATACTTCTTTAACTTGCTGACAAGAATACTGTGGGAGACCGTGTCAAAAGCTTTGCTGAAGTCAAGAAACAATACATCCACTGCTTTCCCTTCATCCACAGAACCAGTAATCTCATCATAGAAGGTGATTAGATTAGTCAGGCATGACCTTCCCTTGGTGAATCCATGCTGACTGTTCCTGATCACATTCCTCCCATGTAAGTGCTTCAGGATTTAATTCTTTATTAATTAAGTCCAGAACCAGCTGCTCCATTATCTTGCCCAGGATCAACGTTAGGCTGACAGGCCCATAATTGCCCAGGTCATGCTGGTTGCCCTTTTTAAATATTGGCACAACAATAGCTTTCTTTCAGTCTTCTTTAACTTCCCTAGTGTTCCAAGACTTATTGAAAATCAACATCAACAGTCCAGACGCAATGGGTGCAAGTTGTGTGGACCTGCTGATTTAAAAATGTCTTAACTTTAGTAGCTGCTGTTTAATGTCCTCCAGAGCAGTGGTTCTCAACATTTTTTCATCTGTGGACCACTAAAAAGTTTTGAATGGAGGTGCAGACCCCTTTGGAAATCGATTGTCTGTATCTATAGTTGAATTCTGTTCAGTCAGTTTTCAGCCAAAATCTTTCACGGACCCCTTAGACATAGTCCATGGACGACAGGTTGAGAACCATTGCTCCAGAGATACTAGTGGAATGGAAAACTCAAACTTCTGGAAACCAGGAAATACAGAGTTAAGATACATGCCCACATAACCGTAACTCTGCCCTCTTTGAGCAAAGCCCCAATATGCATGTGACACATACTCTCAGTCTACCTTTGCGCTGTACTGAACAAGAGCTACTTACCCCTGCCATACATTCAAACATTTAACCTACTCCCTAGACAGAACAGCACATCTGCTAAACTTTACAACCTCCTCAACGCCTTTCACAACCCACTAACCCCTATACGTACAATGCTGTCTAACACAATATGTTCCCTTACCCGTCATTAAATGCAGAGCACACATCCAGCACCACCCTGTACCCAGCCACTGACACAGCGCTGCACTGAAGTGAGGCTGACCGGATCTCTCAAGGTACACTTTTCCCCATGATCAGATACATGGGGGTCAGGGAGAGGGGCTCACCCCCCGGGATACAGTATAGCCCCTCAGATCACCTCCTATCACAATCACAGCTCTTCCAAACTGCTCCCACTAATCCCACTACCATTCAATGCAGCTACACCTAACTTAGTGAACACAGCAGCAGTACATGGAGATAATTCCCAGTGGCCATTGCCAGATCCAAGGAGGCAGAGCACAAACCTAATTAAAACCCCTGGTTAGTCTCCATTAACATCAGACCTCGTTGCCTCCATATCTGACATGAAACTTTCCTTCCTAGTCCCCAACACTGTGTCTCAAGCTAAGTCCTCCCTTCTAGTCAATCCTCGTTTCACTCTACATCTCCTGCGGCCACCCCATGATTCACCCTAAATCTTCCCTCTAGTAATACCCATTTTATTAGTAAATCATCCGTCCTAGTCACCACCCTATATCACACTCACTGACCACTCCATGAATCCCTCTCAGTCATCCCCCGACTTACCCGTGCTTTCTCTCACTAATCTTCGCCTCTCATCACATTGCTCATTTCACCCTAAACCTGCCTGTGAGTCACACCCTGTACATATCCCTGATCCCCACATCACCTCAAGTATCATCCCAATTCGTTCCTAATGACCCCTTCGACTCTCACTCTCAATTTTACCTGCTAACCGTCATTCTGTCTCACCGTAATCTGGCCACTGCTAAACCCCCATGTTTCATAAATCAGCATCCCCATCAACCCTGTGTCATTCCCTCTTCATCCCCTACTCTATTCTGCTGTATTTCACCCATAATCCTCCCCTCGAGTTAACACCCCATGTTTCACCCTAAATCCTCCTCCCTTATCATAACTCTATGTCAATTATGTGTTTTGTCAGAGAATAGCCCAAAAAACCAAGCCTAACACCAAGCTTCACAGCCTTCCCCAGCTCAAAACAGCACGGTCCAACCGCCCAGCTGGCATTACCCGGAGTGTAAATACATACAAACGTTCGTAGTCAGACTGAGCACGTATTCCAGAACATGTGACGGGGCCGCGTTACTCGCCCACACTCATTCCAAGGGCCCTACTGCCCCTGCCCATGCAGAGACAGCGGGTCAGCAGAGAGGAGAGAGGACACAAGGATAGGAGGCTCACTCACAAAGCTGGAGAAGAGCTGGTCGCTGATGAGTTGATGCACTTTCTGGAACTGCTCCAGATCCCCACTGCCCTGCCACATGCACAAGTCCCACATGCTCACAGCTGCCAGCACCTTCACACAGGCCGACTCCTGGGGTGAGGGACACAAACAGCAGTCAGTGCAATGATCACCCGCTGCTGAGGGCTGTGCAGAACCCCTCCCACACAGTCAGGGACCCAGAGAACAGGGTCCTTTCCCTCCCCTTCCACTCTCACCCCAGAGAATGGGACCTGCCAGAGCTTGAACCCTCCTCTAGGAGAAGGGAATCACTGACCCCACCAGGCTGACTAGCGAGGGCAGCCCCAGTTGAGCATGGACTCACCCGGATATGCTGCAGGTAGAGGGAAAGGTCTCGGATGAAGGATTTGATCAGCCGCTCCTGCAACCGGAAATTCTTCTCCGTCTCCTCAAAGGCCTCATCCTTCAGCTGTGTTGGAGAGTGGCTCAAAGGGGTCAAATACAGCACTACAGTGTCCTACCCAATGGGAACTGCAAGTGGCCCTTTGCTCCCAGAGCAGAGACAGGCCATGGGCAATGCCTCCCTCCAAGGGAAGAGAGACTGAGGGACACTGACACCCCAACATACACTTTTACCCAGAGCGGAGAGAGGCCAGAGGAACTGACCCCTGGCTGTGTCTGTACCAGGCTCCCAATGACCATTCCCTGCACCATCTGTGCTGAGCTCTGGATCACCAGGCAGAGCCGCATGATGAGCATAATTGGAAGGGGAAGGCCAGAGGGGTACCAACCCCCTCCCTCCTGCTCCCACTGCCTGAAGTGGGCTCCAGCTGTGCGTGTAGATTACCTGGGGGGCAAAGCCTGTGAGGTGCTTGAGGTGGCTGCTGACACGGTTGGATTTCTTGATGATGGAGTGGAAGTTGAGCTTGGAGATTTTCTCCATGAGGCTGTCCTCATCCCCTTTTCGGTACTTCAGCACTAGGAGAGGGAGGAGCAGTAGTCAAAGCTCCACACCAGGAACAGCCCTGCAATCTCATCACCTACCCCTGGTGCTGCATATCCCCAGATACCTCCCTCTTCCCCTCCAGCCGCAGCATCTCCATCCCCCCACCCACTGCATCACCACTGCCACCCCACAGCCCTGCTGTCACATCTCCATTGCAGCCCTGCCACCGTGTGCCCCACACCCAGCTGCCACATCCTCTCCGCAGCTGCTTTCCCAGTCCAGCTGCTGCATCTCCCCTGCTGCCTCCCCGTTCCCGTGCCCAGCTGCTCAAGGGGTGCCTCCCAGCCCGGCTCTGCGAGGCTGGCTCACCCAGGTCCTTGCGACGTTTGTATTCGTTGATGTTGACATTGATCTCTTTGACTGCAAGGACTGCAGCAGTGAGTGGTGCCTTGTCAGGGTGTGACTCGGGTGTGGCGCTCAGCAGCTCCATCAACAGCAGTGGGTATCGCATCACCCTCTGCACAGGCTTGATGAGGAAGGAGCCCAGGTTGATGTAGTTTGTGCAGCCCCTTGGTAGTCAGGAGGAAAGACATGGATCAAACTCCAATCCAGCCCCACAGAACAGGGCCTACCCTGTTTTGCACCCTTCCATCCTCACAGCTTCCCAGCCTCAACCCCCAGATTCAACAAGCTCCTAACAACCCAGGGGTCACCCATCTCAAACCTGCCGCAAACTCTCACCCTGCAATCCACATCAGCCTCAAACTGCCCGGGCCCAGTGCACCGCCAGCCCCTTCCTTTTACCACAATCCTGCCTGCCATCAATCCTGACCCCACAATCTCATCAACCCATCAGCCTCACACCTTCCCATCCCACTATCCTGGCTGTGCGCCCCAGAGCCCAGATCCTAACCTAAACTCTACACAGGCTGATTCTATATGAACTGTCTACACTGGACATACCTTGTCCCCATGGCCTCTCCATTGCTCTGCCACACTCCTGCACAGACACTCTTTATGCCTCCCTCCTCTGCCCAGCCCAGCCACAGACCCACCAAACCCAGCCCCAGGCTTCTGCATTCACAGGCTCCATGCAGCACCATTACGTTTCTGCAGGCACGCACACAGCCCAGGGAAGGAGGATGTTAGTTGTGGGGATGGGTGGCAGGGCTGAGATAAACTGACAGGCATGCAGTGAGTAATGGGAAGGAGGCACTTACCACTCACTGTACAGGCTCCTGCAGGGCCGCAGAGGGTGGAAAAGCAAGGAAAGGAAGCTGGTTAATGGGATGATCAGGTGCAGGCTCCAGCAGCCAGCACCTCTGCCCTGCAGTGACACTGGGAAGCAGCTGCCTGCTCTGTTGCAGAGTCCAGAGACTGAAGCTGCTGGCTTCAGGGGATTAGCCTTTTGTGACCCTGAGCAGGCAGCTGAGAATGTCAGCCAGGCAAGGAAGCCAGCGCCGTCATGCCGCTGACCCGACAGGACCGAAGGCTCAGGAATCCTCGCCCCAGAGATGTGCTGCTCTCTGTAACCCTGTGTGGCTGGAGGGACCCTGCAGGTATCCTGCCTGGGGTGGGAGCGGGAGATGAAGCATTCAGGCCAGGGGGCCTTTTCTACCGTTGTCTCTACTCTTCTGCTAAGGCCTCAGAGATCAAAAGGACCTGGGCACCAAGACAGTCCCGTGTATTCTTGTAGGGGTAAAGAGAGAGTCTGCAAAAGGGGCAGGAAGGCAGGCTCCTGTCTCAGCATGCTCAGGATGAGGGGCAGAGAGGGGAAGGAGGCGGCCCAGACTCCTGGCCAGGATGCGGAGTGGGGAAGGTAATCACCTGAGGTTCTCCAGGGAGTCCAGCAGGTGTTTCTGGATCCTCTCATCCTTCTCGTAGGCCTCCAGCAGCGCAATAGCCTCATCATGGTTCTGGCAATACACTTTGTACACCTCTTCCAGCCCTGCCTGGTGTGCCAGGAATGCTGGCCCTGCGGAGAATGATGAAGGCTGCTCAGTGACTCCTGCCCACCCTGAGCTCTGCACAGCACTGGTGCCTTTACAATCTCTGTTTCTGTCCTGGCGAGATGCCCAGAGCTGTCCACTCCCCCTGCACACATGTTGCTCGAGGGGACGGCAGTATCAGAGCACCCAGGTTACTTTTCAATCATTCTTAATGCACCTGTACATCCTCCTGATTTTCCGCCCGCTGCCGTCCCTGTGCAGCTGCTGGCACCGAGCGCCCCATGCCAACTCATTACTTATTACATGTATTAGGGCAGTGCCCGAAGGCCCTGCTACAACTGTGGCCCCCTTGCGCCAGGAACAAAAATACAGTCCCTGCCCCGAAGCCCACAGCCTGAGTTACAACAAGACACAACAGAGGCAGAAGCAGACACATGGGGGTGGGAAGGAAGACACGGTGAACAGTAAGACCAGTTCATTTTGCATAGTGGGCAGCAGTCTCATCTCCCCACCCTCCTGGCTATTACCCCTGGCTGCGCTCTGCGGGTATCACAGCACAGCAAAGGATGGACCCAAGGAGGAAAAGACACTGGCTTTATGGATGTGGACAGGGTTTTCACACACAAATGGGGAGGCCAGGGAGTCAGCACAGACGAAGAAGCAGGGTTTGAGGCTGGCTCATGGCACAGTGGAGACAGAAGACAATAGCATGACGAGATCATAGCTCTGACTCCTGCATCTCTCCTCAGAGGGTCTGGCATGTTCAGAAACCCACAGAGTCCAGGGCAGTTCAGACTGTCTTTGCACACACATTAATGGACACGTACTCAAGCTGAGCTTTGCATACCACTGTGCTGACTGCACTACCAACGTACAGTACTTCTATCCCTCTGGAGGTTCCCCTAATCCCTCTGGCATTTACCAGCTGAGTCCCCAGCAGATGTCAGCACCTCACTGAGGCACTTCCTCCTCCCAACTGCTCTAGGCTCCACAGGACCCTCATACTCCCACCCCCACCATCCTGCCCCTCTCTCCAACCCTAGGGCAACTCGTTTGTCACAGGTGGGACGCAGCAAACCAAAAAGAGCTGAGTTCCTGGGAGTTCAAAGGAGAAAGCAGAGAGCCCAGCTCCGGCAGGAGACGGAAGGCGCAAAGGGTCACTAGGAGCAGAGAAGCCGCCTCTGGGGCGGAGAATAACCCCGAGGCATGTTCCAGGGCAGTCAACCATTGGGATGCACAAAGCCCAGGAGGGAATTGTGCCCCTGAGGTGCCCACTGTGCATGGCGGGAGGGGGAGTGGTGAGAAACTGAGCAGCCTTGAGGGTTTGCCATGACTAGGACAGAAAGGGAGTGGTAGGAGGTATCCCTGTGGGTTCTCTCATGAGGCAAGTTGCCCATTAGCACGTGCTGTTGGGTGAGCTGCTGCCAAGGGGACTTCAAACTACTTAGAACATGCTCACTAATACCTCAAAATACCTTTTATCCTAGTCAAGAAAAACCTGGAAAAAAATCAAAGGAGCCTAATGCCAGAGACCCCCAACGGCAGGATCCCTGGCCAGCTGAGCCCACAGAGGGGAGCAAGACAGAGTCTGGGGAGCTGCACCCTTGGCATGAGTGGAGGAGAGCACTGGGGCAGAGTGAGCTGGGCAGCCACGGAGAGGGGGAGGGTCACAAGAGAGAGGAAGGGAATAGAGTGGGAACATCCTGAGGCGCGCCAGGGCATTTCCAGTGAGACCCAGGACACAGTGAGCCTCCTGGGGGTTGGAGGGATCTGAATGTCCCAGCGCACAGACCCAGCAGACATGGAACGATTTCCTGGGGAAGCCTCCTTACTGGAGTCACTGAGCATGGGACAAAGCCCTGGAGAACAAGCAGCAGGGCCCGAGGCTGGCCTGGCCCAAGGCGGTGAGGCAGCATACGAGCTGAGACCGCCCCTTCCCCCTGAAACAGCTCCCCCTCTCCCCCGCCCCCACCCCAAAGGGTCCCAGGTCCTCGCCTGGCTTGGAAGAAGGAATAACAGAATCCATACCAACAGCATCCCCAGCCTCCAGGGTGCCCAGCAGCTGCTTGGAGAAGCTAATGACCATCTGAATATTTCCAAAGAGCCCCTCGAAGTCCACACCCTGCACCTGCAAAGATGGGAAGAGAGGCAGGGAAGAGAGGCATCCAGGTGGGAGAAACATTCAAGGGCAGGTCCTGCAGTGACCTCTCCCATGCCCCCCACAACCCCACCACAGCACTCCATGCCCCCCACCAGCAACCTCTGCCTCGTACCCACCATCCGCCCACAGCAACTTCTGCCTCGCACCCCCATCCCCCCCCACAGAAACCTCTGCCTCGCACCCTCCATGCCCCCCACAGCAACCTCTGCCTCGCACCCTCCATGCCCCCCACAGCAACCTCTGCCTCGCACCCTCCATCCCCCACAGCAACCTCTGCCTCGCACCCCCGTCCCCCACAGCAACCTCTGCCTCGCACCCTCCATCGCCCCACAGCAACCTCTGCCTCGCACCCCCCATCCGCCCACAGCAACCTCTGCCTCGCACCCCCGTCCCCCACATCAACCTCTGCCTAGGACCCTCCACCCCCCCACAGCAACCTCTGCCTCGCACCCTGCACCCCCCCTACAGCAACCTCTGCCTGGCACCCTCCACCCCCCCACAGCAACCTCTGCCTGGCACCCTCCACCCCCCCTACAGCAACCTCTGCCTCGCACCCTCCACCCCCCCCACAGCAACCTCTGCCTCGCACCCTCCACCCCCCCCACAGCAACCTCTGCCTCGCACCCTCCATCCCGCACAGCAACCTCTGCCTCGCACCCCCCATCCGCCCACAGCAACCTCTGCCTCGCACCCTCCACCCACCCACAGCAACCTCTGCCTCGCACCCTCCACCCCCCTACAGCAACCTCTGCCTCGCACCCCCCATCTGCCCACAGCAACCTCTGCCTCGCACCCTCCACCCCCCCCACAGCAACCTCTGCCTCGCACCCTCCATCCGCCCACAGCAACCTCTGCCTCGCACCCTCCACCCCCCCTACAGCAACCTCTGCCTCGCACCCTCCACCCCCCCACAGCAACCTCTGCCTCGCACCCTCCACCCCCCCACAGCAACCTCTGCCTCGCACTCCCGCCCCACACAGCAACCTCTGCCTCGCACCCTCCATCCCCCCACAGCAACCTCTGCCTCGCACCCTCCATCCCCCACAGCAACCTCTGCCTCGCACCCTCCACCCCCCCACAGCAACCTCTGCCTCGCACCCTCCACCCCCCCACAGCAACCTCTGCCTCGCACCCTCCACCCCCCCACAGCAACCTCTGCCTCGCACCCTCCACCCCCCCACAGCAACCTCTGCCTCGCACCCCCGTCCCCCACATCAACCTCTGCCTCGCACCCTCCATCCCCCCACAGCAACCTCTGCCTCGCACCCTCCATCCCCCACAGCAACCTCTGCCTCGCACCCTCCACCCCCCCACAGCAACCTCTGCCTCGCACCCTCCACCCCCCCACAGCAACCTCTGCCTCGCACTCCCGCCCCACACAGCAACCTCTGCCTCGCACCCTCCATCCCCCCACAGCAACCTCTGCCTCGCACCCTCCACGCCCCCCTACAGCAACCTCTGCCTCGCACCCTCCACCCCCCCACAGCAACCTCTGCCTCGCACCCTCCACCCCCCTACAGCAACCTCTGCCTCGCACCCTCCACCCCCCTACAGCAACCTCTGCCTCGCACCCTCCACCCCCCTACAGCAACCTCTGCCTCGCACCCTCCACCCCCCCACAGCAACCTCTGCCTCGCACCCTCCACCCCCCCACAGCAACCTCTGCCTCGCACCCTCCACCCCCCCACAGCAACCTCTGCCTCGCACCCTCCACCCCCCCCACAGCAACCTCTGCCTCGCACCCTCCACCCCCCCCACAGCAACCTCTGCCTCGCACCCTCCACGCCCCCTACAGCAACCTCTGCCTCGCACCCTCCACCCCCCCACAGCAACCTCTGCCTCGCTCCCTCCACCCCCCCTACAGCAACCTCTGCCTCGCACCCTCCACCCCCCCCACAGCAACCTCTGCTTCGCACCCCCCATCCCCCACACCCTCCACCCCCCTACAGCAACCTCTGCCTCACACCCTCCACCCCCCTACAGCAACCTCTGCCTCGCACCCCCATCCTCCCACAGGCTGTCATCCAGCTCCACTAACCACGACAATCTCTCATGCCACCAAAGTTAAAACAGATCAAAGGAGACAAGTTTTTACCCCACTGATAATTAATCTGTGGAACTCACATCCGATGAAGTGAGCCGTAGCCCACGAAAGCTTATGCTCAAATTGGTTGGTCTCTAAGGTGCCACAACTCCTCCTTTTCCTTTTGCAAATACAGACTAACACGGCTGCTACTCTGAAAACTGCCACAAGACTGAGCCAAGAATTTGGCAAGATTCAGAAGAGGATTGGACATTTCTATGGAGAATGATAATGGTCCGAGTCACATAAGCCACAACAAAAATCAAACCAAACACTAAGTGACACAAGTTAGAGCGAAACATCCCACCACGAGCAGGAGATTCCACAGCTGCCACTACGGAAGTCTAGGGGGACTGAACCAGCCAGCCGGGGCCACTGTCAGAGACAGCAACTGGACTCAGTGGACCCCGGATTTGATCCTGTCTGGCTGTTCTTGTCCCATCGCCTCCTGCCATAGGCTCCCCACCTGCGCCTGCTGCAGAGGCACCATGATCTGCTCCACACACATTTCCAGGTCTCGGAGATAATCCCGTTCTGTCTGAAGAAGTTCCTCAATGACCTTCGACCTCTTCTCCAGCATCCTTTGCTTCTCAGTGGCAGCTGCGCCAGATGCTGCCTCCAGGGACACAGTCTGAGAGGAAAGGAGGGTCATTTCTGAAAGAAACAGGCACGGTCAGCTCCAGGGACTGACAGCAGATGGCCAGGCCCCCTTTGATGCCTGCATCCTCCATGGGTCTGTGACATCAACAAGGCACTTGCATTGCCTGGACCCCGACAAGTGCAGAAATCTCCCCAAGCCCTGGGACAGCTGAACCACCCTGAATGGCGAGGACCTTGGCCAGCAGGAATGCCCTGCCCTCAGGTTCCAGACTGTTGAGGACAGACCCTGGCGTGCTGGCATGTCCTGCCACGACTCCAGGAATCCTGAGGGCTCCAGGTCTGACCCCATCAGCTGCCCGGAGTGCTCCCGCTCTCACATTACGGTTATTTGTATTGCAGGAGACCGCTAGGGCCTCATTCGACTGGTGCTGCATGGACACAGACAGTCACAGCCCCCAGCTCACCTCCAAAGAGAGGCTGCTGCCGGGAGTCTATTCACTTCAGCCTGAGAGGGACGGGGAAATGCTGAAGGCCACCTTGGAATATGGTGCCAGTATTAACCACTTCCCTGCTGACTCTGGCAGCAGGCAAAACAGGTGAGCATGCCTTGCTGCACAGACCTCTCCCAGCCCCACAACGTTCTAGTTCCTGAACCCCCGGGGACCTGTCTGGGCTGCACCTTTCAAACACACAACTAGACCAGTGGCCAATCACCTAGTCTGGCCAGACTGGGAGACTGGAGGGTCAGGCCCTGCGAGTGGGGTTCGGATTCAAAATGGGCTGACAGCAAATGCTAATGAGCTAGGAAACACTGGCTGTTAAAACTGTATGCTCCAGGCAAAGGGGAGGAGAAAACTAAGCCCACTCTGGCATACACACGAAGAAAATAGACAGGGACTTGAGTTATCCCTTCTTGTGCAGAATGGGACTCTGGGAACAACCCCTGCAGAGCTGACGGGTCCTTCCCCCACGCCCCCCCTCCCTCCCCAGCCTGTCCCTCCACTGATCCCTGCTGAACTAGGAAGCCCACCTGCTTCCCCTTCTCACACCAAGGATGGGCCCCTTTCCTCCTTGTTCCCTTTGGGATGAGGATTGGGGAAGCACTCAGCAGTGGGATCCTAGAGAGGAAGCATTGCAGAGCTACGTACCTGCTCGGGTGCAGGGCATGTCCGGGAGCCCCTGGCTCTCCTCTCCCCTGCACTGCCCCTCGCTGTGGGAACAGGGCCTCTATTCTCCAGCTCAGGGCATTTCCATCTGAATAGCCGAGAATGACTCCAGCAGCCACAATGGAGCCGGCAGGTGCCAAAGCCTGGAGCTGGAGTTCCTGCCCCAGGCAACTGGGAGTGAGTACCAGAGCCCTCCATGGACAGGTAAGCTCCCCAGAGCATGGCTTTTGTCTCCATAATTTTTCCTTTGCTCTTTCCAGAGAGAGGGGCCCACACACCACACCCAGGAATGGCCTCCAAGTGCCCTGCGTGAGGTCTGCAGGCTCTGGCATCAGCTTCCAAGGAAGTGCCACAGTCCACACAACCAACCTCCTGGACCCTAGATGCCAAACGTTCCCCGGCTGGTATACCAAAGATAACAGGCCAGGCCAGACTCAGTCTGTGCACGCTGGACTGGCCATGACGAGGGCTGGGCCTGAGCAGATGCAGCCACTTGCATTGCCCTCATCCTTGGGGTCCGAGTGCACAGCCAGGGTCCAGGCTCCCTGCCCAGTGTCTCCCTCTGCTAAGCACCAAAGGGAATGCACAAACACGAGCAGAGCGGGGGAGACAGACAAACACACACACACAGAGCAGGACACAGACACACACACACACACAAATGGACAGAGCGGGAGAGACAGACAAACACACACACACAGAGCAGGACACAGACACACACACACACACAAATGGACAGAGCGGGAGAGACACACACACACTCTCACAGAGGAGGACAGACACACAGTGGCAGAGCAGGACAGAAGGACATATACACACGCACAGCAGGACAGACACGCCCCTAGGCAGAACAATGCAGACAGACACACACAGGCAAAGTGGGATAGACAGACACGCACATGGGCGAGATGGACAGATGGCATTGCGCTACAGAGCAGGAATGGCCAGGGCTCAAAGCCCGACAGAGTGTGAAGTCTTGTCCTGGCAGACCAGACCTGCAGATGGAGCCACGGGGTCTGTCTCTGATACATGCCGGCAGCACATGAATTGCGTGTCACCCCAATAAAGCACCCTGAATTGAGTGGACAGACAAAGCAGGCAGGCTAGGTGGCTAAACAGACACACCCAGGTAGATCAGGTGGAACACACGCACACACAGGCGGTACAGGGTCTGCAGGTGGGCATGTGCATGGGCTCCTGCCTCCCTGTCTGTGCCCTTCCTTGGCAGCTGCCTGCTTCCTGATTTTCTGTCCCACCTGATGCTCCTCAGCAGTCCAGCCCCCTCATTCTCAGGCAAGTTCTGAGACATTTTATCCATGCAGATTCTGGGGTCCCAGCAACTTTCAAGTACACCACTTGCCCTTCCGCCTGCTCTTAAAGGGGCAGCACAGGCCGGCCAGCCACAAAGCCTGCATCCCCATCCTTTCCCTGGGCCCCAGACTGAGTCCCTCATTCAGGGGCACTTCCTCCTTTGGGCTCCGTTTCTCTCCCACCTCTAAGCTCTGTCCAGAGCCTCCTACCCCCTCAGAGGATCTGCCTGCAGGAACTGTAGGGGATGCCCCTCTGCCATGTACATTGACCAAACCAGACAGTCTCTACGCAAAAGAATAAATGGACACAAATCTGACACCAGGAATCATAACATTCAAAAACTGGTAGGAGAACACTTCAACCTCTCTGGCCACTCAGTAAAAGATTAAGGGTGGCAATTTTCCAACAGAAAAGCTTCAAAAACAGACTCCAGCGAGAAACTGCTGAGCTTGAATTAATATGCAAACTAGATACCATTAACTTGGCTTTGAATAGAGACTGGGAGTGGCTGGGTCATTACACATATTGACTCTATTTCCCTAAGTATCCTCACACCTTCTTGTCAACTGTCTAAATGGGCCATCTTGATTATCACTACAAAATCTTTTTTCTCCTGCTGATAATAGCTCATCTTAACTAATTAGCCTCTCACAGTTTGTATGGCAACTTCCAACTTATCTCTATGTGTCTCTGTGTGTGTGTGTGTGTATATATATATATATTATATATATATACACACAAAATCTTCTTACTATATGTTCCATTCTACGCACCTGATAAAGTGGGCTGTAACCCAGGAAAGCTTATGCTCAAATAAATGTGTTAGTCTCTAAGGTGCCACAAGTACTCCTGTTCTTTTTGCGGATACAGACTAACACAGCTGCTACTCTGAAACCTGTATGGGATGGAGTTTCGGGCATAGTTTCCCACTCCATATCGCTTGGATTTTATTGCTGCTGAGCTAAAAAGTCTCCCACCAGTTCCAATGGCATCTCTCAGTAACATTCAGGGACATACAGGCACAAAGTCTGGAATTCCTCTCCTCCAATTCCATGCTAGAACCTCTCCACTCCAGCTTCTGCCCACTGCTGAAACCTCTCTGCCCCAATCAGTTCTTTGTACTCCCTCTTCTGTCTGGATCCAGCTGTCTTAGGCTTAGGGCTAGTCTACACTGGCAACGCAGCGCTTTAACATGGCTTGTGTAGTCATGGCAGAGCGCTGGGAGAGAGCTCTCCCAACAGTCTAAAAAACCCGCCTCCATGAGGGGCGTAGCTACCAACCCCAGGAGCGTGGCTCCCAGCACTGGTGCACAAAGTTGCAGTGCTGTAAAGTGCCAGTGTAGAAAAGCCCTTAGACTGTAAGCTCTTTGGGACAGGGACAGCTTTGTTCTGTGTTTGTACAGCTCCTAGCACAATGGGGTCCTGGGCCATGCCTGGGGCTCCTAGGCACTATGGTAATACAAATAAATTATAAATAATAACCAGTGCAGGAATGGAGCAGGATTTGCACTTGGAATGGGAGAAGGTGCTTGAATATGTAACAAAACCAGGGAAATGATCCTCATCTGTAGCTGCTTACGGCCCTTCTAACAAGCCAAGCCCCATGGGTGGCAGGTATTAAAGACCAGGGGAGGCTAGGCCTCCCCAAACAGCTGCCAACCCGCTGCCTTTGACAGTACAGATGCCTGGGCTGTTGCCCCGCCTGCCCCGAGGTCCCACTCCCATTCTTCCCCCCTTCCCATCCCTGCTCCGCCCCTTCCCCTGAAGACCCCACCACCTGCCAAGTCACTCCTCTCCTTCACTCCCACAGTGGAGAAGAGGAGCAATGGCGAGAGGCTGGCGGGGAGGCCGAGTGGGAGCGGGGTTTGGGGCAGAATGTGGGCAGAGCATGGGCAGGGCCTCGGGGGGAAGAGGCCAAACTGAGGTGGGCCTCAGGGCAGAGCCATGGCCCAGGCACCAGAGGAACTTCTGCTGCTCGTGCCAGCCTCCCCAAATGCTGGAGCCACCACCTGCCCAGGCCAAGCCCCACATTGCAACACAAGGTGATTCTGTACTAGAACTAGTCACAACTCAGAATTTTCATTTAGCAAGAAGTTTCATAGAAATCAATATGATTTCATGAAAAATTTTCCAACAGAAAACTACGATGACAAAAATGTTCCAATGCACTCTGTCCGCATGCACTACGCACTCACTCCAGCCTCATGCCACTGGGCTGGATCTCTGCTCCGGTGACTAGACACCCTGACAACCCCTGGTAAGCAGGCCTGCACCCTGCGGTATGTTCATTTTGGATGGTATCAAAGGCTTTATCTTGGCTCATCTTCCTTCCCCAACTTTCCCACCACTGCTAAGGCAGGATCAGCTCCCCCTTGACGTCAAGCTGTGCTCTGGCAGGGTTAGATGATATGGTGGTAAAAATGCTAGCAGCTGCCTGCAGCCCTGTTTGCACTCAGTGCTCACATCAGTGGGGCTGAATCAGTGCTAACAATGGTGGCAAGCTGCAGCAGCCAGCTCCGGGGGGAGGGGTCCATGCCCAGTGAATCATTAAGCAGCCCAAAAAGAAAAGGAGGACTTGTGGCACCTTAGAGACTAACAAATTTATCTGAGCAAAAGCTTTTTGCATACATCCGATTAAGTGAGCTGTAGCTCACAAAAGCTTATGCTCAAATAAATTTGTTAGTCTCTAAGGTGCCACAAGTCCTCCTTTTCTTTTTGCGGATACAGACTAACATGACTACTACTCTGAAACCTAAGCAGCCCAAGTACATCCCACACAGCATCTTGCCAGCCCCTTGCAGAGCTGGAGTTCACACCATCTCCACTTGAGGCCAGTCTCTGACCATGCCCTGTCATTCAGGAATAGATGCCTCCAGGACTTGCATTCCTGGTGGTGCAGCTGGGATGTCCCCAGCTCATGTCTGTTCCTCAGACCCACTGCAAAGCTGAGAGCACAATGCCCAGAGACTCCCTTTAGCACCAGGACTCTGCACTTAGTGGCAAAAGTCTCCAGTGTACAGAGGGGAAGTCCAAGTCCAGAGGCACCCAGAATGCAACTCCCTGGGGCAGAATCTACAAATCCTAACTAGACTGTGCAACCAAGTACAAAGGAGAGCTGGCATTAGGCTGTTTAGGGAACAGATTCCCCTACTGCAAAGCTCCCTTGGGGCTGAAGAGAAGCTCCCCAGGGCCCGAACAGAAGCTCCCCAGGGCCCAGTAACCGCTGCTCCATGCTCCCCCCCTTTCACTAACATACATCTATATAGATCCCATTGAAGCTGCTCCACGGTTGTTCCCCCCAGCCCGCCCCTCTTCCCAGGATCCAATAACAGGTGCATTGCTCTGGGATCCAGGAGGAGCAGGTGTCCTGCTCAGGAATGTGCAGAGAGAATGAATAACATGAATAACCAGCAACAATGTGACAGACATTCAGGGTAATTGCTGTCATAGCCTAAAAGAATTCTCCAGGACCCTGCCCAGCCCTCTAATGAGCGGTGTTCTCCCATGGAACTGATGCCCCAGATAAGGGAAGAAATTCTGTTGGGATGAGGCAGAGAATTTGCCTGTATTTATGCTTTAAGCCATGTTACTGCTTTTGGGGCATGGCTACACTTGAGAGCTTACCGCAGCGCAGTTGCACTGATGCAGCTGTGCCTCTGTAAGCTCTCTTGTGTAGCCACTCTAAGCTGACGGGTGACAGCTCTCCTGCCGGCTTAACGACTCCAGCCCCCGTGAGTGGCGGTAGCTATGTTGGTGAGAACTCTGCTAACACAGCACTGTCCAGGCCAGCGCTTAGGTCAGTGTAACTTAGGTCATGTCTACACTACCAGCTAAATCGGCACTGCTGCAATCGATGTAGCAGTGTTGATTTAGCGAGTCTGGTGAAGACACGCTAAGTTGATGGGACAGCATCTTCCATAGATGTCTGTACAGCTATGTCAACAGAGAGCGTCTCCCATTGACATAGCATGGTGTAGACACCGCTGTAAGTTGACCTAAGTTACTTCGACTTCAGTTACGTAACTGAAGTAGCTTAACTTAAACGAACTTACAGCATTAGCATAGACCAGCCCTTACGTCACTTGGGGGGGTGGGGTATTCACACCCCTGAGCGATATAAGTTCTGCCAACATAAGCTGTAGTGTAGCCTTAGACAGCTCAGCCCAGGGGCAGCTCACCAAATGGTAACTAAACATCTCAGCATAGAAGGGCACCTCCTGAATTGAAGAAAAAGCAGGAGTCGAATAACTTTACAGAACCAACAGCTGCCCCTCAGCAAACAGGAAAAGGGAAGAGAAGAGTCTGGATTCTCCCTTACACAATGCCCAGCTATAGGAAGGAGGAGAGAGTCCTCAGCCAATGAATGGATTCCCGCCTATCAGCCACTCCACCTAGAGCAGGTGAGCAGACCCAGCTCTGCTGAGTTCAGTGGTTGCAGAAGGACAGAGCACGATAGGCTAGCCCTATGCTGTTCAGTGCCTCGTGCCTTGGAGCACAGTCAAAGCAACTGAGGAAGAGTCGGTGTCACTAACTCTTATGTGCAAAGGCCCTTAAGCGGTCATGTGGCCACATTCTGCAATAGCTGCACCTCATGAGTGGTTTCAGGGTGCCCCAAATAAAGTGCATTAATCATGCAGGCTAGGAGTCAAGAAGCCACTCCCAGATGAGCTCTCAAGCAGTGAACCTTATCAACCTGATTGTGGCAGATCTCATTGCAGAGGGCTGGAAGCAAACAAGCAGGATACTCCAAAAGTTTTCTGTCTCCTAGAAGCGATCTCTCTGATTCCCCAGACTTAGTTTCAGCCAGCTGCCTTGGGGCCCCCAGAATGAGTCTCAACTGAGGCACACATTTTTAGCAATTTAGGGTAATTAACCATTGGAACCAACCACCAAGGGAAGTGGTAGATTCTCCATCTCCTGATGTTTCAGATCCAGACCGGATGCCTTTCTGGAAGATATTGTAGTCAAACACAAATTATTGGGCTCAACACTGGGGTCACTGGATGAAATTTTTTGGTATTTGTTATATAGGAGGTTAGACTAGATGTTCTAGTTATCCCATACGGCATTCAATCTATGAATCTTTTAATCTAGGCTCCCCTCAGCATAAGGGCATCATATTAAGCAATTGGGCGGGGGCAGTTCCTCTTGCTTCAGCTCCAGAATAACTGCACATGGGAACCTGCTTTTATTTCTGGGCACCTCGTTACCAGAAAGATGCTGAGAAACTCAGCTCCCCAGACAAAGAGAGTCAGTTGGATACCATCACGATGCTGAGATAGGTTAGAGAGGTAGATGGACAGAGAGAGACAAACTGGAGGGAGACCCAAGAAGAGCAGCAACGATGATTGGGGGCAGAAGAAAGATGAGAACAGCTCAGTACTGTAAGCCACGTTCAGTCCTGGCTCAGCAGGTACAAATCCCCAACTCCCTCTGAAGGCAATGGGAGTTATACCCATAATTTGTGGGGTGAATCCAGCCCCATATTTCAATAAGGCCCAGGCAATTGATGAGCATGGAGGCAAATAATAGGCTGAAAATATCTGTTGTTTAAACACCAAGAAGGGAGGAGTTATTTCAGGTGATAGATACTAAGGGTATCGACTAAGAAGGAGGTGGTGAAAGAAAAGAGAGAAAACTTAGGCCAAGTGTCAGGCTAAACTCTCTGCCAGGGGATGGAGCTGGTTGGAGCACAGGGTCCCACAGGATGGGGTGGAAACCCCACCGCTAGGGACGAAACATCAGTAAACAGCACAGTACAGAACTGTACTCCAGCGGCTCTTGAGAGAGGGACTGGGTGGGACCCAAGAGGTGCCTTCCAGCTCTGGAATTTAAAAAATGTCATGTCCCAAGGACTAACTGGTGAGGTACTTGGCAGAGAAGGGCTCTGTTAAAGGGAGCTTTGGTCTGAGGCAGTAAATTCAACCACACAAACCAGAGTCCAGTGACTAAAGGACGGGACATAAACCAGAAGCGTCAGCTCAGTTCTTGGAGAGGTGCAGCCCTTGAGTCAGCAGCCAGGTATGGGGAGAAGGCATCAAGCCGTTTGCTCAGGGAGTGGTACACAATTTACTGTAGAATGTGTGACAACTTGACATGTGGCCAATGGGCTAATCTATTTTATGTAATGGTGCCAGAAACTCTAGGGTCTGCCAACCAAGGAACACTCCTTGTGTGAGTGTGCATGGATGAGTGGGAGAGCCAGAGCCAGTCAGGTAATAGATATAGTGTATTGGGACATTGTCACGTTGGATGGCTAAATTCCCCATTCAAGAAAGCCAGTGTCCTGATGGAAGGAGGCAGGGGTCAAACTAGAACAAAACAGCAGGGTAGTCTGCCTTGAGTGCAGGGACTGGACTAGACGACCTCTCGAGATCCCTTCCAGTCCTACGATTCTATGATTCTTCCAGGCTCCATCCACTCAAGATGCTAGAACGAGACACCACTCAGTGGACAGTGAAGATGTGCTCCAGGGGCAGGGATGCTTTACTAGAATCTGTGGGCTTGGCTGCCCTGCAGTGGGGTTTCATAGATTTATGGAGTCTAAGGGCAGAAGGAACCATTAGATCATCTAGTCTGATTTCCTATATATCACTGGCAATTCATGTTCACGCAGATACCCTTATATTCAGCCCAAATACTTTAATTAGATTAAAGCATTTCAGTCCTCAGGAGACTAAACTGTTATGTGGCCACAGGCGGAGACCAGGAAAGACCAAGGTAATACCAATGCCCAAGACACTTGAGAAGGCAGGGAACTGATTAGGTGAAGTATGCTCAGATGATCCTAGCAGACAATCCATGCACATGCTGCGGAGGAAGGTGAAAACCCCCAAGAACACTGCCAGTCTGACAGGGGTAAAAATTCTTTCCCAGCCCCAAATCTGGTGATCAGATTGACACTGAGCAGGTAACCAAGATAACACCAGCCAACCTCCTAAGACAAAGGATTCTCTGTACCAAGTCACACCACTGATCCACCCTATTTGGGTCCTGCCTCTGGCTGTGGCCCAACCTCTGGAGCTTCAGAGGTGGAGAGAACAGAGTGCATCAGGGAAAAAAACTTCTTCCTGATCCCTGCAGTTAACCAGTTAATGACATGAAGCATGGGATTTTAATATAGTTTATAATAATTATCATTATGGTCATTATTATAGCTTATAATGATTGTTATTAAACAATCACTTTGTAAGCCCTTAAAGACAATAAGGTGATAAGGAATAGCCAGCATGGATTTGTCAAGAACAAATCATGCCAAACCAACCTAATTTCCTTTTTTGACAGAGTTACTGGGCTAGGGGGAAGCAGTAGATGTGATATTTCTTGATTTGACAGTCCCACATGACATGCTCATAAGCAAACTAGGGAAACATGGTCTACATTGAATTACTATGAAGTGAGTGAACAATTGGTTAAAAGACCATACCCAGAGTAGTTATCAATGGTTCACTGTTCAACTGGGAGGGTGTATTTAGTGAGGTGATACGGGGTCAGTCTTGGGTCATGTACTATTCAACATTTTCATTAATGATATAGACAACAGAATGGAGAGTTTGCTTATAAAATCTGAAGGCGACACCAAACTGGGCAGGGTTGCAAGCACTCTGGAGGACAGGATTAAAATTGGAGGGTTTGACAAATTGGAGAATTGGTCTGAAATCAACAAGATGAAATTCAATAAGGACAAGCGTAAAGCACTTCACTGAAGAAGGAAAAATCAAATGCACAACCACAAAATGGGGAATAACTGGGCAGGTGGCAGTACTATTGAAAAGGATCTGGGGGTTAGAATGGATCAAAAATTGGTGTGGACAAACCGGACAGAATCCAGAGAGGAGCAACAAAAATGATAAAAGATTTAGAAAACCTGACCTATGAGGAAAGGGTAAAAAAAAACTGGGCATGTTTAGTTTTGATGAAAGAAGACTGAGGGGGAATGTGATAACAGTCTTCAAATATGTTAAGGGCAGTTATAAAGAGGACTGTGATAAATTATTCTCCAGGCCCACTGAAGGTAGGATGAGAAGTAATGGGCTTAATCTGCAGAAGTGTAGGACTGAAGGGACCTCAAGAGGTCATCTAGTCCAGTCCCCTGCACTCATGGCAGGACTCAGTATTATCTAGACCATCCCTGACAGATGTTTGTCTAACCTGCTCTTAAAAATCTCCAATGATGGAGATTCCACAACTTCCCTAGGCAATTTATTCCAGTGCTTAATCACCCTGACAGTTACGAAGTTTTTCCTAATGTCCAAACTAAACAACGCTTGCTTCAATTTAAGCTCATTACTTCTTCTCTCATCCTCAGAGGTTAACCAGAACAATTTATCTCCCTTCTCCTTGTAACAACCTTTTATGTACTTGAAAATTGTTATCACGTCCCCTATCAGTCTTCTCTTCTCCAGACTAAACAAACCCAATTTTTTCAATCTTCCCTCATAGGTCATTTTTTCTAGACCTTTAATCATTTTTGTTGCTCTTCTCTGAACTTTCTCCAATCTGTCCACATCTTTCCTGAAATGTGGCGCCCAGAACTGGACGCAATACTCCAGTTGGGGCCTAATCAGCACCACGTGTAGAGCAGAAGAATGACTTCTTGTGTCTTGCTTACAACACTCCTGCTAATACATCCCAGAATGATGTTGCTTTTTCTGCAACAACAACAAAAAATCAATTTTGGATGATATTGTGAAGCTGTTGCTATGGAAATTACCATACCACGAATGCCCCTATATGTCTCTCCACTGTGGCCTAGCAAGGTGGTGTCAGTCTTCCCCAGTACTTTACTTTTAACATCCAGTCAATAGTTATACTAAAGAGTAACTGCATTCTAGGGGAAACCCTGTTTTACCTGACCTCTCAAAGGGAAGAAGGAAAGGGGGGGAGTGGAAAGTTACCAAACAGAACCCAAGCCATGCACTGCAGCAGAAGAACCTGGATGACCCAAGCCCAAAGAATGGTCTTGAATGGTGAGGAAACTGAGGCAGGGAAATGTGTGTGGCACTTATTATTGTGTATGATTCTGTGTATTTATCACACTATTAAAGAGCAATAACTTGTTAAGAGTTCTGAGTAAAGTGTCTGTGTGCTATGCTACTCAACTACAATGGGCCACAGAGGGAGTTAAAATGCAACCCAAAAGGCTCACTCCTTCAATGGGATTCTGGAAAAGGGTGTGTTAAACTACTTGGGGTACCTTGTGGGTCAGCACTGATATTGGGAGATTAAGGCAGTTGAGCTGAGGGGCTCCATTTCCACGAAGGGGTCACAGACAGAGTCAGGGACTAGGACATATGCCAGGGAGGTCAAGGGAGGAAAGAGGGCTGCAGCCTGCTGAGACCCAGGGAAGCTTAAATACACTGGAGGATCCAGAAGCTTGGATTCTCCTCCTAGCAGTCTGGTTGGTGGCAGGCAGAGGGAGCCCAACCAGACTGGTGACTTCTCCCTAAATGGGGCAGTTGCTACTGCTTCAAGCTGTCTGTAAACTCAGGGAGGCAGAACTGAATCAGCTATATTCAGGCCATGTTCTGAATGTTTGCTTCACAACCATAAGGGCTACAGACTTTTTAATGAAAGCCAAGATTCTGGAACATAAGATGGCATCCTCAGAAAAAAGGACCAGTGTTGACTTGGAGCAGATTCAATTCAAGAGAGACAGGGACTGAGGGACAAATTCTCTTAGAAGCGACTCCCCTTCCAACAGAGGGAGAGAGCCCTGGGAGAGGACCCACAGCTGGGCAGGACAGACAGGCTGTAGTGTACAGGGTTCTGTAGTCAGGGGCCCAGGCAGCAGGGAGTGTAAAGACTGAGAGGCTGTCATGAGCTACAGATAGTCTACTAGAATAATTCATGACCCACCCTTTTGAGAACAGGGGAGCAGAAAAATCACCCCAAAAAGAGGAGAGTGGGACCCTCACCTGCTGATCCTGAAAAGGGGGAAGTTTGTAGGGAACTGTAGCCCATTGTAAGAAGCCCAGACAACACAGCGAGGGGCATGGTGTAAGCTAAGAGAAAAGAACAGAGAGGAAGGAGTTCAAGGCACCAACCTCCAACCAAGCAAGCCAGGCAGCTGCCGATGAGAAGCAAGGTACTTTGGAAGGATTTGGGGAAAGTGGGTAGGCTCTGAGGAGCTGGGGGGGCGGGGAGGGGTTGTTGGAATCTGATGGGGCTGGAGAGGCACTAGCAAAGCTGCATGTCCTGTAGTAGGTCCTGTAGTAGGGAGAAGTCCAGCAGTAAGTAAAACTGTCCCCACAGGGGCAGGATGGGGTGACAAGGTAATGGAATTTCAGCCAGAAGAGGGCAACAGAGTGAACACTGCTACAAAGACCTAAGCCAGGCTCCAGCCACATTCCTCCTCCCCGGGATGAACAGCATCACACACTATCTTGCAAACTAAGTCCCAGTTTGCTACCAGTACTCTAAAATACATCTCATGCCTTGGTATCTCTCAGCTGTTCCTGCTTCCCTGGACTTTGTTTACTCTAGGAAAACAATCAAAGGCCTAATTCACCCGCAGTGCAGGTATTAGTGTAGATGGGGTTTGGGCATTTTTACCACTCTCTTGTCTAACACTCAGCTCACATGAGCCTTACAGCCTGGCTGTCCAAGCCTGACACCTCCGTTTGAAATCAGAGTTTTCCTTCTCCTAGGTGAGTGCCTGCTCTCTTTCTAACCCTGGTGGGAGTAAATGCACACAGGCCCTCTCTGCACCTCAGCCTCAGCCGTAACTCCCACAGGTCAGCACTTTCCCAGCAGAGCCGCAGCAGGGCTGCTACCTCCAAGGGAGAAGCAGGGCTCCGATAGTTTCCCCAAGAGCAGTAGCCACATTAGATAAGCTATTACCAGCAGGACAGTGGGGTGGGAGGAGGTATTGTTTCATGATCTCTGTGTGTATATAAAGTCTGCTGCAGTTTCCACCGTATGCATCCGGTGAAGTGAGCTGTAGCTCACGAAAGCTCATGCTCAAATAAATTGGTTAGTCTCTAAGGTGCCACAAGGACTCCTTTTCATTCTCCAGAGCTTAGCCATGCTCTTGCTCTCCCCAGGCTCTAGGTTAGTTCTTTCCTCGGCTCCTCCCCATTTAGCATCAGTTGTGCTGCTGCCCTTTGAACACTCCTCCATTGTAATCTCCCTGCCTTCCCCGCCCTGGAGAAGCTGCGGGCACAAGAAGGTTCCATGCAAACGACAGAGCTCCAGGCAACTGTGAGCTCAGGAATGCAAACAACAGAGCCTGCTCTCCCAGCTGCCTCCAGAGAACAGACTCCACAGGACACAAGCCGGTAGCTTGCTGCAGCCTGCAGCCCTGACAGTTCCGACCAAGTTCCTACTCTTTCTGATGGCTGGAAAGGAGATCCTGACAGAAGATGTAACCATATGAACACTGATTCTCAAACACCCCTGCAGTTCCAACAGGGTGCTTCACTAATCAAGCGCAGTTCCCTGCATCCCCCAAGAGGGCAGCTCTAGCCCCAGCAGATGTGCCCCTCTTATGTCCTCCCTCCCATCCACCCCCACCCCCGCCCCCGCCCACGCGCGCGTGCACACACACTAACCTGCTCTCAGGCAGGAAACTAAACCCCAGCGAAGCTGTTGTGCCCAAATCAACAACAGATATCAAAGAACAGCAGGATAATCCATTCAGCAGCTATGCAGCCTGCACCCTCCAGCTGTGCATTTAAACCTCACAAACTATGCAGTCAGTACTTGGATGTCAGTACAGTCTCTAAGGTGCCACAAGTACTCCTTTTCTTTTTACTTGGATGGGATAGTCTAGGGGAAAGTTTAGGCGCTGCAGAATATGGAGTTGGTGGCTGCCATAAGCAAGGGGCATTCCTCCCTCTGATATCAGTGACCAGCTCACTACCAGGGACAGCTAGGCTGATAGGTGTCATCTTTTGAAATTCAAGACCACATCCCTGATCTCTCATGTTCATTAAAAATCCCTCCTCTTGGGGAAGTGTCAGAGGATCAGCCCTGGTGTCTTTGAACAGTGGAATTCTGAAAGGTGGTATTTGCCCTCCCTACATTTCCAAATGGATACAAAATCTTTCTTCCCTTCCTATCTCAAACTGCTGTATAGCATGATTGCTGTGAACTGCTGCTAAATAGCTCTCAGGTTCCACCCAGGGAGGGCTGCATGGCAGAGTTGGGGTGTGGTTCCTAGATACAGTTACTGAAGCAGGCTGGAAACCAGTAGGGTGAAGCACTACAGAAATGGAAGATTATCAGATTAAATACTCAGCAAGCCACAAGTCACTACCAGCTGAATGCAGCCAGGAGTCAGTCAAAGGTTAGAAGGGATGGACAAAGCAGGCTCATAGCTTGCGACCTACCAAAAAAATGAAAAGCAGAAATGTGGTCTAGCAATCTGTGCAGGGGGCTGGAAGCCAGGACTCCTGAGTTTTAATCCTAGTTCTAATCCTAGATGCAGCCGATGAAGTGAGCTGTAGCTCACGAAAGTTTATGCTCTAATAAATTTGTTAGTCTCTAAGGTGCCACGAGTCCTCCTGTTCTTTTTGCAAATACAGACTAACACGGCTGCTACTCTGAATCCTAGTTCTGAATCTGACCCAGTAACTCTGGGAAAAGTCCCTTCCTCCCCCTGCCTCCGGCAATGATTCTGACTCTCAGTGATGGTTATTTAACATTTGTAATGTGCTACTGAAAATGTAATTCACTCATCGGCTGTTCTCACTGTGCAATGTATTACTACAGCTCATGGCAGGGGGCTAGTCTCACTGGGAGCTCTGGTGTTGGGATGAGGAGGAGCACAAAAATCCCTTACACGCACAGTGTCCCAAGCTAATTCCCAACCAATTCTGTTTTGTACCTTGCTTTTCCTTCCTGGTCCGTACAAACTCGCAGTGCCTCAGGGCACTCGGGGCTGTCCGCCTGTAACAGCTGTTCCGCTGCCAGGACTCTGCACCACTTGCTCGCTCGGCCTCACGCTCCCAGGTCCGGCTCCAGTCTGAATGCTCCATATGTTTCCTTAAGTATCCATTTCCCAAACTCTCCAAATCCAGCTGCCTATGCTTTGTGGCCACTTCCTCTGGCTCCCCAAAGCCACTGTATTCCACATCCCAAGTCCTGGGCTCTCTGCTCCAGATTTCTGGCCCCAGATTAGACACCTCACAATTTTCACTGATTCCAGCCAGATTCCTACAATCCATAACACAGCTCTTGGGTTTCCTACAGGGCTCAAAGTCCTCGTTTAAATTCCTGAGGCCCATATTCGGGCCTTCCCACTTCCTGTAGCCCCCAGAGTCTACATCCCTGATATACTGTCTTTCTGTCTTCCTAGAATCTCTGTACCCATCTGCTCTCCTGTGGTCCGTATACTGAACACCTCCCTTTCTATAACCCCCATAGTCTTCATCCTCTTTATAGCAACTATCTGTCTTCCTATACTCCTCATCTGCTCTCCTATGGTCCATATACTTAGTATTATCTTTCCTGGAATCCTCATAGTCCCCATCTGCTCTCCTGTGATCCATATACCGAGTAACTCCCTTCTTATGATCTCCATAGTCTACATCCTCTCTATACTGTCTTTCTGCCTTCCTAGAATCTCTGTCCCCATCTGCTCTCCTGTGGTCCATATACTGAACACCTCCCTTTCTATAACCCCCATAGTCTTCATCCTCTTTATAGCAACTATCTGCTCTCCTACCGTCCGTATACTTAGTATCATCTTTCGTGTAATCCTCATAGTCCCCATCTGCTCTTCTGTGATCCATATACAGAATAACTCCCTTCTTATGATCTCCATAGTCTACATCCTCTCTATACCGTCTTTCTGTCTTCCTAGAATCTCTGTCCCCATCTGCTCTCCTGTGGTCCATATACGGAATCTCTCCCTTTCTATTACTCTCATAGTCTTCATCCTCTTTATATTGGCTATCTGTCTTCCTATAAACCTTATCTGCTCTCCTACGGTCCATATACTTGGTATAATCTTTCCTGTAATCCTCATAGTCCCCATCTGCTCTCCTGTGATCCATATACCGAGTAACTCCCTTCTTATAATCCCCATAGTCTTCATCATCCCTATACTGGTTTATTACCTTTCTGGAATCCCCGCAGTCACGCTCCACTCTCCTACGGTCCATATACTGGCTTTCTCCCTTCCTATAATCCCTGTAGTCCCCATCTACTCTCCCATGCTCCATATACTGGCTTTCTCCCTTCCTATAAGGCCCACATTCTCTGTCCAGTGACCAGGAGTCCACATACTGCCCTTCTCCTCTGTATTTGTCATTCCAGCCATGGTCTCTGCAGAGCTTGTCCAGCTCAGTGATGTTCCCTCTCTTCAGAATGCTGCAGTCCTCATATTCCCAGTTGAGGAGCCTGGGCTCCTGCTTTGGAACTTCGGCCCCGTTTCTTGCCCTGGGGTAAGTGCACATGTTTCTCTTGGCGTGCAGAGTGCCCAGCCCTGGTCAGCTCCAAGAGCCCAGGCCCAGCCTTACGGCCCGGCCTGCAACCACCTCTCTCCAGCGCTCCAGGACTCTTCCTGAGTAACTCCTGACGCTCCCTTCTGAAACTCTCTGCCTGAAATTCACTTGTGAGACTTTAACCTTCATACCCAATCAGCAGCCAGCTCCAGCCTCTCCCACCTGCTGCCCGAGGTAATTAGTAACCAGCCTTCTGTGAGCTGGGGCTGCGGATTGGATGGGCCTGCCCTGCCCAAACCGGCTTCTCTGCTTTGTTATGTTGAAGGCGGCAGCCAGCGACCTCTCCGCAGGGCCCTGCAGGCTGCTCAGAGGCAGGGAGGAGCTGGCACTGGGGTGTGAGGTAGCCTCATGCTGAGAACAGCACACACCCGCACCCCACCCTGCCCTCCTGCCGAAAAAGAGAAACAAGCAGGGCCAGAGGAAATCAAAGACCAATTAGCTCCTGTGGAGCCCTCCACAAATGAGGGTAGCAACCTCTCCCACATATTCCCCAGGGCTCTCCCTAGTTCTCCCCGGCCAAACTCCAGGGGGTTGCCCGAGGCTCCTCCTTAACTACCTCACCCACAGAGCAGAGTCATCAGCTGCCAGGACAGAGAGGAAGAGCAACCAGGCAGCACAAAGCTCTTCCTGCAGGGCTGACCGGGATTTCTGCTGTAACATGTCGTCCCCAGTCGTTATAGCACTGAACTGGGCAGCATCTAAGGCTACATCTACACTAGAGACCTTAGAGTAGCCCAGCTGCACCCCGTAAGGCCTCCCCTGTAGCCACCCTGTACCAAAGGCGGAGAGTTCTCCCGTCAACATAATTAAACCACCCCCCACGATAGCTATGGCGGCAGCTATGTTCGCAGGAGAGCGTCTCCCACCAAAATACCACGGTCCACACCAGCGCTTCTGTCAGTGTAACTTAGGTCACTCGGGAGGGTGTTTTCTCACACTGCTGAGTGACGTAAGCTATACCAACACAGGCCGTCAGTCACACACAGTGAGAGCTGCCCCGTTCTAGGCACAGTCTCTGCCCTCCTCCACGTTAATGACTGACATATTTTCTCCTGCTTTGGCTTCCCAAAGGGAACGTTTTGAACGAGGCTGGGCCCTTCTCCAGGATTCCTCCTGCCCTACCCTGGGAGGTGGCCAAAGCCTTGGGCGGCTTGGAGTAAGCTCTGCCCTGCTCACTCTGGTCTGCATCTAGCTCCAACTAATGCGGCATCGCAGGGGGTCATTCCTGCCATGGTGGGTGGCCCTTCACCTACAGGCTGGTCTATGAGGCAATGTGAGCCTCTCCAACTGAACAGAAGTAGCTACTGCTTGACATGTCATCCATCTTGAATTATTGCTCCTGAAGGACTATTGGCCTGCCGGGGGACAACAGGGTGTGCTAGGTGGGCCATGTTCATTCCTTCTCAACAGGTCCCACTAAGGCTATGCCTATACTAGAGACCTGTACCGGCTGCACGGCGGTAAGGTCTCCCTATGCAGATGGGAGAAAGCTCTCCTGCTGGCATAATTAAACCACCCCCAAAGACCAGCAGGAGTGCTCTCCCGCCGACATAGCGCTGTCTGCACCGGCGCTTCTGTCAGTAAAACTTATGTCACTCGGGGGGTGGGTTTTTCACCCCCCTGACCAACAAAAGTGCTGCTGTAGACATAGCCATAGGGTTCAGATGTTCCCTTACTGGCCTTGAGCAGCTGGGAGAGCCCTGGATCCAGGATGCAGGGACTTCCTTCTGTGCCTCCCACTGCAGGATAGACCCAGTTCTGACATGGCAGGTGCTGGTCATGGGGCCAGACAGGCTGCTTCAGATTCATCTGCAAACTTCAGTCCTGCATTGGATCTGGCAGAGTGGGCTGCAAAGCTATCTATCTTCCCCCTGAGAGTGGTATCTGCTGCCCGGCACTGTAGTATCTGAGTGCCTTCCACATCGAATTGACAGCAAAAGAAGAGACTCCAGTGGACTCCATGGAGTCTCTGGCTCTTCTCTCTTTACAGGGTGAAAACTCTGCCTCAGAGAGGGGTTTGGGTTGTTTTATTGTATTGTAAATATATTAATTTACTTCTATTTTTTAAGGCTGATTTGTTTCAAGGTTTTGTTTGTTCGAGGATGGCGGGGTGTTGGGTAAAAGGGGGTGTCCACGTTAATGAAAGCCCCAGTGTGATACACTTTCTCCGGCCCGTTCTACTCAGGGGTTGGGCTGCTCTTGTCAAGGCAGAGGAGCTGCAGCCACCAGCCTGGAGGTGATGAACATGTCAGCTGCCAGGGCCTGGTCTTCATTCAAGAAGAATGGACAGAATCAGCCTGCCAGGTGGAGATGGTTTTAATGACTACTGAGACAGGGTCAGTCTGGGTACTACAGTAACTACTGAGGAGAGGTGGAGGTGGTTAACAGCTCCTCAGAGCAATTGCTTATTTTGACTGGAATAACTTAGGTCTTTCCTAGACTTAGTTTAGCCCAGCCGCTCCTCAGGCACACTACAGTCTTCCTCTGGCCCTGCATTACCGGGGAGATGTTGGGGTCTGCTCTGGACACAAGGATCCATACGGCAGTTCTACTGGCATACTGCTGACACCACCACCTTTGGGAGTGGTTTCCAGAAGCCCGGAGGGACACAACGCAGCCAAATACCCAGAGAGAGGAGGAGCACGACAGCTGCACATCAGCACCGTGTGGGACCGGCTGGGAAGGAATGAACAAGGCCCACGCAGCGCAGTTCTGTTGCCCAGGCAGGACAGGTAGGCTGGTCAACAGTACTTCAGGAGCAATACTGCCAAGGCGGACAATAGGTCGAGTAGCAGCTGCTTCGGCATCTCATCTGTGTCCACTGTCAGGAGGTCATCGGTCCTCAGTGTGGCCAGCATGGCTCTGGTTCCATGGCCTGGCCTAGACCCAGCTGGGAGGGATATAGGGCTTCAGCAGAGGCAGGAGCTGTTGGAATCAGTTCCCTGCCACCACCTTGACAGTTGTGCCAGGATGGGGTGGTCAGTGCTGGGGCAGGTGTTTGTAAGGACATTGGCAAGAAGGGCTAGAATCCAAGGACCATGGGCCAGGGCACCTGCCAGAGGATTTCGGTAATTTCTGTGATCAGAAGGGCCAGGTGTTCCCTTGCTGACCTTGAGCACCTGGGAGAGGCCTGGGTCCAGGCTGCAGGGGCTCCCTTCTATGCCTCCCTCTGCAGGACAGACCCAGTTCTGACACGGCAGGTGCTGGTCATGGGTCCAGACAGGCTCTTCCAGGTTCATTTGAGCTTGAGCAATGTCCCTCATCCGGAGGGGGCTAACACTGTACTTCTGGAGAAGGATCTTCCAGTCTCAGTCACTGCCATGGCACAGGTTCAACCAGATCCCTCCCCTCTCCAGGGCAGTGGGGCTCTCACCTCGTCCTTGGGGAAACAGTGCCCTGGCCAAACGCATCCCCCAACAGGGAATATTCCCTCGGGTTCAGCATCACACCAAATCATCTCTCCCTCCCCAGTGCTTTGCAGTCTGTTATCCTCTCTCCCCCAACCGAGTTACATGGATTTATTTGCTTTGAATCAAGGCCCAATGTGCTCTGAACCAGACAAACCTAAATTCTGCAACTAGAACCCTGCATTCTGCAGCCCGGCAACAGGAGGTTTGTGGCAGCTTCGTTTAAAAGACAGAATAGAGATCTGTAATTAATTCAGTAAAGAATGCAGACCCCCCCGCAGCAGCAGCTCTCGCGCTATTTGTTCTGATAGTGGATCCAAACGAACGTATGCTGGGCCCATGGTTTGTGCTGCTAAGAGAGCTGGATTGTAGAAACACTAATGGGGGTGATGGGGCACCTGGAAGGAGAGAGAGGTGCTGTGTGGGAGTACCACACGGGTCAGATGTTTCTGTTAAAATGGTCAGTAGTGAAACAATGTTGATATTTAACTCACCATCTTTATGTTTCAGAGACAACACTCCACTGAGAGAAATTGGGAAGGTCTCCCCTCTTAGAGCAACTGTTACAGGTTCTTTGCAAACTCAGGCAGATATCATTGCACCAGTTACTCTCAGGTCACATGTTTAAGCTTTTCTTGACCATCGTAAGCATGGAAGAGTTATTTTTTCCAATGGAAGCTGAAATTCTGGACTCCACAGAATGGCAGGTGCATGGGACCCTGCTTTAGTCTTTCCCACTAACTCAGCTCAGCTTCACTGTTGTTCTCTACATACTCTGATTTGTCTGGCACGGAGAGGTCCAGAGCGGAACACAACTTCCCATGGCTCTGGAGCTCCATCTCAGGCAGGAGTCCTTCAGCAAGCCTAGTGCCAGAGCTGGCCAAAAGCTGCCACCTCTCTCTCCACAGGCACTGTCTGATCTGCTGTTTCCAGGGAGAGATCATCAGCCTCTAAGGCAACTCTGGGCCTGCTGCTTCCCCCACAGCAGACAAGGGGACAGAGGGTGGGATACAGGGACCATATTATTCCTGAGAGAGAGGGCACGGCAGGGTAGCACCAGCAACAGCCCTGACTGGTGATGCGGACGGGCAATGGAGGGGGAGAAGGACAGGAGGGAAACAGGGATGAGGAGTGTGAAGGGGGAGCAGTACAAGGGGAGGAGTGGACAGTGGAGAAGGTGAGTCTGAGGGACACAGGGAAGGATGACCGAAGGGGGTGTCAAAAGAGGGGGAGGAGATGGGGGAACAGGGAGAACTTAATTAATGAAAATTAGTATAAGAACAACTCTGACAAAAATAGACAAACTTCAGAACTCAGAAGGAAAGAGAAGGAACCAGTTGCCACAGCGGCCAGGACCCCTGTGACACAGAGAAAGGGCCAGTACCTCCCACACCCTGATTTCCAGGGCTGCTGCAGTCTCACCTCTCAGCTCCTGCAACTCTGCGTTGAGGCTTTTGATGTTGGAGTCACAGAAATCCAGGTTCTCCAGGGTCTCTGATCTCACCAGCTCATCCTGCTGCTGCTCTAGCATCGAGTTCAGCTCAGCTCGAGTCTTGCCATAAGCCTCCAGGTCTTGTTC
This sequence comes from Eretmochelys imbricata, assembly GCF_965152235.1. Taxonomy (NCBI): domain Eukaryota; kingdom Metazoa; phylum Chordata; order Testudines; family Cheloniidae; genus Eretmochelys; species Eretmochelys imbricata. Next base: position 125,778,725 of record NC_135578.1, read on the forward strand.
CACCTCCCGGATCCTTGTCAGCAGAAAGGGGCACTGACGTGCAGCTGCCCCAACTGAATCCCCCTGGCCCGCCTCTGCCTTTGGCTCCTGCCTGGGCTGGCTCCTGTGCTGAAGCTGTGGAGAGGCCATGTTCCTCCTCTGCCTACTTGGAGGAGGGAGAGGGGCTGGCCGGGAGGGCCGCACTGAGAAGGAGGGAGAAACGGCTCGGGCTGGGGCATTGGGGCGGGGAGGTGGAGGCCTTAGGCCTTTCCTCCTCTCTGGCAGCCTCCAATGGGGGGCACACTCTGGGGAGCCACACACAATGTCCTTCTCTGAACTGTAGTCCAGGATGGAGAAGTGGCGGGAGACCTTCTTGTCCGACTCAGCTCCAGAGCTAGTCACGCTCTTCTCAAATTGTGCCAGCTGCTCTGTCAGCTTGGAGTCGAGGTCAGTGCAGCTGTCTCCATGCAGCATGGGCGAGGGCCGGTCTGTTCGGGCACCAGGCCATGTATCCAGGCCCTCATGGGCACCACTGAAGCTGGAAGAACGGGATTTAGATTTCTGCCTTTGATCTTCCACCCAGCTGGCCAGGTCCTGGAAAAGGGTGCTCCTCCGACCTTCTCCAGGCTCTGCTGCAGCCCAGCTACTAGGAGGAGGGAAGACTTGGCTCCTGCTACTGTGCAGGGGGGAGCATGGTGCCCATGGGGGCACACTGGGACTCTCTCCCTCCCTCTCTGGTGAAGCAGGGATGTCCAAGGGCCGTTGCAAGGCCCCAGGGCTCTGGCTGGGCTCCAATTCAACTGCTTGGCAACGGGGTCTGCTCTTCGGCTGGGGAGGGAGCTGAGGGGTAGGGAAAATGCCATTGATAGCCTTTGCAGAGTCAATGGGGAGGGAGCCCACTGTGTCCTCGGGAAGGGGTCCCTGGAGCTCTGTGCTGGGAGGGTGCCCTTCCAAGGATGCAGACTTGCACTGTCCAACCCCAACATCAGAAGGATCCTCTGACCTCATTGGTGTTTGGGACAAAGTTGTACTGGACTTCCCTTCAACATGGTGTGAGCCCCAGGCACTCAGGTCTTCCCCTTCTTCCCCTTGCCGGGGAAGGGCCCCAACGCAGGCACTTGCTGGGTCCTGATGGATGGCCATTCCACAGCTGCCCTCTTCCTGCAACATCCCAGTGCCCCTCTTTTCCCTGCAGGGAGCAGAGCCCTCCAACCTCACAAACCGGTGAGGAAAAATGCCACGTCTCCCCCTCAGCAAGCCCTCCAACCAGCCATCTTCCAGTGCCCCCACAATCTGGATTCTGTCTCCCACATCAAAATCCAGCTCCTGGGGCTCCAGCGCTTGGAACTGATAGAGTGCAATGCCATACGTGCCCAGTGGCTTCTCACTCCCTTCCTGCCCGCCCTCCTCCTGGGGGGGCATGTCTGCAACGCCATTAACACTGTAATGCTCGTAGGGCCCCGGCTCCTCTGGGCCACCTGTCACTCTCAAGGGACCCAGCAGCTCAACGAAACCCTCTGGGAAAATCCCGCTTCGACCTCCCAGTTCCCCTGTGAACCAACCAGGCTCAGGGATATCGACAATGGTGATCACATCCCCTTCCCTAAAGTCCAGCTCTTCCTCCAGCTGAGCAGAGAGGCTCATCAAGGCTCGGGCTTGGCCCAGTGAGTCAGCAGGCACCTTCAGGACAGTGCTCTGAGAGATCCGGCGGCCCCAGGGCGAGAGGCAAAGCTCCCGCACGCATGAGGATGGGAAGAAGCCCCTGGAGCCCCAGCAGCTTCTACCCTGGAGCCAACTGGAGGCTGGGGAGCCACTCAGGATCACCATGTCTCCTGGGGGGAGAATGAGAAACACAGGGTCAGGGACTCACCCCGATGGCAATTTCTGAGTCCTTCCCCACTCCCCTTCCAGGCCTGGTCACCTCCTTCGCCAGCCCAGCCATGCAGAGTGCAGTGGTGGGGCACCTGCGGCACATGTATATGGTATTGGCCCAGCCCCACAGAGACACCAGGGTTGGGGGGCCACCCCAGTGCAGCGCATGTGTATTGGGGGGCGGGGGCAGGACATGCAGAACTCAGGACACAGGGTACAAAGCTGGCCTGAGTCCCGCAGGTGCACAGGGGCAGGAGCACAAAGCAGCCTATGGACCTAGAATCCACAGCTGTTAGGAAACCCCTTCTCAGCTGCTCTAGGTTCCCTCTGTTTCCCAAGGCACATGAGTGACAGGACAGGGGAGCGGGAGGGCAGGAGCCAAAGGGAGGGAGCAGAGGTTACCTCTCTGCAGTGACAGGCTCCCTGGCTCCTGGGACGTGAAGTCATTGGTGCAGACAAACAGCTTCTCCCCCTGCTTCAAACTGGGAATATCCACTGCCTCCACAAAACTGCTGGGAAACTGCCCTAGAACGAGAAGCAGTTGTCAGCACATGGTCACCCCTTTCCCAGGGGCCCAGACTGTGTCCCCCATTCCCAACTCCTCTAAGATCCACCCCGCCCCCATCACCACCCAGCCTCCCCTGGGATCTACCTCACCTCCAGCCCCACCATCACTCAGACTCTTCCCTCCTCTGTGTGGGAAAGAGTCCCACCCATCCCCAGGATCCCCTCTGGCTGGCTCCATGGACCACAGGAATGACCATGGGTTTGGAAGTCAGGCGCTCTTGAGGATTTCTGAAAATGTTGTTCTTTATTAGTTTTTAAAGAAAAATACAGTACCCTCCACCCTGCATGCCCAACAGACCAACCAATACCCCAGGGCAATGAGCAGCCCATCTGAATTACTGTGATCTCACTGGTTTCAGAGTAACAGCCATGTTAGTCTGTATTTGCAAAAAGAAAAGGAGGACTTGTGGCACCTTAGAGACTAACCAATTTATTTGAGCATAAGCTTTCGTGAGCTACAGCTCACTTCATCTGATGCATACTGTGATCTCACTGTCACCAACACCCAGACAGGGAAAGCAAACATATAACCTTTAGCCTCCATCTTCTGTCTTATGACAGGGAAGCCCCATGTCAGGATCAGGATGTACTGGTTATAAAAAGAGGCCCCAATCCTGCAATCGGACCTGCCCCCTGGGGTGCTGCACACACAGATCAGATGGCAAGACTCAGGCTGGAAGCTACAAAGCGCTATGGTCATGAAAAACGCGTCACGGACAGTGAAATCTGGTCGTTCGTGTGCTCTCACCCGATACCATACAGATTTCATGGGGTAGGCCAGCGTTTCTCAAACTGGGGATCCTGACCCAAATGGGAGTTGCAGGGGTTGCCAGGTTATTTTAGGGGATCATGGGATTGCCACCCTTACTTCTGTGCTGCCTTCAGCTCCCCGCCCGCAGCAGCACAGAAGCATGGCAACACCATACCATGTCACCCTCACTCTGCGCTGCTGCCTTCAGAGCTGGGCAGCCAGGAAGCGGCGGCTGCTGACCGAGGCCCAGCTCTGAAGGCAGCAGCGCAGAATACGATACCCGGCCACCCTGACTTCTGCGCTGCTGCTGGTGGCGGCCCTGCCCTCAGAGCTGGGTTCCCGACCAGCAGCTGCCACTCTCCAGCTGCCTGGCTCTGAGGCACTGCAGAAGAAAGGGTGGCAATACTGCAACCCCCTCTACAATAACCTTGCAACCCCCTCACAACTCCTTTTTGGGTCAGAACCCCTACAATTACGACACCGTGAAATTTCAGATTTAAACAGCTGAAATTATGAAATTTACAATTTTAAAAACCCTATGAACAAGCAATTGACCAAAGTGGCCCGTGAATTTGGTAGGGCCCTACATATATTGGACCGATAGTTTGCAATTCCGTAGGACAAGTTCGCAGCATCTCCCCAGTGTTGAGCCAGGTACTCAGATACTACGGTGAGATATGGCTCAGATACCGACAGGCTGATTACCATGATGAGGGAAACCGCCCTGTGCAGATGTTCTGGTAACCAGTAAAGTTGGGCTTACATATTTTTTTCTGGAAGAATCACAGGGATAATGAGCTGGATGCTCTCTTGACGCCCTGACATCGTTCTTCCCAATTCAGTGTAATTCAGTGTGTCACTATCCTTAATCTGCAGTGCCAGTGGCCTAATATGCACCCGAGTTCTAGTCCAGGCTCTGCTGCTGACTTCCTAGACCAAGTCTGTTCCCTGCTCTCTGCCTGGGTCTCCCTCCCCATTGATGGAAATAATAATCCTGCTCTGTCTTACACCAAATTGTGAGGCTTCATTAATTAATTTCCATACCGTGTTAAGTATTATTATGGGTAGGTTGCAGCCTCTCCATTCTAAAGGTCTATTTTAGGCCCCCTATAACTTTTGGTTTGGAAAATTAGTTTGAAAATAGCCAGATATCCTCAGAGAGAAAGCAGGAAATTCAAATGGTTTTTCAGTTACAAGTCATTAAGAATTAGCCTGATTGACTTTTGTCTGTTTCTTCATCTTTGAGCTCGCAGGACACACCTGGTTACTGCCCCTTCACACTCTCCACAGCCATATCTCCTTAAGAATGCGGGCCCAGGGGAAAAAATATTGTGATTAAGTAGCTGTGGTGACTTTCCTTGTAGATGGTTTGGGGCCAATGATGTCAGCAGAGGCAGGAGCAGGCTGGCTGTGTGCGCGTGCATGTGCTCACATACTGCCCTCTGTTGGCCACCTGAGGCCTAGAGAGAAGAAAAGGGCTCTTCTGCAGATTCGAGTTAATGTCGACCTTTGTTTTTTAGCCCAAGTGGCAGAGGTCTGCATGTTTGGAGCTACTGCTCTGTTACAAAGGAGGCGAAGTAGCCTCTCAGAAGGCTGCAATTCCAGTCCTATTCTAAGGTTGATTTGAGCCCACTTTGTAACTAGACGAGAACAATCATCACATTTTGAGGTGATCTGGTTCCCATCTGACTGAGAGCTTGAATGCTCTCTCAATATTGTTATTACACCGAGAAAGAGCCGTTGAGATTACAAAAGTTTTAAATGGCCCTTTATGGGAATTTTGGAGCTTCCAATTTTTCTTTATGTCCTTTCAGGAGCCCAATGAAATCACACTCCATCCTGATCCAGACAGGTCCGGATACTGGCCCATGGGAGGGGGAGTTTTCAGGAGCAGAAATAGGTGGATGTTGAAGAGACTGTCATGGAGAGGCAGAAGGGCCCAGCGGGCAGGGCACTGGACCAGAGCTCTGGAGACTCGGGGTCTGTTTCTAGTTCTGCCACTGACCCACAGGTCACTTCCCCTCTCTGTGCCTTTGTTTCCCTCCCACCCTTTCATGGCCTTGTCCAGTAGGCCTGTAAGGGCAGGGACTGTCTCTCTCACTATGTGTTGTACAGCACCTAGCTCCCACCTGCTGAGGATTTATCTGCACTCAGCGCTACTGAAAAACAAACAAAAACAAGAACAAGGACTGTTTAAGACTCAACATGAAGCTGACGGGAAAACATTTTGAGCATCAGATACAGCCCAAGTGAGAGAAGACTCCAGGATCTGGTCAAACAGCTCTGGCCCCCGCATTCGCCATCAGAATGGCCCTTGGCCAAGGGGGAATGCACCCAGATGGGGTAACTGACCTACCCCAAAGTTACCTAGGACAGTGGGTCTCAACCATTTTTCACCTGCGGACTCCCAAAAATTTTGAATGGAGGCGTGGACCCCTTTGGAAATCTATGGTCTTTACCTACAGTTGAATTCTGTTCAGTTTTCAGTCTGGCTTTCATGGACCCCTTCAGACCAGCAGTCCCCAAATGTTTTTGTCCATGTCCCCCCTTACCTGTTCCGCGCCCTCCCCAAAACCACGATCAGGAACTGGGGCCAGGAGCAGGGCTGTGGCTGTGGCCGGGAGCCCGGAAGCAGGCCTGGGCTCGGGAATTGCAGCCAGAAGTGGGCCCATGGTTGGGGCCAGGAGCCAGGGACCACAGCTGGACTTGCAGCTGTGGCTGGGAGGAGAGCGGGGCTGGGTGGTGCGTCCTCCCCCTTCCCCATTGGGGCTGGCCTGGGCCCTGCCGCTCTCCCCACAAAATGTTCCTCCATGCCCCCTAGGAGGTGTTCCCCATAGTTTGGGGACCACAGCCTTAGACATAGTCCACAGACCACAGGTGAGAACCACTGACCCTAGGAAACCTCCATCTCTGTGGATCCTGCTCAGCACCTTTTAGCTCTTACCTCTGATCCCCTCCTTCTTCCCAAGGAGCCAGAACTCGTCCACCACCCGCAGCACCTCTATGATGTCCCCCACAAACAGGGGCAGCTCTTCAGAGACGCTGGGGCAGAAATCAAAGACAGCTCGCACCACGGATCCAGCCTCCATTGCTCAGGATCTGCAGGACAGGACACAGACAGACTCAGTCCCTCAGGCTGAAATTCATGGCAATGAGCATAGAGTCGCCAGAGAGACAGACAGAGCAATGAGGGTGGTGTAAACCCTCCCCGAGGAAAACGGGCTAATGACCGCATGGGGTCCCCATGCCTGCACTCACTCATCCCACAGGGATCAGAGCTCACTGCAAGGGGGAGCTGAAACCCTGCAGCAAGGATGGCTCGCAGTGCTTTAGCTGTCCTGTCCCGTAGCTCTGGACCCTGGTGCCAGAGAGCGCACTTGGGCTGAGCTCAGGGGGAGATAATGGGGAAGAAGCAGCGAGAGATGCTGGAAATTAATTCCCGTCAGAAAGGAAATAAGAGGCGGGAGAGGAAGCTCACCGCTTCCCTGACACACCGGACTGGGCACGCTGCCTGCGGGACCTGCAGGCAGATAAACAGCAGCAGCAACATGGCGTTGCCTCTGACAGTCATACAGAAGAGGTACAGGGCGCCGCAACACCCACCCACCCACTGCAGAGCCACGGGGGGCTCCGCAACACCCACCCACCCACGCAGCGCCAGAGCCACGGGGGGGGTCATTGCAACACCCACCCGCGCAGTGCCAGAGCCACGGGGGGCTCCGCAACACCCACCCACCCACGCAGCGCCAGAGCCACGGGGGGGGGGTCATTGCAACACCCACCCGCGCAGCACCAGAGCCACGGGGGGCTCCGCAACACCCACCCACCCACTGCAGAGCCATGGGGGGGTCATTGCAACGCCCACCTGCGCAGCGCCAGAGCCATGGGGGGCTCCGCAACGCCCACCCACCCACTGCAGAGCCATGGGGGGTCATTGCAACGCCCACCTGCGCAGCGCCAGAGCCATGGGGGGGTCCGCAACACCCACCCACCCACTGCAGAGCCACGGGGGGGGTCATTGCAACACCCACCCGCGCAGCGCCAGAGCCACGGGGGGCTCCGCAACACCCACCCACCCACTGCAGAGCCACGGGGGGGTCATTGCAACGCCCACCTGCGCAGCGCCAGAGCCACGGGGGGCTCCGCAACGCCCACCCACCCACTGCAGAGCCATGGGGGGGGTCATTGCAACGCCCACCTGCGCAGCGCCAGAGCCACGGGGGGCTCCGCAACGCCCACCCACCCACTGCAAAGCCATGGGGGGGGTCATTGCAACGCCCACCTGCGCAGCGCCAGAGCCACGGGGGGCTCCGCAACGCCCACCCACCCACTGCAGAGCCATGGGGGGGGTCATTGCAACGCCCACCCGCGCAGCGCGAGAGCCACGGGGGAGAGGAAGGTCACTGCAACACCCACCTGTGTGCACTGCCAGAGCCACGGGGGGCACGGGGCACCACCAACCCCCTATCAGAGTTACAGAGGGGGGCAGAGGGCACTACCACTCATTTCCCCAGTAAGAGCTGGGGCATGGATTTCCCTCCCCATTCCAGTCCACCCAATCACTCTCCCCAATCACAATACCTTCAAGGAACCAACAGGAAAATGTCGCCCTGTCGTTCCCCCTGTGTGCCCTTCGTGGCCTGGCCTGGCATAGTCCCCTGACACGTACTATACACGGTGATCTCTGGGCAGACGTGGCTGGGACTGGGTCCTGTACAGAGTGGGACACGCCAGTAACGATGAAAGCTCCCACGGCCTGTAGCGGCAGTTATTCTCCATGCGGCTCCACAGTGCCCCTTGTAGGAAGGGTGCCAGCACAAACAGGCTGAGATGGCCCCCAAACTGCCTGCTCCCAGCGGCTGGGGTTGGTACCGGGGAGGGAGCAGCGAGACCCCAGCTTGCGTTCTGGAGACTGGTGCTGAAACGGCCACATACACAATGCAAACATGGGCCAGGCCCCGAGCCCTCCTTGCAGAAACATGCCTGGGAACACACCCAGTGAGGCGGGCACATGCACACACTGCACCAGTTCCCCTTGCTTGCAACGGGCCGCACAACTCAGGGGTGCTGCTGGAAATGACTCTGCAAGCTGAGACCCCCCCGTCTGACTCAGCTCCATTTTGCATCCAACAGTCTTCTCTAAAGGCATCTGTAACGCGCCCAAGCCCAAGGGATGAACCTGCAGCTTGAGCAGAGCATTCCTCTCATCCCAGCCTATGGCCGTTGAGCCCTCAGGAGAGGAACTGGAAGGGATCCTCTGACTTGGGGACCAGAAAGGAGCTCTCAGTGACTATGCCTCAGAGAGCAGTGGGGCCGAGATCAGCCTCGGCTCCCCACATTGCCCCAGGTCTGCAACTCAGAGAGCAGTGGGCCACGGACCAGCCAGCAGCTCCCTCACACCACACCGGGGCTGCACCTCAGAGAGCAACAGGGCCCCAACCCCGAGCCAGCAGCTTCCCCCACCGCCCCAAGGCTGCACCTCAGAGAGCAGCTGGGCCCGGATCAGCCAGCAGTTCCCCACACATACCCCAGGGTTGCACCTCAGAGAGCAGGAGGGCCCAGACCAGCCAGAGGCTCCCCCCAGAGCCCCAGGTCTGCAGCAGTGCCTTTGGATGCAGAGGAGAACCCAGCCATGGCAACACTTTCTGCTGACGGGGCTGCTTTATTTATCAAGTGCAAATCACCTCACAGGAACAATGCAGAGTTTGTGTTCTGCCAGAACGCTGCCTTGGCATGTCTCTCCTCATCCCAGGCTCTCCCATACAGCCAGCACACAGGAAAAGACACGCACCACCCAGCAAAGGGCCTCGGCAGCTCTCACAGCTGGCAGGGGCCGCACAGAACGGGGACAGGTTCATAGACACACCGAGCCAGAATGCAGGAAACCTGAGCACTGGAGAGTTTTCGGTCTCTCCCTTCAAAGAGAATTTTCAAAAAAGGAGCCTGCTTAGTGCGTCCAAAAGGCCAAGTGTGCCCAGGAGACACGCCCAACACGTGGCCCCAAGGAGCACAAACCCTAATGTGCATCCGAACGAGAATCAAACTACGTGGGTGGGCTGCAGGGGAAACCCAAGAGTGAGAGCGGGCAGGAAATTAAACAGATGCTTCCAGGAATGTCATACAGCAGCATCGACAACAACAGAGAGTAACGCCAGCCTCTGTCTAGAGGGCAGTAAGAGCATACAGGGTGACTACAGTTTCCAGCATGCATCATCCTGCTTTCTCCCATGCTGCTCCTCAAACAGAGGACAAGCTCCCTGCAGACATCCACAAAGCCACATCCCGTCCTCCAAATTGCCTCTTAACATTCAGCTCTGCCACAGCGCCTGCATAACACTCAACAATGAGCAAGTGTGCTGTGATGGCTCCTTATCACACTAACCAGAATCAGTCACCTTTGATGGCTTGTCTGGCTGTTGTACTGACCTGCCGTCTCATCTTATCCTTCCCATATACACTCTTTGGGGCAGAGGCTCTCTCTTCATTATATGTTTGTACAGCGCTCACAGCACAGTGGAACAAGGTCTAGTAGGCATGCTTCAATACAAATAATATACAACACATAAAATGGAAGGCAATTTTATACCAGAAAGAAATCAGGGGACCTGAGGAAATGCAGGGACACGTACCAGACACAAGTTCGGGGCTGCAGGGACAGACTGATGCAGAACGAACAACAAAGCTATGTGCTACTCATCTACATCCTGATTGGGGGAGGGAGGAGAGACATGATAACTATCTGTAAGCACGAAGGAGGATGAAGAATTATTTAGGGTGGTTCATGATGGGATAACTGGAGCCCGTTTAAATAGAAGAATGTGTAAATGTGTTCAACAGATGTGTCACATGGATGCAGCTAAAGGGTATTACTAAGGACATGATTCTGTCATGGAGGTAATGGATTCCGTGACGTCTTCCGGGGCAGGGCTGGAGCAGCAGTCAGCCCCGGGGCTGCTGAAGCAGCGGCCAAAGGGCTGAAGTGGTTGGGTCAGCCCCCCTGGGGCTGGAGCAGCTGCAGGAGGTCAACCCCTTGCAGCGCTCTGACTGTTAGTCTCCTCCCACCCCAGGGTATTTTTAGTGAAAGTCAGGGACAGGCCATGGGCTCCATGAATGTGTGTTTATTGCCTGTGACCTCTCCCTGACTTTTAGTAAAAATACCTGTGACAGAATCTTTACCTTAAAGCGGGGGGACCAAACTACAGCCCGCGGGCTGGATCCAGCCTGGCAGGGCTTTCAATCCTGAACATCCACTGAATGCATCTCCACTGAATGCATCCGATGAAGTGAGCTGTAGCTCACGAAAGCCCTTATGCTCAAATAAATTTGTTAGTCTCTAAGGTGCCACAAGTACTCCTTTTCTTTTTGCGAATACAGACGAACAGGGCTGTTACTCTGAAACCTTCCAAACTCAATTACTTAGGAGACAAGAGGTCTTTGTTAAGGATTCAACACCCCCATCCCTTCAACTAAGGGCTAAGAAGGTTCCCAAGGCACATCTCTGGGTCATCCAAAGCATCCTGCAACATAGGTTGTGGAAGTCTGGATTTGTCATTACTAGGAGTGGCAAGTCAAATAATTTGACCAATCAAATAATGTCAATTGACGACCTATTACTTGACCAGGGTCAAATACCGTCAAATATTCCAGCAAGAATGTCCTGATGTTGGCAGCAGCCTACTTGTTTGATTGCATGATGGTGCCACCCCTTTTTTAAGAGCTTCACTTCACTTTGTTTTGCATTTTTCTGAGTTAAAATAACTCAGGCTGTGTCTGCACCAGCACTTTTGTCAGTAAAACTTATGACGCTCATGGGTGTGAAAAAACACCCCAGAGCGACCTAAGTTACGCCGTCAGAAGGGCCAGCGTGGACAGCGCTATGTCAGCAGGAGACGCTCTGTGCTGACAGGAGAGAGCTCTCCTGTCGACGTAATTAAATCACTCCCAACGAGCAGCGGGAGCGATGTCAGTGGGAAAAGCTCTCCTGCCAGCACAGCACTTATATTCGTGTAACTTATGTCGCTCAGAGGGCTGTTTTTTCTTTTCCTCTTTGGCCTCTCTCTTTTTTGTTACTGTTGTTACTGTTCCAATAAATTAATCTTTAAAATAGTTGACTGTTTTTGACATTATTTGACCAATATTTGACTGGTCAACTGACCACTAATTTTTGGACTAGTCAAACTCCCAACCCTCATTTACTAAAATTTCTGTATCAGAGGAAAAAATGTAACCTCCACAACATTCCAGGCCCCTGCATTCACCATAAAGCAGCTAAAAAGGGGCACTAACCAAATCGTCCTTTCCTTTGCAGGTGGCCTTTAAAATTGAGCTAGAAAGCAATGGGAAAAATACTGAAGAGAACAGTCCCTCTATAGCCTACAGGAAGGGGACGGGACCAGAGATGTCCCAACAGGATAGTGCTTTTGTACCTCATGTGACCACACTGCTCCCACAGCTCTATAACACATTTATCAAACATTTCTGTACTAACATGTAGCAAAGTAAAAAGTCAGTGAGACAAACTCACAGCAAATGTGATACAATGTATAGCAATATAATCCACAAAGAGAACGGAACAGCACCATAAAAATACAAACCAATGCAGAACACTGGACATTCTGAATACTGAAAGACAATACATTTAAAACTGGTAGAAGGAAATATTTTTCTACAACTTATAATTAGACGGTGAAACTCCTTGCCACAAGATACCAACCACTGAGGTCAGGATCTTAGTGAGAGACAGAAAAAAATGAGACATTTATAACGAGAATATGAATGTACACGGGTACATTAGAAAGGCTAAAATTAGAAGAGGGTATACTAAACTTTCCTGCTTCAGAACATAAGCCAGCCAGTTAAAAGATGGGCACTAGAGAGAAACTTCCCCCATGGGCATATGATTCCATAACAGGCCCGTATGGGGTTTCTTGCACTTTCCTCTGAAGCAGCTGGCGCTGGTTGTGGTCAGAAGCTATGACAGGAAGTATCTGGAGTGCACTGGGCTGGAGGTTATAGGTTCCATTCCTGCAACATACAAGAGGTCAGGCTAGGTCCAGTGTTTCTCAATCTTTTTGATACCAGTGACCGGCTTGCTGCCTTCCTAACCTGTGTCAGGGAGATCTCCGGGACCGGCGCCAGTCCACAGACTGGTCATTGAGAAACACTGGACTAGATGATCTAGTGGTCCCTTCCGGCCTTAAATTCTCTGACTCTAGTTCCTGGGTCTGCCACCAACTCTCTGTCAGGCTTTGGGTAGGTCCCTTCCACTCGCTGTGCCTCAGGTCCCCATCTGTAAAATGCAGATAACAACTCCTCTCCCTACCTCACCAGGGGGAAGAGGCGCAGATGTGAGCCATATAAATGCCCAGATAGATGGACCACTGCTCTGATACAGTATGGCAATTCCTCTGTTGCTATGTATCGAACAATGTCCGTAATAATAGAACACAGTATCCATGTGTGATGGGGTGTACCCTGGAGAGGAAGGGGTTTAGGAACTGTGTTTCAATGCACCTGCAAAGCTTGGATTGGCTGAGGAGCTCAGTGGCAGGCAGACAGTGCAGGTGAGCTGACCTGCACTCTGAACTCCTGGGAAGAAATTCCACAGGAGCTCTTGCTGTCTGAGGCCTGGCAATAGCAGAACAACAGAAAACGCAGCAATGGCTGAAGTGTTAAATGTCTTTTTTGTTTCAGCTTTCACCAAAAAGGTCAGCAGAGACTGGATGACTAACACAGTGAACATCAGTGCCAATGGGGCAGGATCTGAGTCTAAAATAGGGAAAGAACAAGTTAAGAATTGCTTAGACAGGTTAGATGTCTTCAAGTCAGCAGGGCCTGATGAAACGCATCCTACAATATTTAAGGAACCGGCTGAAGAGATCTCTCAGCCATTAGTGATTATCTCAGAGAAATTCATGGAGGACGGGAGAGATCTCAGAGGACTGGAAAAGGGAAAACATAGTGCCTATCTGTAAAAAGGGGAGTAAGGACAACCCAGGGAATTACGATCCAGTTAGCTCAACTTCAGTACACGGAAAGATAATGGAGCAAATAATCAAACAATCAATTTGTAAGGACCTAGAAGTCTTGTGGATGGGGGGACGCAACAGATGTGATATATCTCGACTTTAGTAGGGCTTTTGATACGGTCTCAAATGACCTTCTCATAAGCAAACTGGGTAAATATAGCATAGAAGAACTTCCTATAAGGTGGGTGCACAAGTGGTTAGAAAAACACACTCAGAGAGTAACTAGTTATCAACAGGTTTCAGAGTAGCAGCTGTGTTAGTCTGTATTCGCAAAAAGAAAAGGAGTATTTGTGGCACCTTAGAGACTAACCAATCTATTTGAGCATAAGCTTTCGTGAGCTACAGCTCACTTCATCAGATGCATTCAGTGTAAAATACAAACTGTAACGAGAGTGATCACTTAAGGTGAGCTATTACCAGCAGGAGAGCGGGGGGGGGGGCCCAACGACCACCTTTTGTAGTGATAATCAAGGTGGGCCATTTCCAGCAGTTGACAAGAACATCTGAGGAACAGTGGGGGGTGGGGAGGGAAAATAAACATGGGGAAATAGTTTTACTTTGTGTAATGACCCATCCACTCCCAGACTCTATTCAAGCCTAAGTTAATTGTACCTAATTTGCAAATTGGTTGAGGGGCTGTCTGTAGGCAAGGACTGGCCTGTCTCCCAAGATCTGTGAGAGTGATGGGTCGTCCTTCAGGATAGGTTGTAGATCCTTGATGATGCGTTGGAGAGGTTTTAGTCGGGGGCTGAAGGTGATGGCTAGAGGCGTTCTGTTATTTTCTTTGTTGGGCCTGTCCTGTAGTAGGTGACTTCTGGCTACTCTTCTGGCTCTGTCAATCTGTTTCTTCACTTCACCAGGTGGGTATTGTAGTTGTAAGAATGCTTGATAGAGATCTTGTAGGTGTTTGTCTCTGTCTGAGGGGTTGGAGCAGTTGTATCATAGAGCTTGGCTGTAGACAATGGATCATGTGGTGTGGTCTGGGTGAAAGCTGGAGGCATGTAGGTAGGAATAGCTATCAGTAGGTTTCCAGTATAGGGTGGTGGTTATGTGACCATCGCTTATTAGCACCATAGTGTCCAGGAAGTGGATCTCTTGTGTGGACTGGTCCAGGCTGAGGTTGATGATGGGATGGAAATTGTTGAAATCATGGTGGAATTCCTCAAGGGCTTCTTTTCCATGGGTCCAGATGATGAAGATGTCATAAATATAGTGCAAGTAGAGTAGGGGCATTAGGGGACAAGAGCTGAGGAAGCGTTGTTCTAAGTCAGCCATAAAAATGTTGGCATACTGTGGGGCCATGCGGGTACCCATAGCAGTGCCGCTGATTTGAAGGTATATATTGTCCACCAATGTGAAACAGTTATGGGTGAGGACAAAGTCACAAAGTTCAGCCATCAGGTTTGCTGTGACATTATCGGGGGATACTGTTCCTGACGGCCTGTAGTCCATCTTTGTGTGAAATGTTATCAATAGTTCACAGTCAAGCTAGAAGAGAATATCAAGTGGGGTCCGGCAAGGATCTATCCTCAGGCCGGTTCTGTTCAATATCTTCATAAATATTTTGTATAATGGAATAGAGAGTACACTTATATAGTTTGTGGACAATACCAAGCTGGGAGGGGTTGCAAGTACTTTGGAGGACAGAATTAGAATTGCAAATACAAAATGGGAAATGACTGCCTAGGAAGGAGTACTGCAGAAAAGGATCTGGGAGTTATAGCAGATTGTAAACTGAATATGATTCAACAATGTAATGCTGTTGCAAAAAAGAGACCAGCATTCTGGGATGTACTAGCAGGAGTGTAGTACACTAGATACCACAAGTAATTTTTTTGCTCTGCTCAGCACTGATAAGGTTTCAACTGGAGTACTGTGTCCAGTTCTGAGCACCACACTTCAGGAAAGATGTGGACAAATTGAAAAAAGTTCGGAGGGGAGAATAAAAATGATTACAGTTCTAGGAATCATGTCCTACAAGGAAAAATTGAAAAAACAGCGTTTGTTTAGTTTGGAGAAGAGAAGACTGAATGGGGAACATGGTAAGTGTCTCCAAGAATATACAATGTCCATACAACGAGGAGTGTGATAAATTATTCTCCTTAACCACTGAGGATAGGACAAAAAGTAATGGGACTTAATTTGCAGTAAGGGAGATTTAGGTTGAACATTTGAAAAAACTTCCTGTCAGGGTAGTTAAGCACTGGAACAAATTACCTAGGGAGGTTGTGGAATCTCTGTCATTGGAAGCTTTTAAGAACAGGTTAGACAAGCACTTGTCACTAATGGTCTCTAGATAATATTGATCCAGGGGACTGGATCATATGATCTACTGAGGTTCCTTCCAGTCCCACATTTCTATGATAGTGACCTGACCAAGCCTACAAAGAAGGGACCTGTGACTCTTTGAAGGTCAGAGACTTGATTTGTGTGTTTAGATATTTATTTTACCCTGTGGAAAGAGAGGGGAGTGGTAGGAAGTGATCCAAGAAGGCAGCCACATAGCCACCTAGGGTGCAGGACTCAGCTGGGCTCTGGATTGGAGCTTAGTGTAGAGGATGGTCCAGGCTCCCCTACCAACCCCTCGAGAGGGATAACTACGGAAGTTTATCCCTTGGGGGAACCTAGATGGGGAAAGACTATGAAGATACAAGGGTCCAGGACCATGAGACCCCCAACCCAAGGGGGAAGCCCTGAATACCTTGCTTAATCCTAAAGACCTCCCCATTACTGGACTCTGCTACCCCAAAAGGAGTGGACTTGAAAATGTGACCTGTCTGGAGGGCTGAGTCACTGAAAGGACAGACCACCACGCGGCAGAGCTGTGCTATGAAAGGGGAATGCCTGGAAGAAAGTCAACTTGCACTCCTCTGCTCAACCTCCAAGTGGCACTGGGGGCGAGTGTTGCTCTGCACATCATGTCTGATCCACTAACATGTATTTATTCAAACAAGATCTTTAAAGAGAGCACCCACAATTGAAGGAAGCATGAAACAACTGCCAAAGCTGCCAATAAAATCCCAGCCATCTCATGTCTCTCTCAGCTGTGTGAGGAAAGAGGGGTGTTCTCACCCAGCTGCTGAGGAACCCAAAAAAATGGTTAAAGTAACAGCTCCTTGGGAAGAGCAAGACCAGAATTTCAGGGGAATGGTAAAATGTGACAAACTAATAATGTGAGAAGTCTAAGGGAGCTGGGGGGAAGTCCATATTTTCAATTAAGTGACAATTTGGTCTCACCACAGTTCAAACTCTCATCTGCTAACAATTTTCTTTTGGGTTACAGGAGCCATTGAATGGGGGAGTTGTGAGCCCAAAAACTGCTCCCAGGATTTCTGGAGAATCTGAGCAAAGATTGTGCACATCACTAGGCAGCACCAAGGCCTTCCTGCTCTTATTCCCATTTACATCAGATATCTCACTGGGGCTTCCAGAAGTAATGCTATTTCTTTGCACACAAAGGTTTTCAGCATTGCAAACTACACCCTTGCAAGCACCATGAAACTTCAGGTCTCAGCATTTGAGAAAAGCTGTCCCTTTTTTGGAATGCGCTGGGACTCTTCCCTGAACACAGGAGTGTTTGTTGTGTCTTTCTCTGTGGGCTCAGTCAATGTGCTGATCTGTTTGAAGGGAGCAAACCAACCTGTGAAGTTTACTTGTTCCCGGGGTGAAAGTAACTTAAAGGACTTAGGGTTCTACCGGAAGAGGCGGGGCCTTTACATCCCCAGGGCCTTTAAATCAAGATTTAAAGGGCCCGGGGCTGGGACTATGGTAGCAGCAGCTGGGAGCCCCAGGCCCTTTAAATCACCCTGGAGCTGCCAGCTGCAGAGGCGGCTGGGAGCCCCGGGGCTCAGAGGCAATTTAAAGGGCCCGGGGCTCCAGCTGCCACTACCGCAGCGGAGCCCCAGGCCCTTTGAATAACCATCGGAGCCCCAGGGACTCCCGGCTGTCCCTGCTACCCCGGGGCCCCAGGCTCTGGCGGAGCTTTAAAGGGCCCAGGGCTCTGCTGCAGTAGTGACAGCTGGGAGCCCCTGGCCCTTTAAATCACTGCTGGAGCCCCCGGCTGCCACTACCCTGGGGCTCCAGCAGCAGGGCTCGGCTGTCGATTTAAAGGGCTCCGGAGGGTAGCAGCAGTGGGAGCCCCGGGCCCTTTAAATCGCCACCCAAGCCCCCTGCTGGAGCCCCGGGGTAGCAGTGGCAGCTGGGGGGCTCAGACAGCGATTTAAAGGGCCCAGGGCTCTGGCCGCCGTTACTGCCCTGGGACCTTTAAATAGCCACCAGAGCCCCGACACCAGCTACCCCAGGGCTCCGGCAGGCTCCAGGGACAATTTAAAGGACAGGCGGCGGTAGCTGCGGCAGGAGCCACCCAGGCCACTTCCCCAGGGCTCTGGCGACAATTTAAAGGGCTTGGGGCTCCAGCCACTGCTGGGATCCCCAGGCCCTTTAAATTGCCACCTGGGGAAGCCGATCTGCCCTGCTGTGGCGCACAGGCTCTTGCCAGTAGGCCGCACCGGAACGACCCGGCTTACTTTCACCTCTGTTTCTTCCATAACAAGACTCAGATGTATTATTAATTTTTCCAGGACCTTGGCCTTGTCTCGCCCCAGGAGTGCCTGCTTGCTGACCACCTGCTGCAAACTCACATCTAGAAGAACTGGACCTCAAGAGGTCATCTAGTACAGTCCCCTGCACTCAAGGCAGGACTAAGTATTATCTAGACCATCCCTGACAGGTGTTTGTCTAACCTGCTCTTAAATATCCCCAATGATGGAGATTCCACCACCTCCCTAGGCAATTTATTCCAGTGCTTAACCACCTTGACAGTTAGGAAGTTTTTCCTAATGTCCAACCTAAATCGTCCTTGCTGCAATTTAAGCCCATTGCTTCTTGTTCTATCCTCAGAGGTTAACAAGAACAATTTTTCTCCCTCCTCCTTATAACCTTTTATGTACTTGAAAACTGTTATCATGTCCCCCTTCAGTGTTCTCCTCTCCAGACTAAACAAACCCATTTTTTTCAATCTTCCCTCATAGGTCATGTTTTCTAGACCTTTAATAATTTTTGTTGCTCTTCTCTGGACTTTCTCCAATCTGTCCACATCTTTCCTGAAATGTGGCGCCCAGAACTGGACACAATACTCAAACTGAGGCCTAATCAGCACGGTGTAGAGGAGAAGAATTACTTTTTGTGTCTTGCTTACAATACTCCTGCTAATACATCTCAAAATGATGCTTGCTTTTTTTGCAACAGCATTATACTGTTGACTCATATTTAGCTTGTGATCCACTATGACCCCCAGATCTCTTTCCGCAGTACTCCTTCCTAGGCAGTTATTTCCCATTTTGTATGTGTGCAACTGATTGTTCCTTCCTAAGTGGAATACTTGGCATTTGTCCTTATTGAATTTCATCCTATTTACCTCAGACCATTTCTCCAGTTTGTCCAGATCATTTTGAATTTTAATCATATCCTCCAATGCACTTGCAACCCCTCCCAGCTTGGTATCATCCACAAGCTTTATAAATGTACTCTCTATGCCATTATCTAAATCACTGATGAAGATACTGAACAGAACCAGACCCAGAACCAATCCCTGCGGGACCCCACTAGTTATGCCCTTCCAGCATCACTGTGAACCACTGATAACTACTCTCTGGGAACGACTTTCCAACCAGTCATGCACACACCTTATAGTAGCTCCATCTAGGTTGCATTTTCGTAGTTTGTTTATGAGAAGGTCATGCGAGACAGTATCAGAAGCTTTACTAAAGTCAAGGTATACCACATCTACTGCTTCCCCCCATCCACAGGGCTTGTTACCCTGTCAAAGAAAGCTATCAGGTTAGTTTGACATGATTTGTTCTTGACAAATCCATGCTCACTATTATTTATCACCTTATTATCTTCTAGACATTTCCAAATTGATTGCTTAATTATTTGCTCCATTATCTTTCCGGGTACAAAAGTTAAGCTGACTGGTCTGTAATTCCCCGGTTTGCCTTATTTCCCCTTTTATAGATGGGCACTATATTTGCCCTTTTCCAGTCTTCTGGAACCTCTCCCATCTTCCATGACTTTTCAAAGATAATTGCTAAGGGCTCAGATATCTCCTCAGTCAGCTCCTTGAGTATTCGAGGATGCATTTCATCAGGCCCTAGTGATTTAAAGACATCTAACTTATCTAAGTAATTTTTGACTTGTTCTTTCCCTATTTTAGACTCTGATCCTACCTCATTTTCACTGGCACTCATTATTTTAAACATCCAATTGCCACCAACCTTCTTGGTCAAAACCAAAACAAATAAGTCATTAAACACCTCTGCCATTTCCACATTTCCTGTTATTGTCTTTCCTCCCTCGTTGAGTAACAGGCCTCCTCTGTCCTTGGTCTTCCTCTTGCTTCTAATGTATTTGTAGAATGTTTTCTTGTTTCCTTTTATGTCCCTAGCTAGTTTGATCTTGTTTTGTGCCTTGGCTTTTCTAATTTTGTCCCTACATATTTGTGTTATTTGTTTATATTCATCCTTTGTAATTTGACCAAGTTTCCACTTTTTGTAAGACTCTTTTTTGAGTTTTAGACCATTGAAGATCTCCTGGTTAAGCCAGGGTGGTCTCTTGCCATACTTCCTGTCTTTCCTACGCAGTGGGATAGTTTGCTCTTGTGTCCTTTATAATGTCTCTTTGGAAAACTGCCAACTGTGCTCACTTGTTTTTCCCCTTAGACTTGTTTCCCATGGGATTTTACCTACCAAGTCCCTGAGTTTGCTAAAGTCTGCCTTCTTGAAATCCATTGTCTTTATTGTGCTGTTCTCCCTCCTACCATTTCCACTTAGCCAGTCAGTCCCCAGCCCGTAGCAGGGCATGGGATTCTTCCGTCCTAAGTGCAGGGCTCTGCACTTGTCCTTGTTGAACCTCATCAGATATCTTTTGGCCTAATCCTCCAATTTATCTAGGTCACTCTGGACCCTATCCCTACCCTCCAGCATATCTACCTCTCCCCCCAGCTTAGTGTCATCCGCGAACTTGGTGAGAGTGCAATCCATCCCATCATCCAGATCATTAATGAAGATGTTACAGAATCTAAACCTCTGGATTTAAAGGTGAAAACAAAACTCCCCCAAGCTTCCGCCCAAGAGCCTCCTCTTTGTGCCCGACACAGCAGCAGGAAAAGCAAATTCTAGGGAGAGCTGCACTCCGCCTGATATCTGCAATGAGTCACTATCCCTGACTTCTGGCCAAGCACTATTTCCCTCTCACCTCAGAACTGGGTAATCCCTTCAAGGCAGTGCAGGAGAGGAAGGGAAGGCCCAGGACTGAACAAACATGGAGACTTCACCCTAGCAGAGGTCAGGGCTGAAACAGAGCACAGAATTCCTGACTCAGCTCAGCAGCAGCAAGATACCCCTCCCAGGCAGGCTTGGGGCCCCCTGTACGAATATGAGGAGAAAGCTAGGCAATTACCTGACCCTGTCAAGGCACTCCTCACCCCCACTCCCGGAACCGGAGCAGGTGACACATGTCAATACCTAACTGCATCTCAGTTCCTAGATTAGCAACTTCCCCAGAGCCCTACTGAAGAAATCCCAGCTCCATGCTGCAGCACGCTGAGGAATCTGCAGCCTGGCAGAGCCAGACCAGTATCCTACAACAAATCCGTCTGTCCTTTCAGCGAGACCAGCCAGTGCAGGATAAGAAAGTAGAATCATAGAATCATAGAATATCAGGGTTGGAAGGGACCCCTGAAGGTCATCTAGTCCAACCCCCTGCTCGAAGCAGGACCAATTCCCAGTTAAATCATCCCAGCCAGGGCTTTGTCAAGCCTGACCTTAAAAACTTCCAAGGAAGGAGATTCCACCACCTCCCTAGGCAACGCATTCCAGTGTTTCACCACCCTCTTAGTGAAAAAGTTTTTCCTAATATCCAATCTAAACCTCCCCCACTGCAACTTGAAGCCATTACTCCTCGTTCTGTCATCTGCTACCATTGAGAACAGTCTAGAGCCATCCTCTTTGGAACCCCCTTTCAGGTAGTTGAAAGCAGCTATCAAATCCCCCCTCATTCTTCTCTTCTGCAGGCTAAACAATCCCAGCTCCCTCAGCCTCTCCTCATAAGTCATGTGTTCTAGACCCCTAATCATTTTTGTTGCCCTTCGCTGGACTCTCTCCAATTTATCCACATCCTTCTTGTAGTGTGGGGCCCAAAACTGGACACAGTACTCCAGATGAGGCCTCACCAATGTCGAATAGAGGGGGACGATCACGTCCCTCGATCTGCTCGCTATGCCCCTACGTATACATCCCAAAATGCTATTGGCCTTCTTGGCAACAAGGGCACACTGCTGACTCATATCCAGCTTCTCGTCCACTGTCACCCCTAGGTCCTTTTCCGCAGAACTGCTGCCTAGCCATTCGGTCCCTAGTCTGTAGCGGTGCATTGGATTCTTCCGTCCTAAGTGCAGGACCCTGCACTTATCCTTATTGAACCTCATCAGATTTCTTTTGGCCCAATCCTCCAATTTGTCTAGGTCCTTCTGTATCCTATCCCTCCCCTCCAGCGTATCTACCACTCCTCCCAGTTTAGTATCGTCCGCAAATTTGCTGAGAGTGCAATCCACACCATCCTCCAGATCATTTATGAAGATATTGAACAAAACCGGCCCCAGGACCGACCCCTGGGGCACTCCACTTGACACCGGCTGCCAACTAGACATGGAGCCATTGATCACTACCCGTTGAGCCCGACAATCTAGCCAGCTTTCTACCCACCCTATAGTGCATTCATCCAGCCCATACTTCCTTAACTTGCTGACAAGAATACTGTGGGAGACCGTGTCAAAAGCTTTGCTAAAGTCAAGAAACAATACATCCACTGCTTTCCCTTCATCCACAGAACCAGTAATCTCATGATAAAAGGCGATTAGATTAGTCAGGCATGACCTTCCCTTCGTGAATCCATGCTGGCTGTTCCTGATCACTTTCCTTTCATGCAAGTACTTCAAGATTGATTCTTTGAGGACCTGCTCCATGATTTTTCCAGGGACTGAGGTGAGGCTGACTGGCCTGTAGTTCCCAGGATCCTCCTTCTTCCCTTTTTTAAAGATTGGCACTACATTAGCCTTTTTCCAGTCATCCGGGACTTCCCCGGTTCGCCACGAGTTTTTAAAGATAATGGCCAATGGCTCTGCAATCACAGCCGCCAATTCCTTCAGCACTCTCGGATGCAACTCGTCCGGCCCCATGGACTTGTGCACGTCCAGCTTTTCTAAATAGTCCCTAACCACCTCTATCTCCACAGAGGGCTGGCCATCTCTTCCCCATTTTGTGATGCCCAGCGTAGCAGTCTGGGAGCTGTCCTTGTTAGTGAAAACAGAGGCAAAAAAAGCATTGAGTACATTAGCTTTTTCCACATCCTCTGTCACTAGGTTGCCTCCCTCATTCAGTAAGGGTCCCACACTTTCCTTGGCTTTCTTCTTGTTGCCAACATACCTGAAGAAACCCTTCTTGTTACTCTTGACATCTCTCGCTAGCTGCAGCTCCAGGTGCGATTTGGCCCTCCTGATTTCATTCCTACATGCCCGAGCAATATTTTTATACTCTTCCCTGGTCATATGTCCAACCTTCCACTTCTTGTAAGCTTCTTTTTTATGTTTAAGATCCGCTAGGATTTCACCGTTAAGCCAAGCCGGACGCCTGCCATATTTACTATTCTTTCGACTCATCGGGATGGTTTGTCCCTGTAACCTCAACAGGGATTCCTAGAGACTTGAAGCAAAGCACAGCAGCTTTTAACCTGGTTACAATGTTGTTTGGTGCCATCTGTCCAGACTGGACCAAACCAGGTTATACAGCGGAAAGGGGTAGTGGAGACTTTGTCACGTTTCTGCCGCACAGTGACTCATAGATTTCAGATCCATTTCCCACATCCCTCAGCCTCTCTCTTTGCATCTGAAATGAGGCCAGACAAGAAATTTTCATTAATGGATTCACCATTTTTGGGGAAAGGCAAGGGAGAAGATGAGTGTTAGACCCTTACTCAAAGAAGCCACCACTCAGAGGGAGGGTGACCTGAAAGAGGATGATGAAATGAGTTTGTGCCCTTTTTAGCCTCTTTAGGATGGATGTAGATAAAATTAATGGAGTTTTTTGTACATTGGAAATATGGGTTTTGTTTACCCTGTTTTTGCTAGAAGACTAACACACTCACAGACACATGGGGCCCCAGTACTTAAGAGACAAGGCAGCTATGTAAAGGGATCACTGGAGGTTGATAGGGTATTAGAGCCCCTGCAATATGAATTACACTTGCAAGAGCATTTCTAATTCTAATTGCTTGACTTTTCATTTAGATTTTGGATGGAGTCCATTGGGAAGCAGCATGGTCCAGTGGATGGGGCATTGGAATGAGAGTCAAGAGAACTGGCTTCTATTTCTAGCTCTGCTATGTGATCTGGGACATTTCCAATCCTTTGTCAGCGTTGTCTATTGAGACTGTCATCTCTTTGGGGCAAGGATTGTCTCTTACTCAGTTTGTAAGCTCCTAGCTCACTGGGGGCCTGCTTTTGGCTGGGCTGCTAGGTGGTACTGGAATACAAGTAATTATAGCAAAAAGCTTTTATAATTTTGCCCAAATACATTTTCAAGTGACACAATCACTGGAAATGTAGGAAACAACTAGTTAAGGCAACATTAACTTCCAAGCCAAGCATAAGGCAGCAAGTGTACTCACACACATCATCTTCATTACAAAGTCCCTTCACAGAGCCGCCCACAGTGTACACATCCCAGTCACACGTTGAACTCTGAGCTCCACACAATGAGGTCACACAGCCATGCTGCCCACACCAGTTCTCCACCCCTCTTGCTCAGCCAGACTCACTAGTTTCATGCCCCACCACATCTCCCCACTCCCTTAACCCCTGCCAAAGTTTTAAACAACTTTGTTTTACCAATGTCCATTTTTATTAATATTTAACTATTAAAAATAAACGTTAAGTCCAGTGAATGGAGGATCACAGAGGCACGTGGGGAGAGCAGCTGTAGCCAGGAACTAGGGAAGTCATGTCCACGCACAGAAGTAGCTAACAGGCCTGGGCAGTTCCTCTGGCTTTTCTTTGGTGATATTCATTCAGTTATAACAAACAGAACTGTGCTGCCCACAGCAAATCTTGATGGTTTGTATAACAATCACTTTCTGTTACTTCCCTCCCCTGGCTTTGGTCTATCTCTAAACTTTGAGCTTCTCAGGGCAGGGACTCTCCTTCCTTCTTGAATATCTGGAAAGCACATGGCACATCGGGGTGCTCTCACGAAAAAATACCTGTACCTAACAGGGATAACACCTTGTAGGTTAAACATAATTGCACAGTTTAAACAGTGGCCTCTCTCAGAGACATGTAAGGGAGAAAGACACATACATGAAAATTTGCAATTTGTGGGGACCCTGGTATTTTAATTGGGGGTGGTGAATTGAGGCTGTTGGGGAAAAATCTTAGAGAAAGGTAGTTCTAAGTGCTTCCTCTGCAAGAGTGAGCAAATATTTTACCATAACAATATTATAGAAAGTCCAACTATCCCCGAAGAGCATGTGCTAGATCTGGAGACTCAATTCAATCATTAACATGTGAGAGATACAGAGGGATCTCAAACTTCAGAGAGAAATCTTCACCCACCCTTTGCTACAGAGCTGTGACCGACACTTCCACAAAATAAACTACCCCCAGCTGCCCTTCAGCAGGATGGTTAATACTACTTGTTTCAACAGGAACCTGCAAAGGAAAAAAAACTGAGCTTGTGCCATTTCTTCCCTTTTATGATAGACGTAGGATCCCGAAAAGGTTCTGTAAAAATAAATACAATAAAATTCTGCTTGTTTTTCCAGTACTTAAGTACTGTCAAGGCTGGAGGATTCTGTGGTGACAGGGTAGCTTGCATACATGATGACCTCACAAAACAACACAGAAAACCTGTGCTGAAAGAGAAGATTTCTAGTCTAGGGGTTTTTTGTTGTTTTTGTTAGTTTTATTAGCACAAAGAGCTCAACAAAATACCTCTGAGGCCTCCCACTGATCCTCCAATAAAGCCATATTTCTTTATAGTAATAATATTTTTCAGGTTAAAAAAAGCTGGAAACCAATAAATGAGAATAAAACCCCTTTGGGCTGCCCTCTCCGTCACACAAGAGTCCAAGCCCAATCCTTTCAAATCCCTTTGCAGGCCACCTGTAATTAAACTGCAAACAGGCTCCTTTTGTAAACTATTTCAGAAGCAGGTTTATAGAAGAGATTTGAATTTGGTGACAAAAAGATCTTGGAAGGTTACACTGGAGACAAAAACTGAGACAACTGCAGCTGCTGTCATTGGCAGAACAGGGGTGTGGGAAGCAGACACCAGCCAGCTCAGAGATGTAGGCAGTTTCTGCACTCAAAGTGCAGACGAGAAGTTGAAATGTGACACACAGCACAATGGGAAGCAGAGAAGTGAGTAAGGAGGAGTAGATGGGGTGAGATTGTGCCGTATGGTACAAAGTGACTGTATTTGGGAGAGTTGTGTAGGGCAGACACTCTCTCTCCTATCTTTGTCAGAGGTAAAGACAGAGACTGTAACAGAAGCCAAGGAGAGAGAGGCAGTGGCAAGGGGGGGGCAGGAGAGTGGTTCTTTTCAGCAGAAATTTGAAAGCCATGGAAACATGGCAAACCTCACATGACAGACATAAGTCACTTTGCTTAACGAATGACTGGAAGGCACAAAGATGCTACAGAGATGAGGACAGGATAGGAACTAGAACTAGAAAAGAGTAGAGCAAGGTAGCTCTACCTGTCAGGAGCTGCAGAGGAGAAGGTGCTTGCACAAGGAGAGGCTAGAGCATGTGAAGGATAACGCATCAGCTTTGGCATCACTCTGTCAGACATCCTGTAGCAGGGAGAGGAGGTGCAGGAGGTGCCTGCTTCCATTGCTCTGATTGCAGATGTCATAAGGCACTCCCTCAGGAGCTGATCAAGCTCAGCTCAGATCATCTATAAAGTAAGCTGCCTCTGTCCCTCACTATGCCTGAACCCAGGCTTTTCTAAAAAACAAAGGAGATTTAGTAGAATGAGAACATTAGCCAAGATACACCCACGGGGTGAAGCCTGCACCTGGTCTCTCAACTGGAGGGGGTCTGCCCATCTGTACCCCGCTCCTCAACACCAACAAGGCCTCAGCGCCCCAGTAGGATGCACACAGCACCAACCCTACCTTTGAACTCTGAGGCCTCAGGCTTAGTGTTTCTGCTTGGTAGAGAGGGCAGGCCCAAATTACTGACAAGCACAATAACATTGTTCAATGTTTGTATCACAGCAGCACCCAGAGGCCCCAGCATCTGCCCCTGGGTTTATACAGTTAGGAGCCGCTGTGCTGCCCTCCTGTCTCTCCCTGGAGTTATTTTCTCTCATAAGCTATTAGGTCAATACCAAGTGCCACAAAATACAGGTCCCTCCTGCTGGTTTACCCCAGAACAGCCCCCTGGCCATTGGAACTCAGATCACATGGATATGTCCACACAGCCCTGTAGCTCATGAAAGCTTATGCTCAAATAAATTGGTTAGTCTCTAAGGTGCCACAAGTCCTCCTTTTCTTAGGGCGCTAAAAACAGCTGTACAGACTGAGCCCACCCCCTTTTTTAGGCTACATTTGTACAGCTAGCCTGAGCCTGGCTCCACGCTTGCTGCCACTCGCTGTGTGGACATGTTCCCAGAGGATCGAAATCCCTAGGCCAGATGGCCCTCTGTCAAGAGTGCTCTATACAGGAATTATAAAGGCAGTGCTCTGCAGCATTAATGGCTTTACCTGACAGCTGGGCCACATGCCCATAGTGTTTACAAGGCAGCGTTTATGCTGCAGATGGAGTAACAGTGACAATACTGCCTAAAGCAGCAGTCCCAGGCTTGGACATTGCTCAACCCAGTCTCCTTAAATGTGGGCACAACTGAGGTCATTTATACATGTATGTCTCTGGGCAGCAAATTGTGGGCGCAGAGAGGCCAGGTTTTAAAATCAGGCCTATATCGTTAGCCCTACAAATGGAGTGTTCCTCTCGGTGTCCTGCCTGTTCGACAGCTTTACTACTTCTGACACCATCACCACATCGACGATGTTCCCCAGACCATCAGAATTTACTCTGCCAGACCTACCAGTAGCACGGGCAGATCTGGCACAGTGCATCATTAAATCAGAGCTTCCATGTACCTGTAATCCCAATTCCAGTCTTCCTAACAAACTAAGGTGGGTATTAACTGTGCAGTTAGCATGCCAGGCCCTCTGGGAGCAGTAGCCATGAGACACTTGGAGGGTGACATCCTGGCCCCACTAAAATCAATGGGAATTTTGCCATTAATTTCAACAGAGCCAGGATTTCACCCACAAACTGCAGCTGTGTGACTCACACCGTCATACTAAACCCCCAAGCATAATCTCTGCATGCCTCAGCTTCACCCACCTTTGCTGCTGGACCCATATCACAGATGTAATAGTGATTACATAAGAGCTCAGTAATAGCCATCACAGTGTAATTAAATGTAACATCCTTGGATGGAGGGATAACACCAAAACCCACACCACGGTAACATTTCACTTTAAAAAGGGGAACTACACAAAACTGAGGAGGCTTGTTAGATGGAAATTAAAAAGAGCTGTGACATGGGTTAAATGCCAGCAAGCATGGGGACTATTTAAAAACATCATAACAGAGGCTCAGACTAAATCTATACCCCAAATCAGAAAAACAATGAGAGGACCAAAAGAACACCACCATGGCTAGAAAGCAGAACAATGGAGGCTGTCAACAGCAAAAAGGCATCCTTTAAAATTTGGAAGTCAAATCCTAGTGAGTATAATAGGAAGGTGCACAAACTCTGGCGGGTTAAGTGTAATAAGGCAGGCAAAGAAAGAATTTGAGAAGCAACATGGTAAAGTTGCAAAAATTAACAGTAAGAATTATTTAAGTACATGAGAAGCAGGAAGTCTGTCAAACAGACATTAGGGCAACTAGACCAAGATGCTAAAGGATCACTCAAGGAAGACAAGGTCATTGCAGAGAAGCCAAATGAATTCTTTGCATTGGTCTTCACGGCAGAGGATGTGGAGAAGATACATACATCAGAGCTATTCTTTTTGGGTGACAGATCTGAAGTACTGTTCCAAACTGATACATCAACAGAAGATGTTTTAGAACAAATTGATAAATTAAACACTAATATATCACCAGGACCAGACGGTAGTCACCCAAGAGTTCTGAAGGAACTCAAATATGAAATTGCAGATCTATTATCTCTAGTATGTAACCTATCACTGAAACAAGTCGTTGTACCAGATAACTGGAAGGTAACTAACGTAACACTGATTTTTTTTTAAAAGGGCTCCAGAGGCAACCCTGGCAATTACAGGATGCAAACCTAACTTTAGTACCAGGCAAATTGGTAGAAACTACAGTACAGTACAGAATTATCAACATATAGATCGGGGAGGGCAAACTACAGATGCAGCCCGCGAATTACAAATTACAAATTAAAGAATTACAAAGGGATCTCACAAAACTGGGTGACTGAGCAACAAAATGATAGATGAAATACCACATTGATAAGTGCAAAGTAATGCACATTGGAAAAATGAATACCTACTACACATATATAATGATGGGGTCTAAATTAGCTGTTACCACTCAAGAAAGAGTCTTGGAGTCACTGTGGATAGTTCTCTGAAAACTTCAGCTCAACGAGCAGCAGCAGTCAAAAAGGTTAACAGAAGGTTGGGAACTATTAAGAAAGGTATATGTGGAAGAAAACGTAAAGTCAAATGAAGTAAAAACCTTAAATGAACCAAACTGTACCACAGAATCTCTATTGTTAACTCCTGGAAATGTGCTGGAAATGGCCCACCTTGATTATCACTTCAAAAGGTTTTCTCTCCCCCCACCCCACTCTCCTGCTGGTAATAGCTCATCTTAAGTGATCACTCTCCTTACAATGTGTATTTTTTCATGGTCTGTGTGTATATAAATCTCCTCACTGTATTTTCCACTTTATGCATCGGACGAAGTGAGCTGTAGCTCACGAAAGCTTATGCTCAAATAAACTGGTTAGTCTCTAAGGTGCCACAAGTTCTCTTTTTCTTTTTGCGAATACAGACTAACACAGCTGCTACTCTGAAACCAGTCTCTATGGATAGTAATTCCAGGCTTGAATAATAAGAACAAACAAGTAAGGATATACTACCGACCACCTGGCCAGGATGGTGTTCAGGGAGATTAGAGAGGCTATAAAAATAAAAAACTCAGTAATAATGGGGGATTTCAACTATCCCCATATTGAGTGGGTACATGTCACCTCAGGTAGGGATGCAGAGATAAATGATTGCTTCTTGGAGGCAGGCAGCTAGTCCTGGATTCCATAAGAGGAGAGGCAATTCTTGATTTAGTCCTAAACGGAGCACAGGATCTGGTCCAAGAGGTGAATAGAGCTGAACTGCTTGGTAATAGTGACCATAATATAATTAAATTTAACATCCCAGTGGTGGGAAAAACACCATAGCAGCCCACCACAGTAGCATTTAATTTCAGAAAGGAGAACTACAGAAAAATGAGAATATTAGTAAAACAGAAATTGAAAGGTACAGCGCCAAAAGCGAAATCCCTGCAAGCTGCATGGGAACTTTTTAAAGACACCATAATAAAGGCTCGATTTAAATGTATACCCCAAATTAAAAAACATAGTAAGAGAACCAAAAAAGTGCCACCATGGCTAAACAACAAAGTAAAAGAAGCAATGAAAGGCAAAAAAGGCATCCTTTAAAAAGTGGAAGTTAAATCCTAGTGAGGAAAATAGAAAGGAGCATAAACTCTAGCAAATGAAATATAAAAATTTAATTAGGAAGGCCAAAAAAGAACGTGAAGAACAGGTAGCCAAAGACTCAGAAAATAATAGCAAAAAAACATTTAAGCACATCAGAAACAGGAAGCCTGCTAAACAACCAGGAGGGCCACTGGACGATCGAGATGCTAAAGGAACACTCAAGGACAAAAAGGCGATAGTGGAGAAACTAAATGAATTCTTTGCATCGGTCTTCATGGCTGAGAATGTGAGGGAGATTCCCAAACCTGAGCCTTTCTTTTTAGGTGACAAATCTGAGCAACTGTCCCAGATTCACGTGCCTTTAGAGGAGGTTTTTGAACAAACTGATAAACAGTAATAAGTCATCAGGACCAGATGGCATTTACCAGAGAATTCTGAAGGAACTCAGATGTGAAATTGCAGAACTACTAACTGTGGTATAAAGAAAAGGAGTACTTGTGGCACCTTAGAGACTAACCAATTTATTTGAGCATAAGCTTTCGTGAGCTACAGCTCACCTCATCGGATGCATTCCAATGAAGTGAGCTGTAGCTCACGAAAGCTTATGCTCAAATAAATTGGTTAGTCTCTAAGGTGCCACAAGTCCTCCCGTTCTTTTTGCGGACACAGACTAACACGGCTGCTACTCTGATAACTGTGGTATGTAACCTATCATTTAAATCTGCTTCTGTGCCAGATGACTGGCGGATAGCTAATGTGACGCCAATATTTAAAAAGGGCTCCAGTGATAATCCTGGCAATTACAGGCCGGTAAGCCTAACTTCAGTACTGAGCAAACTGGTTGAAACTGTAGTGAAGAACAGAATTGTTTGACACATACACGAACACCATATGTTGGGGAAGAGTCAACATGGGTTTTGTAAAGGGAAATCATGCCTCACCAATCTATTAGAATTCTTTGAGGGGGTCAACAAGCATGTGGACAAGGGGAATCCAGTGGATATAGTGTACTTAGATTTTTAGAAAGACTTTGACAAGATCCCTCAACAAAGGCTCTTAAGCAAAGTAAGCAAACATGGGGTAAGAAGGAAGGTCCTCTGAGGGATCACTGACTGGTTAAAAGATAGGAAACAAAGGGTAAGAATAAATGGTCAGCTTTCAGAAAGGAGAGAGGTAAATAGTGGTGACCCCCCAGGGGTCTGTACTGGGACCAGTACTGTTCAACATATTCATAAATGACCTGGAAAAAGGGATAAACAGTGAGATAGTATAATTTGCAGATGATACAAAACTACTCAAGATAGTTAAGTCCAAAGCAGACTGGGAAGAGTTACAAAGGGATCTCAAAAACTGGGTGACCTGGCAACAAAATGGCAAATGAAATTCAGTGTTGATAAATGCAAAGTAATGCATGTGGGAAAACATAATCCCAAGTATACAAATAAAATGATGGGGTCTAAATTAGCTGTTACCACTCAAGAAAGAGATGTTGGAGTCACTGTGGATAGTTCTCTGAAAACATCCACTCACTGTGCAGCAGCCGCCAAAAAAGGGAACAGAATGCAGGGAATCATTAAGAAAGGGATAGATAATGAGACAGAAAATATCATGTTGCCTCTATATAAATCCATGATATGCCCACACCTTGAATACTGCATGAAGATCTGGTCACACCAATCTCAAAAAAAAGAATTGGAAAAGCCTCTGTTTTGGGGTTCAGGGGGCAAGGGGGTCTGGGCAGGAGGTGGTGGGAGGGATAAGGGGGTCGGCAGGAATGGGGTGCAATGGGGTGCCATGAGGGGGATTCAGGAGGCCAGGGGTCGGGGCAGGGGGCGGTGGGAGGGATAAGGGGGTCGGCGGGAATGGGGTGCAATGGGGGGTTCAGGGGGTCAGGGCAGGGAGGGGTCGGCGGGAGTGGGGCGCAATGGGGGGGCCAGGGGGGTTCAGGGGGTCAGGGCAGGGAGGGGTCGGCGGGAGTGGGGCGCAATGGGGGGGCCAGGGGGGTTCAGGGGGTCAGGGCAGGGAGGGGTCGGCGGGAGTGGGGCGCAATGGGGGGCTGGGGGGGGTTCAGGGGGTCAGGGCAGGGAGGGGTCAGCGGGAGTGGGGCGCAATGGGGGGCTGGGGGGGGTTCACGGGGCCGGAGGGGTCGGCGGGGGTGGGGGGCCGGGGGGGTTCAGGTGGTCGGGGCAGGGAGGGGTCGGCGGGGGTGGGGGGCCGGGGGGGTTCAGGTGGTCGGGGCAGGGAGGGGTCGGCGGGAGTGGGGGGCCAGGGGGGGTTCAGGGGGTCGGGGCAGGGAGGGGTCGGCGGGAGTGGGGCGCCAGGGGGGTTCAGGGGGTCGGGGCAGGGAGGGGTCGGCGGGAGTGGGGCGCCAGGGGGTCTCGGGGGGCCGTAGGGGGGTCTCTGGGCGCTCGCCCCGCGGAAGCGGCTGAGGGCCCGAGGCCCCGGAGGCCCCTCTCGCCCCGCGGGAAGCGGCTCCCGGCCCCGGCCCCGGCCCCGGCCCCGGCTCCTACCTGCTCCCGCGCGGCCGCTCCAGCCCCTGCGCGTCCCGCCGCCGCCGCGGCCCGGAGCCCCGGCCCCGCCCGGCCGAGTCCCCGCCCCGCCCGGGCACCGAGACTCGGGGCGGCGCCGCTCGGAGCCGGGGGGGGGTCGGGCCGGGCCGGGCCGGGCCGGGCCCTTCTAGCCGCCCACGCCCGGCCCGGCGGCCCCCGCGACTCCGGGCCCGACCGGGGAAGGACACGGGGACAGGGACCCCCCCACTGAGACAGGGCCCCCCACGGGGACAGGGACCAACCCGCCGGGACAGGGCCCCCCACGGGGACAGGGACCCCCCCACTGAGACAGGGCCCCCCACGGGGACAGGGACCCCCCACTGAGACAGGGCCCCCCACGGGGACAGGGACCAACCCGCCGGGACAGGGACCCCCCCACTGAGACAGGGCCCCCCACGGGGACAGGGACCAACCGGGACAGGGCCCCCCACGGGGACAGGGACCCCCCACTGAGACAGGGCCCCCCACGGGGACAGGGACCAACCCGCCGGGACAGGGCCCCCCCCGGGGACAGGGACCCCCCCCACTGAGACAGGGCCCCCCACGGGGACAGGGACCCCCCCACTGAGACAGGGCCCCCCACGGGGACAGAGACACCCCCCCACTGAGACAGGGACCCCCACGGGGACAGGGCCCCCCACGGGGACAGGGACCCCCCCCCCACTGAGACAGGGCCCCCCACGGGGACAGGGACCCCCCCCCACTGAGACAGGGACCCCCATGGGGACAGGGACCCCCCCACTGAGACAGGGCCCCCCACGGGGACAGGGACCCCCACAGGGACAGGAACCAACCTGCCGGGACAGGGCCCCCAACGGGGACAGGGACCCCCCCACTGAGACAGGGCCCCCCTTGGGGACAGGGACCCCCCTCACTGAGACAGGGACCCCCATGGGGACAGGGCCCCCCCCCATGGGGACAGGGACCCCCCTCACTGAGACAGGGCCCCCCACGGGGACAGGGACCCCCACAGGGACAGGGACCAACCTGCCGGGACAGGGACCCGTCACAGGGACAGGGACCCCCCCCGGGAACACAGACAAACCCACCGGGACATGGACACCCCATGGGAACATGGACACCCCACAGGGACATAGACCAACCCGCCGGGACAGGGACCCCCCCCCCCACGGGAACAGGGACCCCCACGGGAACAGGGACCCGCCACGGGGACAGGGACCAACCCGCCGGGACAGGGCCCCCCCCCCACGGGGACAGGGACACCCCACGGAGACAGGGCCCCCCACAGGAACACAGACAAACCCGCCGGGACAGGGACCCCCCACAGGGACAGGGACATCCCGCCGCATGGATGTAGGACACCCCTGCACAGACCCAGAGCCAGAGACACAGGAAACTTCCCCACTCCCCCCAGAAACGGGGATACCCCACCAGGACACTGACATAGGACCCCACACAGACACAGGGACACGGATATAGGACCCCAGACACAGACCCAGGGACACCCTACGGGGGGGGGGAACACACACTGACATAGACCCTGCATAGACACAGCCCCCACACAGACCCAGGGACATGGACAATGGACATCCCACACAGACACAGGGACACAGATACTGCACACAGCACAGGGACATCTCACAGAGACAAAGGGACCCTGACGCAAACCCCTCTGTGGAGATGGCACAGACCTGGTGACATCCCTCATGGACATGGGGACACGCTACAGGGACACTGACAAATCCCCCAGGCTTGGACACAGGACAACCTGCACAGACACAGAGACATGGGACACCTCACATGGATATGGGGACACCCCTCAGAGGGACATGGGACACCCTGTGGGGACACTGACAATCCCATCTGTGGGCACAGGACACCCTGCACAGCACAGCGGACGTGGACACAGGACATTCCACACAGACACAGACCCCCTGCACAGATATGGTGACACCCCATGGGACACAGGGCATCACACACAGACATGGGGACATGGATACAGGTCAGCCCGCTTAGCCGCAAGGACACAGGATACCCCATGGGGACCTAGGACACGCCCTGGGGAAACAGGGACATTGACACAGCCCCCCTGCATGGGCACAGGAAACCCTGAATGGGCACAGGGATATGGATACAGGACATCCCACATCGACATGAGGACACAGAGACACTGGACACCCTGCAGGGACACAGACACTGACTAACCCCCGGTGCATGGACATAGGCTGCCCTGTACGGACACAGGGACATTCCACATGGACCCGGGGACACGGATATGGGAACACCCCTACACAGGGACACCCTGCATAGTCATGGGGACATGGGTACCCCCCATGGGCATGGAGACACAGACACGGGACACTCCACATGCAGCATGGGACACCCCACGTGGACATGGGGACACGTGGCATAGGACATCCAGCATGGGGACATGGACATGGGACACCCCACATGGACACGGGGATGCTGACAAGGGGACACCCTGCACGGACACAAAGAAGTGGACACAACCCCTTCTTCTCCCCTCCCCCATGGATACAGGGACACCCCTCACGGACATGGACACAGGACAGCCTGCCTGGACACAGGACATTCTGCACAGATACAGGGACATGGACCCAGACATAGGGACACCTCACAGAGTCACACCACTCACAGACATGGATGCACAGCCCATTACATAGCCATGGGACACAGTGACGCCCTACACAGGACAGAGGCGCATGACATGCAGCCCCCTGCATGGGGATGGCATGGGGCACAAACTTACATCCCCCCTCCCCCAACAGCACAGGGACACACGCCACATAGGGGGACACAGAGCCCCTGTCACCATACAGCTGACACCATGCCAGACAGGCACATGGACACAAACACCTACCATGCACCTGAAACGGGGGAGCTGATCCATGGTGATTCTTAGGGGAAAGGTGGGTGCACCCTAGCTCCCGCAGTGTTGCAAGCTTGTGGGGGAATGTATCTCACTCACATGCTTTGTTGTGGGCTGCACTCGGCTTTGTCCCATCTACATGGACAGTGGAACTGGTCCCAGACCTAGCACAGGTGACCCATTGCAGCAACAGGTCATGGCCTGGCACAGACCAGTGTGAGACTCAGTCACTTCCCCAGAGTTGACCTGCCAGGTCTCTCACTCCTGCGATCAATCTTGGCTCCTTTTAAATTGAACCTTTGGCTTCAGGAGCAGCAGCTGTCCAGCCCTGCTGTTTTATTTCAGTTCAGTAACATCCCCACCCTCTGGCTGAGTGCTGCCCCTGCGTAGCTGAGACAGCTCCCAGAACCCAGCGCTCCACATATTCCCTTCCCCTGGGAGTTTCTATGCTACCATAAGCTATAAGCTATTACCAGCAGGACAGTGGGGTGGGAGGAGGTATTGTTTCATATTCTCTGTGTATATATAAAGTCTGCTGCAGTTTCCACGGTATGCATCTGATGAAGTGAGCTGTAGCTCACGAAAGCTCATGCTCAAATAAATTGGTTAGTCTCTAAGGTGCCACAAGTACTCCTTTTCTTTTTGCGGATACAGACTAACACGGCTGTTACTCTGAAACCTATGCTACCATTAAACACCCGGGGCTGGCCTGGGTCATTTGACACAAGCTTGCAGGGCTGTACAATTCCAGGTAGATTTTCAGGCTCCGGCTGGAGCCCCACCTCTGACAGGCCATGAGGAGGGAGGATGCCAGAGCCTGGGCTCTCACCCATAGAAGTTGGCCCAATAAAGACATTATCTGACCCACAGTCAGGAATGTTCAGCTATGTGGCAGGTGGCCACAAGTTTGTTACATTATATAACAACAATACGAAAAATACAAAGAATAAGGGAGATAAAGATGGGCTGTATGTACAGACAGCACATCATAGCAAACAGTACCAATGGATAAACATATCCACAAACACCAAACTCTGATCCACTCATGGAAAAACGGGTCCTTTCTGGGAACTAACCTTCATAACATTTCCTCAGCTCCAAGTGCTTCCTTCCATCCTGCCGTGGCTCCTATTGGATTGCAGCCTATAGCTAAGGCTATGATTTCTTCATGGAAATCGCCGAAGTCATGGAATCTGTGACTTCCAGCAACCTCCATGAATTCAGCCATGCTGGCCAGGAGCTGCAAGGTCACCCCACCGCCACAGCTCCTGGCCGCCATGGGCAGCAGCCCCCCCCCCCCCCCACACACACACACAGAGCTCCCATCTGCTGCGGGGACCCCCCAGAGCTCGGGGCAGCAGGGGACCTGGAGCTCCAAGCCCCCATGGGCAATGGGGGCCCCCAGAGCTCGGAGCAGCACCCGCAGCTGCCCAACCTCTGCAGATGGTGTGGAGACCCATTTTGTCAGGGATATTTTCAGTAAAAGTCATGGGTTTCTGTGAATTTTTCTTTATTGCCCATGACCCGTCCATGACTTTTACTAAAGATATCCATAACAAAATCTTAGCCTTACCTATAGCTAATTATATCAGCAAGCAATGCACAATGGAGAAGCGTCTTCCAGCTTCTCTGCTCATTGCTCATTCTGTAATCGCTCTCCTGGCCCCTGCGTGAGGAAAGGGTGCAGTCACACAGGCAGACATCCTGCTTCTCGTACTGCGATTCGATATTATTCACCACGATAGCTCTGGCTTCTCTCCTCTTCTCTTTGCCATGTCTATTCCCAATTCACTCCTTACCTAACTTTGGTCCCAGCCCCTCCAGTGTTCGAAGAAGAGTTGCAGGTTTAAAGAATACTTTTATATTTTTAGCCCTAAAAAATCCTCAGCTGCTTCCTTTCTCCCTCACCAGGCAGACTTCACTCTCTCCTTTTCATGCACATCTCTATATTTCATTATGCAAGGCACTGCATTTAGCCGTATGGAGTGGAAATCTACCATGTATCCGATGAAGTGAGCTGTAGCTCACAAAAGCTTATGCTCAAATAAATTGGTTAGTCTCTAAGGTGCCACAAGTCCTCCTGTTCCTTTTGTCTCGATGTGATGAAGTGGGCCTGTTCTTAATGTTTCCTCTGAATAGTGTGGGGGTGCCTCAGTTTCCCCTAGTCAGGTCTTAAGTATCTAGGTGGTGGGGTAAGGGTGTATAATCACTGCAGAGCCCTAGAGGGCATGTGTGTGCAGGAGTCTGGACACAGAGGATGGCCGACACCCTGTTTCCTGGCAACTGATGGCCTGGGCCTTTCCCCCCTGCAAGGTGAGAGCTAAAGGGTTGGAGAACAAAGGAATCCGGTGACCTCCTGGCCCGGGGAAAGGAACAAAGCCCAGAGGAGGAGGGGCTGGAGGAAGTTTCAGTTTGAGGCTGGCTGGGACATGGAGTGAAGGGCAGACATGGTTGTCTGGCTCACTGCCCCCCAAAATGGACCCAGCTGAGGGGTCCCGTTCTCTGCACCTACAAGCTCTGTTTTAGACCATGTTCCTGTCGTCTAATAAACCTCTGTTTTACTGGCTGGCTGAGAGTCACGTCTGACTGCGAAGTTGGGGCGCAGGACCCTCTGTCTTCCCCAGGAGCCCCGCCTGAGCGGACTCGCTGTGGGAAGTGCACGGAGGGGTAGAGGATGCTGAATGCTCCAAGGTCAGTCCCAGGAAGGTGGAAGCTGTGTGAGCTGTGTGTCCTGAAGACAGGCTGCTCACAGAAAGGAGACTGCCCCAGAGTCCTGCCTGGCTTCATGGGGAGCAGTTCCAGAGCATCTCCCGGGGACTCCGTGACAACTGGTGGTAGCTGTGGGATCTACTGCATCCCGTGGACGGCACTTCCTGCAGTAAGTGACTGGGGAGCAGTAAAATGAAGGGGGATTGACGGGGACCAGGCGTGCTGAAGATTCAGAGAGAGATGGTTTCAGGGGGCGGTTAACCCCTGGAAGTGTGTGACCAGAGAGAAGGACTTTTGCAGTAACAGGGTTCCCCGGGGGATTGCAGTGAGCAGTCCCGGGGCAGAGGAGTCTGCAGCTCGACCCTGGCAAAGAGGTGGTGACCTCGAGAAGGGCTGGCACACGAGGGGTTCTCCCTGGAAACCGTGGGGAGCTGAGAGCACACAGTCCTGTGAGTCCACAACAACTTGGGAAGAGCGGATTGATGGCCTGTCACCGTCTCCTTAAGAAGGACATTGTAACCCTGTGCAGAAAGAGAGGGTTGAGCATTGGAAAGTTCACCAAAGCACAGTTCATCGTGCAGCTGGAGGAGGATGACCGCTCTAAGGAACAGATTCCTGACCCCAACTGGGGCTATAGCAGGATCTGGGAGCAGCTGGAGTGGGAGCCAGGCATCCCCAAGACTCCTATCCCTGACGAGACGAGGGTCTTCATGATCGGGTTCCCCATCGGGGGATCGGAGACGGATGGGATTGGAGCTGAGTCCGAGAGAGCAAGAGGACTGTGGGAGACAGCGAGAGCCCAAGAAAGAGCTGCAGAAGCAGCACCAGCATGAACTGGCGGTGGGGGAGCGGAGAGGCCTAGGGGACCTCCCAGGGGTGAGTGGGAATAGACCCCAGGGGGCCAGTTCCGCAGGGAACCTTGAGACTAAATTGCTGCCCCTGGTTAAGGGGTGGGGATGTGGATGCCACCTCACTGCCTTTGAGCAGGCTGGCGATTTGAACCAGGGGGACCCTGCGGAAAAGCCCCGGTGTCTAGCTCCCTTGCTGGGTCCCCAGGCCATAGACTCCGTCAGCCAGATGGGTGGGGAGGTGGACAGGCTCCCACTCCTGACCCCAACCTGTATGTCTGTGTGGAGTTTCCTGGGGTCAGACCCCTCGGACCTCCAGTGGGAGCAGAAGGTGATGGTCAATGGGGAGACATTCCTGGGGTGGCGAGATCCTGGGACAGAGAGAACTGTTGTCAGGCCCTGGGTGGTGCAGCCTCAGATACTGAGGGGCTGTGTGAGCTGGGTGAGGGTCCCAGGGACGAAGCCCCTCGCCCTGCCTATGGCCCAGATTCCTGTGCAGACCCAGGAGGGGTCGGGCTGGCTGGTTGTTGGGGTTCTCTGGGATATCGGCTGTGAGACCCTGTTGTGGGGTGACTGTGTCTCTTTGGGACAGGATCCAGGCCATGCTCCGGTAACTGCCGAGGGTTTGAATTTGAATCCAGGGAACCAATCGGTGGAGAGGGAAATGGTCAGTGAAAATGCAGATGACCTGGCTGGCAGGGGGAGGAGAGGCTAGGCTCAGGATACCTGCCTGCCTGTAACCAGACCCCTGGGGCTGGGTGGGACAGAGAGATGCTCCCCACCCCCCTGCACACCGGAGAGGGGGGCTTAGGGGGCTCAGGCTCTGATGCAGTTAGGAAAGCAGCGAGCTCGCTGCCTACCCGCACTGGGACAGCAAGGGCAGGGCTGAGCACAGTGGGAGCTGAGACCCCAGCTGAGTGGGGGGAGACACAGGCAGGGCAGGGGATCTCTTGGGAGTGGCAAGGTGCTTGGTAAGAAAAGTCTGGATGAGCCTAGGCAGCCTTGTGAGCTGATGGCTGTGTCTAGTCAGCAGGGTGGGAAGGCGAGGAGAGTGGAAGATGAGTGTCCCTGGACCTTACGTGTTAGCTGGGTGGAGAAGTGTGACAGTGAAGGAAACATGTCTGTGTCTGTCAGGGGTATTGACTTGCCTATGGAGGGAGCTACCCTGATCGCCAAGCAGTTGTCTGTGACCAGCCTTGTGTGCTGGGACAAGGGGAATGAGATCCCAAGCTGTGTGTCTGGGAAAGGAGAAAGTGTGTCCGGCTTGTCTTTGTCTGTGGAGCAGACAGAAGGGGCCTTTCAGCCTGTGATGGTTGAGGGTCGTGCAGTTGTCTCAGAGTTGGTTCTGGATTCAGCTAAAGCCCAGGAAGGGAATGGTCCTAAGTTTGGGTCTGCTCGGGAGAATGGCCGTGTAACTAGGTCGCATCCAGTTAGTGTCTATGTAAAATCCCAGAGACCAGACAATTCTGGTGCTTGTATTTTGCCTGTTGCTAGTGTGTTGTTGGGAAATGGTGGAGCAACTCTGTCTAATCAGGGTGAGATCCTAGCCAGGGCACAAGGAGAGCATGAAGGTGATGTGATTGTGTTACCTACTGAGGGTGTGGAAACCTGTAGCAAGAAGGAAAAGATTCCTGAACTTGTGTGTGGCAAAGGGAAGGAGAATGCTTCTAGCCTTTTATCTAGGAAGTCTGTCAGTTTGCCTGAAAGGGGATTGTGTAGGAATCCGCTGGATGGGCCAGAGGTAATTCTGGATGTAAGGGAGACCCAGAAAGTGTCTGTTGTTGCTCAGGAAAGTGTTCCTCTACAGCAAGCCCTAGGTGAAGAGGGTAAGAGCAGAATTTCTGTGAGTGGTGAATTGTTGCATAGAAAAGCCCTAGGGAAAGGAATCCTCACGGAGTCTTTGCAAGCAGTTTACTGCAACTGAAGGGTGTGAAAGTGATTTAATCAAGAAAGTTTCAGTTCCTAGCAACCAGAAATTTTCTGCTGTGAATAGATCCACTGACTTTCCTGTTGAAAGATCCAGTGTGGAGAGCTTTGAGAAGGTCTCAGATGAAGTGAAAGTTGTTAAGAAAGTTAAACAGTCCGATAACCAAGTGGCTGTGTTTGGCCAGCTTGTTGGGGAGAAGACCCAATCCCAGTTTGACCCCCTGGGGTTTTGGGATGGCCAAAGGGCACAGGCCGCATAAACCTTCCCACATGCGGCCTGCGAGTGCTATCGACCACCCCCGACCTAAGGGAGGGCGTGAAACTGGAAGGGACTGGTGTAACTCCTACCAAGGAACGGGAGAGATGCTGGGGCATCCATGGGAACGTTGGTGGCTTCGAACTTCCCCAGGTCACTGGCTAAAGTGACCCTGCTCAGTTCGATCTCGAAGGGGGGAGAGATGTGACGAACTGGGACTGTTCTTAATGTTTCCTCTGAATATTGTGGGGGTGCCTCAGTTTCCCCTAGTCAGTTCTTAAGTATCTAAGTGGTGGGGTAAGGGTGTATAATCACTGCAGAGCCCTAGAGGACATGTGTGTGCAGGAGTCTGGACACAGAGGATGGCCGACACCCTGTTTCCTGGCAACTGATGGCCTGGGCCTTTCCCCCCTGCAAGGTGAGAGCTAAAGGGTTGGAGAACAAAGGAATCCAGTGACCTCCTGGCCCGGGGAAAGGAACAAAGCCCAGAGGAGGAGGGGCTGGAGGGAGTTTCAGTTTGAGGCTGGCTGGGACATGGAGTGAAGGGCAGACATGGTTGTCTGGCTCACTGCCCCGCAAAATGGACCCAGTTGAGGGGTCCTGTTCTCTGCACCTACAAGCTCTGTTTTAGACCATGTTCCTGTCGTCTAATAAACCTCTGTTTTACTGGCTGGCTGAGAGTCACGTCTGACTGCGGAGTTGGGGGGCAGGACCCTCTGTCTTCCCCAGGAGCCCCGCCTGAGCGGACTCGCTGTGGGAAGCGCACGGAGGGGTAGAGGATGCTGAATGCTCCGAGGTCAGACCCAGGAAGGTGGAAGCTATGTGAGCTTTGTGTCCTGAAGACAGGCTGCTCACAGAAAGGAGACTGCCCCAGAGTCCTGCCTGGCTTCATGGGGAGCAGTTCCAGAGCATCGCCCGGGGACTCCATGACACTCTATATTTGACTTTTCTTATCCCGCTGTGTTGCCCATGAATGCCACTGTCCTGATGTCTTTCACATCCTCCATGGCCATCTCTGTGATTCGGCCACTGCCCTGAGGCCATCTCTGCTGCAATCCCCAGCCAGGCAGCCTTCATTTCCTTTTACCTCAGGTACTTGAAACTCCCTCCACTATGGCCCACCAAGTCCACAGAAAAGAAGCATGTGTCACATGTACAGAGCTGCAAATCCACAGTCTCAGCTGAAATAATTCTCCCCCTCTCTCATATAGCTCCCAATTTCTCATGCAGGGAGGACGACAGACTCCCGGCCTTGAAAAGCTCCCAACCTAAAATATTGATCCTCCTTTCAGAAGGGTTGTGGGGTGAATTAGCTACAGCACTTGGAAGATGTGAAGTGCTACCAGGGCTATTACTATTATTTATTTATTAATTAATTACTAATTATTAAAAGACCCTGACCCAGTTCGATCCAACACTATCAACTCTTTTAACTGGAACTGCCTCCCAAAATTAGTGGAAAACCTTGTGCTGTATATAGGGTGGCCAGATAGCAAGTGTGGAAAAATTGCGACGGGGGTGGAGGGGCAATAGGTGCCTATATAAAACAAAGCCCCGAATATCAGGACGGTCCCTATAAAATCGGGACAGCTGGTCACATTAGCTGTATACATTTAGCAATGTCATTTCTAGCCCACACGTCTTCCAGCACATTGAGGCTATGTGAGAGCAGGTTTAAGTGAGCAATGGCTAAACACAGTGGAAACATTTTGTAACCATTTTTTCCCTACATATGGATAACTCAAAAAGAGCCAAATGGATCTCTGCCAAACTGTTCACACACAAAGTATTCCTCACTGGGCTGAGAATAAACAGGACGAATTCCAGGTCTGAGGCAGATTCCATCAGAAAGTTACACGCTCATGGGAACAGTTTTATAATGAAAGGGCCTCTGTACCCAGGACTATAGGACTTCATGCATCTCTACCTAGAGTGAAGGCAGGCCATAGGCAGGTGAAACCAGCAAGTCCTCTGGGACGTGCAGCCCTGTTCCAAAGGCAGAGCTGCAAAGGAATCCCGAGTCCCTGGATCTTGCTGAAATTGAAAAGCAAAACAGACACATACTTTTTCCTGTCACACTCTCCAGCGGCACAAGAGGGTGATGAGTGTGCTCTTGTCCTGCAGCTAATGGGGACCCGTAACATGTCCAGCTAACAGTGTGATGCCTGGTTATTACTCCCTGAGTGGTGTCAGCTCTGGACAACCAGAGGAAGCCATAGGCCCTGCCCCAAATAGCCTGCATTCTGAATTACACCAACAGACAGACAAATATACCCCAGTCATGCTACATGCAACAGGGGCCACAGGCTGCCTGATAGGCCAAGAGCTGGACCTCGCCCTGCGCACTCAGTTTAAACACTTTTCATACATGAATGTTTGTTTACAATCAATGGCTGACAGGTTCTTATGAAAAAATCTGGCTGAAAATAAGAAGAGACAAGAACATGGGGAGAGGCAGCCAGACTTGGCTGGGGAAGGTGGTGTTAAATCACAGAGCGGTTGAATGGCTCAGCCTCTTCCTTGCTTTCTCTCAGCCTCAAGGAGGAGAGCATAGAGAATCTGAATCCAGCCTTGGCTACAAGTGGGAAACTAACCTGTATGCCTCCCACATCCCAGTGTGGACAGTCAGCGTGAAATCACTTTCACAAATGGATGTAGTTATGTGCTCCTACCCAGTGTCCTCCCGGCAACAGAGACAATATAAAAGTGACCACCTCTTTCTAGGCCTGAGCCACGGTCCTTTCTCAGGAGGAGACATTGTAGGGAAGCAGCATCTGGAAGCAAATAGAGGTTTGAGGTAGAGTTGCTCACTGCAGCCCAGTAAGACAGAGAGTCAGTGGTTTGTGTGGGAGAAGACAGAGCCAAGGAGGGATTTGTCCCTGAGAGTACTGATGCTGAATAGGGCTCATGTGATGGGCTGTTGGGTGGCTCAGGAGTGATGGAGATGAGACCAAGAGACACCTGGGAAAGAGGAGGAGTTTGCAAGACAGTTTGGGAATGTCTCTGGATAGGTCTGAGGTAAGGAGAGAAATGGAAAGGATGAAGATGGGACGTGTGACGCTAGGCACCCCTGTATTCACACCCTACACCTTACTGCAAGCATTTTTGTACAAAATACACCCTGTGAGGTATGGTATGAAAGCTAGTAACACGCTGGTTATTAATATTGTAAAGTGCCTGTGTTAATGTTATATGGGAAGTTATCAATTCCCTCTGCATAAGGTTATTAGAACATGGTTTAAGACCAGACAGCCTAGCCTAGATAAAGGTGGTAAGGAGGTCTGTCCTAGACAAAGGGTTTACTTCCAGTTACATTAGCAGTACACAAAAGCCATCAAGCTAAACCAGCAGGGATTATCCTGAGCCCATACTCAAAGACAGAGAAACATGCCTCCTGCACTCCAGAGAGACACAAGAGACTGAGTGCTCAGGAAGCCTTCCTGACTTATGAGACAAAGACATCCCTGTGGGAACATAAGGGGCAGAGCGAGAATCCATCTTTATCTTTCACTTTAGGAGACGAGAAAAACAAGTGATTTTATCTCTGTGATGAGTCCTGGCCAGGCTGGCCAGCAATAAGCTGGAAAAGGAGACTGTGCTGAGAGAAGCCGTCTTGAACAGACTGTATCTTGCTAGATTAAGTTTTAAATGTGTTTTTTCACTTTATTTTCTTGTAACCATCTCTACGTTTATCTCTTTAACTGTATCACTTAAGCCATGCTCTTTTATTAATAAACTCTCTAATTTTCCTATATCCCAATTCAGTGCTGGGTTTGAAGGGTATTTACCCAGTTAAATTAATAAGCTGTGATGTAGAGACGC
The DNA here is from genome assembly GCF_965152235.1 of Eretmochelys imbricata. Taxonomy (NCBI): domain Eukaryota; kingdom Metazoa; phylum Chordata; order Testudines; family Cheloniidae; genus Eretmochelys; species Eretmochelys imbricata. Next base: position 125,823,702 of record NC_135578.1, read on the forward strand.
CAATAGAGCAGTGAACTTAGTATCTTCTGTGAATGTACCATGGTAGGGGCTGTGCATTACAGGGAAACATCTGAGGAGCTTGAGGGCTGGAGCGCACTGACTGTTACTTGCTGGGTGAGGTCTGGGGCGGGAGAGTCTTGAGGAGTTTGCTGGTGGGGAAGACAGGCTGATGTGACGGGGAGCTGACAGTCTAATCGTCAGCAAAACACTGTTGCTGAAGCAGAGAGGTAACACAGTGGCTCACAGCTCCACAGCATGCTACAGAAGGCAAGTTCCGAGGGGATACCAGAACTGGATTTAGGTATGATCTCCTGTACTAGGACCATAAAACTGAGCTACAAAAGGAAGAGAAAGCTGTGTATGTGCCTTTTTTCCTAATTTAAAGAATGCCAAAAATGTTTTACCTGTTTGTGTTCTACTCTAGAAACATCAAGTCTTGTCTTTGCTGCTTTTGCATCCCAACTGAACCCCCTTGGATTCTGGAGCAGTGTCTCAGTGCCCTAGGGTGTAACAACCCTGCCTGCAGTACCAATAGTACCATGTTTTTGTGACTGGGCCATGACTTATTGGACCCAGTTACGACAAACATTATTTTTCACACCACAGCTATGTGTTGAGCACATTGTAAATCCAAGCCTCCCAGGCTGCCTGTCCATAGCATCTGAGGGTACATCTACACTGCAAAAACCAAAAGAACAATAAACCTGCAACACTGAGTCTCAGGGTGGCATCAGCAGCTCATGGAACATGAGATTGGAAGGGGCATCCTGGGACATCGAGTCCAGGCCCTGCTATCACGGACAACCCCATTATATAATGCTATTCATAGCTAGACCAAGCTCTGCCCTAAAACTCATTAAGTTGTTTGCCACCACGCCTCCTATTGGAAGGCTGTTCCTTGAACCTCGCTCATCTATTAGTTAATAAACTTCTTTTATATTCCAGAATAAATTTACTCATGGCCCTTGGTTCTTGTGCCAACGTCGTCCTTTAGCTGAAACAGTTCCTCACCCTACCTGGTGTTTGCCCCCTTGCTGTATTTATCGAAAGCTATCCTTTCCCCTCTCAGCCTTCATTTTACGTAACTAGATTAAACGGGCCCAGCTCTTTTAATCTCCTCTCACAAGATACACTCTCCATTCCCTGGGTCATCCTAGCAGCCCTTCTCTGCACCTGTTCCGGTCTGAATTACTCTCTCTTAACAAGAGTGACCAGAATTGCCCAATATTCCAGATGAGATCTCCCCACTGCTTTGTACAATGACATGAATACTTCCCTATTTCTACTGGAAACACCTCGCCTGATACATCCTAGGATCATACTAGCCTTTTTGATGGCTACATCCCATTGGTGGCTCAGTAATCCTCATGGGGTAGTGCACTCTGGGATGCCCTACTACGTAGAGAGCTGGGAAGGAGGGAACCAGCCAAGCCAGGTACACAGAGTGTCCCATCCATACAACAAAAGAACAATGACATGAGATCTGGCTACAGGGGCAATGAACTCTTAGCTGTTGGAGTCACTAACCAGCGTTAGCCAGACTGTTCATGGGCACAAACCATGTTCAGCATTGGCCATATCACTGACTGCTTTCACACGGCGCCACCAGCCTGACCTTCCCTCAGCTTCAGGGTCCACACCTCACACCCGCCTCCTTGGGGCGCAGACTAATAGTCACACCCACAGCACTAGAGCCAGGATTCATTCCCACAACCTGCAAATGCAATAGTGTTCATCCACCAGTGTCACAAACCCAGCGTCTGAACCTAGGTGCTGAAACGAGGAGTGCTGGGGCGCTGCTGCACCTCCTGGCTGGAAGTAGTAATAACAACCCAAATACATGGTTTCAGCACCCCTGCTTCCGAACAGAATCGGATCTAATCATTACTGTTTGAACCTCTAGTATGGCCTGTTGAGGCCAGTCCAATGGTAAAGGGCCCAGGTACGTGCCCGGACAACACACAGACCTAGAGATGTAGGAGACAGAGAGACTGACTGGCCCAACTTGATGATCACTTTAGATAAGCTATTACCAGCTGGAGAGTGAGTTTGTGTGTGTATGGGAGTGGGGGGGTGAGAAAACCTGGATTTGTGCTGGAAATGGCCCACCTTGATTATCATGCACATTGTAGGGAGAGTGGTCACTTTGGATAAGCTATTACCAGCAGGAGAGTGAGTTTGTATGTGTGGTTTTTGGAGGGGGGTGAGGGAGTGAGAGAACCTGGATTTGTGCAGGAAATGGCCCACCTTGATTATCATACACATTGTGAAGACAGTGGTCACTTTGGATGGGCTATTACCAGCAGGAGAGTGAGTTTGTGGGGGGGGGGGGGGGGGCGGAGGGTGAGAAAACCTGGACTTGTGCTGGAAATGGCCCAACTTGATGATCACTTTAGATAAGCTATTACCAGCAGGACAGTGGGGTGGGAGGAAGTATTGTTTCATGGTCTCTGTGTGTACATAATGTCTTCTGCAGTTTCCACGGCATGCATCCGATGAAGCGAGCTGTAGCTCACGAAAGCTCATGCTCAAATAAATTGGTTAGTCTCTAAGGTGCCACAAGTACTCCTTTTCTTTTTGCGAATACAGACTAACACGGCTGTTACTCTGAAACCTGACTGGCCCAAGGGCTCTCAGACGCAGACTGCTGAAGTTCTTTCTGAATGAGTTCACTATTTGCTCAGGAGTTAAATATTTCTGCATTTAATAAACTAGGCAATTTGGGCTTGTTATGCTGCGTGTTAGGACATTCACTTGTTGGAGTTCTCGATCTCAGCTACTTCATAGGACTCCTCCAGTTCTTGGCTGATTGGACCATCTTCATCTCTGTGTCTTCTTATGGGCTGCTCTTGGCACTACCTTCTTCTGAAGGGCTTTGCTGCTCAGGCTGGTGGCTGGGGCCTTTTTCTCCGTGGGCCCTTTTAGTGTGTCTTGTTTGAGCTGGAAATGGACCTGGCATGAAAAGGAAGAAAAGCATGTCTCTTTCTGCTCATCCCTTGCAAGCTCAGGCCTGGAGAGAGGTCAGTCCTGGTTGCCAGGACAGAGTTCTAGCTTTCAAGGCTGAGACAAGCAAAGCTGATAAGGGGCATGTTGTGACATGACGGGAACAAAAGTGGTCAAACCAGCTAGAACCTGATTTTCCATTGACACACCTATGCTGTCAAACACCTACATTGCGAATGTAGAATGCTCCCAGGGCACCAAAGGCCCATGCTTTTTTGAAAGGAGACCTGCAAAGGGGAAACGACTCATGTGTGCCTTTTTCTGCCTCTCTGTGATGGACACACAAGGCCAGACAGATATATTTTAAAGCGCTCCCCCCCCCCCCCCAGCTTGTTTTTCACATTAGAAGTTTAGGTCCCCTCTAGTCTAGTAGACTCTATGGTAACAGGTGACCTAGTGAAATAAGGACTCTACTAGAGTTGAGAAAGTAAAATGTGAACAGCTGAGAGAGGAGAGGATTTCAGCTGAGCTCTTTAAAATTCTGTGTGTGTGTGTGTGTGTGTTTGTGTGTGCGCACGTGTGCAGAGTTTAAACACACATTTAACTTCCAAGAGTAATGAAGATTTTGGAGCAAGGAAACCTTTGTTAAAGACTCAGTATATCCCCCCTTTAGTCCAGGTGAAAGAGATTTTGAAATACACATTGATGAGACCCCAAGAACTCTTCCAGGGAAACTAGATGTGACCAGACCTGCTATTCCTAGCACACAAAATAAGCAGGATTTTTTAATAATTTCCAGGCTTCTTCATAACAAAGGCACAAAAAAGGCACAAGCCCAACTTTTAGAAAAACAGTAGCTATAATTCCTTCCCCCAGGAGGCGGACGAGCTGAGCAGGGTGCTGGCCGGTTGACAGAGAGATAGGAAGAATATATAACAGTGACCAGTATTAACGGTGGGGGAAAGGTAGTGATTTCACTGAGTGCTGTGGGGACTAACACTTATAACCTGTGGTGCAGCAGAACAGCCCCATGACAGCTCCTATGACACCAGGAGACAAAACACCTGCTGAGACTGTGGAAATTCCACAAAAATCACCTATCCCCAAAGCCACCGGTGATTTCAAAACATTTCTGCTTTTATAGACACAGGTTCCTAGGCCAGAAGGGACCATGGTGATCGTCCAGCCTGACCTCCTGTGCAGCACAGGCCAGAGAATGGCCTCTGAATAATACCTAGAGCAGAGCTTTGTAAAAAAATTCAATCTTGATTTCAAAATTATCAGTGATGGAGAATCCACCATGACTCTTGGTAAACTGCTCCAATGGCTAATTTATTCACAAAATGTATGCCTTATTTCCCATCTAACTTTGTCTAGCTTCAACTTCCAGCGACTGGATCATGTTATACTTTTCTCTTGCTCCTCATGTAAGTATATATGTTATCATAGAATCATAGAGTATCAGGGTTGGAAGGAACCTCAGGAGGTCATCTAGTCCAACCCCCTGCTCAAAGCAGGACCAATCCCCAACTAAATCATCCCAGCCAGGGCTTTGTCAAGCCTGACCTTAAAAACTTCTAAGGAAGGAGAGTCCACCACCTCCCTAGGGGTGTGTGTGTGTGTGTGTGTGTGTGTATATATATACACACACACACACACACACTTTAATCAGGTCACCCTTTAGCCTTCTCTTTGTGAAGCTAAACAGATTGAGCTCTTTGAGTCTATCTATCCTTTAATCATTCTCATGGTTCTTCTCTGAACCCTCTCCAATTTATAAACATCCAGCCTGAATTGTAGGTGCACTATTCCAGCAGCAGATCTCCACACTCCCTGGTTACACCACTGCCCAGAGCAGTGTGGCAAGTGGCTGTGAGCACATGTCCCTGCCTCACCCTGACAGAGTTTGTCTCAGAGAGGACTGAGGCCCCTGCTGTGGGGCTGAAAATATCTTCGGTCACAAAGCAGGAAATGAGCTATGCCAGGCCAGTGAAACCATGGGTCTTGCCTGCCCCGTGGGGCAGGACTGCCTCTGTCTGTCCCAAGCCAAGGCTCTGGTCATGCACCAGGGAGCACACCCTCCCCTTCTAGACTTAATTCACCCTGACAAGAAGGGGAAGGCTGTGGGGAAAGGCACCTGGCAGGAGTCTCGCCCAGCCAGTTCTCTCCACTGCCGAGAGCCAGAAAAATACATGTGAGTAGAACAGCCCCACTCAGCACCTTTGGTCACGGGTGGTTTCTTTGCTCCCTGTTTCCATCTGCTGGCAGCAGGGAACCACAGCCGAGGCCGGATGGCCAGAGACACTATCTGCACCACACATCTCTCTCCCACCTCTGCCCATCACTGCACCACGTGACCCGAACCAGCAGAGTGTGTCATTCGCCCACTGCCCCATCAGGGGCACATCTCTCACTCACTCTGAGATGTCCTGACACAGCCCTTGCTGATTATTCAGCACAACTCACCAGCGAAGGCCTGGCTGGGCCAACTGTTATGGTCACCGTTTGTGGTCGATACCCATCCGCTGAGGCAGTGATGGTGTAAGTGCCAGGCAGCAGCAACCGGAAATAATCCCCCTGATCACCTGGAATGAGAAAGAGCAGCAGCCAGAGTGCTCTGAGTCAGAGGCACAGAGGTTCCATTTGGGCCAATCTCACTCACCAGACTTGCCCCTGTTATATCTCACCTAGAGCTCTGTCCTGGCCAGTTTAAAATGTGTCACATGACAGCACTCCCACCCCTTCCCCGCACTCTGCTCCCGTGCATCCAGACAGACTTCCCATCCCCCCAGAACGACCCCACAGTGTGCAGGGACTTTCCAGTGAGAGTGGATCTGAAAAAAGCGCTGTGGGTAAGTGCACTCACCTAGCCCGAATATAGGGGGCTTTGGTTTACATCTGTAAGAGCTGAACAATATGGGCATGGTTTGAGAAAGACTCACTCCCTTTCCCCTCCACAGCCCACACAAACCCCTCTGCTGGTGCTGCTCAGTCCTGATTAGGGCTGGGTACAATTTTTGGATGAACTTTTGTTCAACAAAAATACCAATTCAGGTTCACCAAAACATTTCAGAAATTTATGTTGAAGTTGCCAAATTGTTCTGGTTAAACAAACCCAGGGCCTTCGGCACTGACCTCTTCCACTGGAGCTATCAGAGTATATGGCAGGGAGTAGCTCTAGCTGCTCCATCGCCTGCTTCCCTGGTGGCCTGTGGGAACCCCAGGAAGAACAGGATAGGCGCTTTACTGGCTCTGCCTGAATCTCAGCGAGCTCCTAGCCCTACGCATAGGCACCAGGGCAGCCCAGCAGAGGAGGAAAGGGGAGATGCTGAGAAGAGACACCCTGTTATGGCTCTGATTCTCTGCTCCGGACCTGGCACAGACCTGAACAACCTGGGGCCGGGCCTGGCACAGACTTAAACAACTCTAATGTGCACCAGCTGGCAATGGTCACAGCACATTCCAGCCATTCCCCTTCTACACCTTCCGCACCAGGGGTTGCAGGGAATTTGATGTAAGGCCAGCTATGCTGGCTCTGTGTTCACTGGAGACTCCCTAGTTGGGCACTTATGGGTGGTTTCTACTCCCTTTGCTGCAGCTGGCCAGCACCAAGGGAGTGGACCAGGCAGAGACTCCATCCCTAAGTATTGACTGTGGCCCCTTGTTCTGTTTGAAATAATACATCTGGCCCCCAAGCTGAAAAATCAAACATGACAGTCCCTAGAGGGGACAGGACACATGCTTTACCACTGGCTTTATACAGCTATTTCCCAGACACAGGGTATCAGGATGCTTGGGTTGCGTTCTGACTGTGAGAAAAGAGTGGTCTTGTGGTTAAGGCAGGGGATACATGCAGCACAGCATTTTGCATGTAGGAAGAGTAATATGGTGCAACACAAAATTTCCAGTAAGTTCCTGGAACATACTGGAGACCACAGGCACCGGTTTCCTCCAAGCCCCAGGGGTGCTCAACCCCCAGCTCTGCCCCAGGCCCCACTAAACCCCTTCCCCCAAGCCCCGAGTCCACCCCGCCTCTTCCTGCCTTCGCTCCATCCCACACCCCACTCCCACCCCTGCCCCTTCCCACCAGTTCTGCCCTCTCCCCTGACAGTGCCCTGTTGCCACTCCTCGCCCTCCCCCAGCCTGCATGCCAACTGATCTGCGGTGGGCGGGAGGCTCTGGGAGGGAAGGGGAGGAATTGATCGTCATGGCCACCGGCAGACGGGAAGCGCGGGGGGAAGGGGAGAGCTGGCTGCCGGTGGGTGCTGAGCACCCTATAATTTTTTTCCATGGGTGCTTCAGGGCTGGAGCATCCACGGAGTTGGCACCTATCTGGAACAAAATGTTGTCCCCAGCAAAGTGAAGGACATAACCCGGGGGACACCTATTTTAGACCTGACTCAGGCCAACCCAGAGGAATTGGTAGCAAATCTGAAGGTAGAAAAAAATTTGGGTGAAAGTGATCATGAAATGACAGATTTTATTATTCTAAAGAAAGGAAGGAATGAGAGCAGCAGAATTAGGACACTGGACTTCAAAAAAGCAGCCTTTAACAAACTCAGAGAACTGGTAGCTAAGGTTTCATGGGAAGAAAATCTAATGGGAAAAAGGAGTTCAGGAGAGCTGGTGGTTTCTCAAGGAGACAATATTACAGGCACATTTGAAAACTATTCTGATGCAAAGGAAAGAGAGGAAGAATAGTAAGAGGCCAATATGGCTCCATCAGGAGCTCTTTAAAGACCTGAAAATTGAAAAGGAATCCTACAAAAAGTGGAAACATAGACAAATTACTAAGGACGAATAGAAAAGAACTGCACAAGCATGTAGAAACAAAATCAGAAAGGCTAAGGCACACAATGAGATACACCTAAGGGACATAAAAGGCAATATGACGATGTTCCTTAAATATATTAGGAGCAAGAGAAAGATCAAGGAAAGTGTAGGTCTGCTGTTTAACGGGGAAGGAGAGCTAATAACTGATGTCATCAAGGAAGCTGAGGTGTTTAACGCTTATTTTGCTTCAGTCTTCACTAAAAAGGTTAATGGTGACCAGATATTCAACACAACTAATATTAACAACAAGGGGAAAGGAAAGCAAGCCAAAGTGAGGAATGATCAGGTTAAAGAATATTTAGATAATTTAGACATCTTCAAGTCAGCAGATCTTGATGAAATTCATCCTAAGGTACTTAAGGAACTAGCAGATGAAATCTTGGAACCATTAGCAATTATCTTTGGGAATTCCTGGAGGATCGGTGAGGTCCCAGAAGACTGGAGAAGGGCAAACATAGTACCTATCTTTAAAAAGGGGTACAAAGAGGACCCAGGATATTATTGACCAGTCAGCCTAACTTGGATGGAAAGATACTGGAACAAATTATTAAATAATCAATATGTAAGCACCTGGAGGATATGAGAGTTGTAAGGAATAATCAGCATGGCTTTGTCGAGAACAAATCATGCCACAGCAATCTAATATCCTTCTTTGGCAGGGTTACTGGGCTAGTGGATAGGAGGGAAGCAGTAGACGTGATAGATCTGATTTTAGTCAGGCTCTTGGCACAGTCCCACATGACATTCTGACAAGAAAACTAAGGAAATGTGATCTAGATTAAATTACTGTAAAGTGGGTGTACAACTGATTTAAAGACCATACTCAAGGAGTAGTTATCAATCGCTCACAGTCATGCTGGGAGGATGTATCTAGTGGGGACCAGCAGGGGTCAGTCCTGGGTCTGGTACTATTCAATATTTTAATTAATGACTTGGAGAGTATACTTTTAAAATTTTCAGATGACATCAAGCTGGAAGGGGTTGCAAGCACTTTGGAGGACAGGATTAAAATTCAAAATGATCTTGACAAGTTGAAGAATTGGTCTGAATTCAGCAGGCTGAAATTCAATAAAGACAAGTGCAAAGTACTTCACCTAGGAAGGAAACATCAAATGTACAACAACAAAAAATGGGAAATAACTAGCTAGGTGGCAATACTGTTGACAAGGATCTGGGGGTTATAATGGATCACAGATTGAATATGAGCCAACAATGTAATGCAGCTGGAAAACAAAAGGCTAATACCATTCTGGGGTGTATTAACAGGAGTGTCATGGGAGGTAACTGTCCCACTCTAATTGGCACTGGTGAGGCCTCAGTTGAAGTACTGTATCCAATTCTGGGCACCACACTTGAGGAAAGTTTTGGTCAAATTGAAGAGAGTCCAGAGGAGAGTGACAAAAATGATAAAAAGTTTAGAAAACCTCATTGTGATAGGGTTCACTCACCACTGTAGCACCTCCTTGGGCATTAGCTCTCTTCGCCATTGCACCCTTCTCTGGTGGTGCCTCAGCGCCATCACTTTCATTCCAAGACTTGTGCCACTCCCAGGACCGCGGGGTCCTCTTCAGTGACACTGCCCTCCAGCTCTGCCACACTCTGCGTTCCCCCCTTCTGGGGGACCTGCAATCTCTGTCCAGTCACTTCCCTCAGTGGCAACTGCAGTCTATTGTCCCAGGGCTGCTTCCCATGTGTGACGTTAAGAGTGTAATATACTATCTCATTGAAAGGTGACAAGGCCAGAGTTAATTAACTCACAGACTGACCTGACCCATGGCCGAACTTTAAAGACTGGTTAGGAAGAGATGTAAATGAATAGAGCTTTGAAATGCAAGCCTGCATTATTAGAGATAGAAAGGTAGATGTTTGTTCAGGTCTTGTGATGTCAGCAAAGAAGTCTTGTCTATGGCTGTAACTTTGATTCAAAGATCAAAAGAGGAATATTAACATTTAGGACGACACTTGAGTGAAATCGTACTGCTGTCTATATGTCTCTTTGAAGGTTGTGGTAACCTGTATCTGACTGGTTTAATGGATAAATTACCCTGTACTAATTGCCATGGTGTCTGGGAGAAGGGAAGTTAAGCCTATTGTTTTCTCAGGCCAAAAGGCTCCAGGAAATGTATAAAAACCCTGGGACACGATCCTTCCTCATCTCAGATCTGCTTTGGGTTTCAAGAGGGGGAAACCTTAAGCCATAAGGATTGAGATCCCCAGTCACTGACTGGAATCACCCTGAATACGGACATTGGACTATAACCTATGGATTATTTCTAAAAGGACTTTTGGCAACAACAAGCTCATCTCTGCTGTGTATCTGAACCTCAAGAATTGAACTCAAGTCTGTTTGTATATTGATCTTTTAACCAGCACGCTCTCTCTTTTCTTTTTTTAATAAATTTTAGTTAACAAGAACTGACTATAGCGTGTATTTTGGCCAAGATCTAAATTATAATTGGACCTGGGCATGTGGCTGATCCTTTGGGGTTGGAAGAACCTTTCTGTTATATGATAAGATTTTCAGTAACCATCATCATATCTGACATGTGTGTCTGGACAGAGGCCTGAGGCTGGCACTTTAAGGGAACTGCATTATTTGGACGTCTAAGTACCCAGGGAGGGGCTATAGAAGCTGTTTTGGGCTGGCTGGGTAAATCTAAGTCCACCACTGGCTAAATCTAATATCCACCAGCGTATGGGGTCTGTCTGCCCCGTTTGTTTGCAGTTCACCCTGATTGAGTGACCTCAGCTGGCTCCCACGGGCAGCATCGTTACAGCATGCAGCTCCAGCACCCTCTTCTGCCCTTACCTCAGGGCCTCAGCCTGCAGGCCCTAACAGCCAGCCAGGAGCTCTCTCTAGCTCCCCTGGTCCCTGCTTGCAGCTCTGCTTTGTCCCAGGAGCTGGTGTGCCTTCCTTCTGCTAGGAGCCTGGTTTTCTCCCCTCAAGCTCCAGTCAGCTACTGAACTCTGCTCTTCCCTGAAGCCCTTCTTATATGAGCCTGCCACCATGATTGGCTGCTCCTCTCAGCCCCTTTCTAATTGGCTGCCTCCAGTGCAACCTCCCCTGGGCAGCTTTTAACCCCCTATGGGCCAGTGTGGGGCAGATGCCCCATCACACACCCTCTCCCTTAAGACTGACTGCCCCAGGGGGTGTATAACCACCCCTGCTTCCCACGCAGCTGTGCCAACAGGACATCCCTCTCCTGCCTCAGGTTCTCTACCAGGAGGAGTAATCTGCCTTCCTCCTCCAGGGTCTGGGTCCCTACAGCAGCCTGTCCTGCTCCAGTGTGAATTCCCTTGTCCATCTGGGTCCTCTCCATCCCAGTCATCTTATCCATCACCTCCCTACCTCCCCCTGCTGGATGTGGGAGACGGCTCTCTGCCAGGTCCTCAGTCATCACTGCCACATCCCTCTTGACAGTCTCTGACCTAGCCTCATTCCCGGGCACCCCTTTGCTACCCTGCCTTCTCCCAGGGGGGTAGTATCTTCTTATATGGCCCTCCTCATGGCACTGACAGCCAACTCTTTGCCTCCCTTTGGCTAAGGGCCTTCCATGATCCTTCGCTTGCTTAGCCCCTTCCCCAGGGCCAGTCTCAACCCCACCACTCAGGTCCAGGCACTCCTTCTGCAGGTGCCCCTGTTGCCCACAGGCCCAGTACACCCATCCCCTCCCTGTTCTCTTCACAGGTGGGGCTCTCTTATCTTCCCCTTCTCTGGGTGAGGTTTCTGTCACCCATCCCAGTAGGGACACTGCCTTCCAGTGTCCTTGTCGCCCACAGGTGTAACATCCTCCTGGTCCTGATGCCTTGCTTCCCCTCTTGCTCTCTGTGGTTTCTGTGGACTCCCCCCCCCCAGCGACTTGAACAGGCACAACGGCTGCTCTGCTATCCGGGTCATACAGTCCCTCTGGTACCCTTGTGCCTCCCACTCTCTTGGGTTTCAAGTACCTTTAACAGCAGGGCCTGAAGCCACCCATGCTGCTGGTCAGCCCCTTTCTGCTGGGGCACTGACTCTGGAGTCCAGTCCTGGACGGCACAAGAACCCTCTGCAAACAAGGCCTCTGCATACCCTGGTTTCATTTTCTCCACCTTCTGTGTCCCTCACTCTCTCAAATCTCTGAGACAGGCAATCATTCCCACAGTCCTCTATCCTCCCCTTATATCGGGGTGACCCTGTGCCTACACTCTCCACCATGTGTGATGGGGTGCGACTCATCACTATGGTGCCTCTGCCGGAAGGGACTACTAGGGCCATGTAGTCTGACCTCCTGTACAACACAGGACATGGGATGTCCCTGAATTAATTCCTGTTTCAGGTCTACGAGCCTGGATGAACCAGAACAGATAGTTTAGAAGACCATCTCGATTTTAAAAAGTTTCTGGTGATGGAGAATCCACCCCAGCCCTAAGTCAGTTGTTCCAATGGTTAATAACCCTCACTGTTAAAAAGTTGCGCCTTATTTTGAGGCTGAATTTATCTAGCTTCAGCTTCCCACTACTGGATCTAGTCATACCTTTGCCTGCTAGATCGCAGAGCCTCTATTAACAACTTTCTGTTCCCACTGTAGGTAGCTATCGCCTGGGATCCAGTCATCCCTTAGCCTTTTCTTTGGTAAGGTAAATAGACTGAGCTCCTTGTGCCTCACTGTTAGCAGGTTTTCCAACCCTTTAGTCATCTTGTGGCTCTTTTCTGAACCCTCACCAGTTTCTCACCATCTGTCCTTAAGTGTGGAGACCAGAGCTGGACACAACATTACAGTGGCAGCCACACCAGTTCCAAATGGAGGGGTAATAGAACCTCCGCACACCGATATCTGCTGGCTATTCCTCTGTTTATAGAGCCACAAATTGCACTAGGCCAGGGGTTCTCAACCATTTTCTTTCTGAGGCCCCCCCAACAACATGCTATAAAAACTCCATGGCCCCCCTGTGCCACAACAACTGGGTTTCTGCATATAAAAGCCAGGGCTGGCGTTAGGGGGTAGCAAGCAGGGCAATTGCTTGGGGCCCCATGCCACAGGGGCCCCCACGAACTACATTGCTCAGGCTTCAGCTTCAGCCCCAGGTTGCGGGGCACAAGGACCTGGGCTTCAGCCCCTTGTGGTGGGGCTTCGGCTTTCAGCCCTGGGCCCCAGCAAGTCTAAGGCTGGCCCTGCTGGAAGGCCCCCTTGAAACCTGCTCGAGGCCCTCTAGGGAGCCTCAGACCCCTGGTTGAGAACTACTGCATTAGCCCTTTTGGCCACAGCATCGCAGCTAATAATATCCATCATGACCCCCAAGTCTTTGTCAGAGTCACTGCTTCCCAGGAAAGAGCCCCCCAGCCTGTAAATATGGCTGGCAGCCTTTGTTCTTCAGGGTATGACCTTACATTTAGCTGTATTGAAACAGACATTGTTTGCTTGTGTCCAGCTTACCAACCAATCCAGATCTCTGTGTATTAGTGACCTGTCCTCTGCGTTATTTATCACTCCCCCACTCTCTGTGCCCTCTGCAAATTTTACCAGTGATGATTTTATGGTTTCTTCCACGTTACTGATAAAAATATGAAATAACATATAAATCTGTTTCCCATGTAGGTGCTTGTAGACCAGAGTCAAGAAACCTCTTAACCTTCTCTTGCGTAAACTAAATAGACTGATCTTCGTAAGTCTTTTCCTATATGGCCTGTTTCCAGCCTTCAGATCATATTTTGGACACCAGAACAGGACACGGGATCCAGCAATGTTCTCACAAATGCTATATACAGAGGGAATGCCACCTACCTACTCCTACTTGATACTCTCCTGCTTATACGTCCAAGGACGGTGTTCATCCTCTTAGCTACAGTATCCCACTGGGAGCTCACGATTAGCTGATTAACCACTGTGACCCTAAGTCATGCAACACATGAGGTTTGGAAGGTCTGTTTGTGATTTGAACAAAAATTCTCCAGAGAAGAATCAGAACCAATAAATCCATTTCACTTTTTGATCCATCCCAAATGTGAAGCTGCATCCACAGAGCCCACATGCCATTTCACTCATTACACCAGTTAACCTGTGTCCACCCGTTCAATCCAACACACATACACATAAGGAGCATTTTAAAAATCTGCGGCGCTCGAGGTTGCTGTGTGTCAGACGGGGAGGAGTGGCTGGAGGGGTTTGCTCGTTTTGCCCTTCCTGCCAAAGGGTTCTCACCTTCCACCACTGTGAGGGTCGCTAATTTCCCATAGCAGGCAGTGCTTGCAGGAGACAGGCGACATACATCGTTGCCTGGCTCACCATGTGTGACGCTCTGCACCCCGTATTTACCATGGTGACAGGATTATGATGTGTTTTTCACAAAGTATGCCTTGTGAGGTATCAGTTTAAAAGTCTTAATCTGCTGAGTATTAATATCCTGTTAAATTGTATGTGCTATCTTTGTATCTAGAGTTATGAAGTTTTGCCACGTGTCTGTTACTGAAGTATGTTGTGAAGTTAAAAACACCCCTAACCAGCTGTTCAGGTACAACAATGCAAAGGCCAAACAGCGTTAATGGCCCATTGAGGAAAATACACATACTCACAAGGATTACCCCAGGAACTGGGTACAATAGAAATCTCTCAGAGATAACACTACACAATAGGGACTGTTTAACTCAGGTCACAGCGAAATATCTTTCCAGCAAGATGGAAGAAGCTATAAAAGGAGGAAGTGGCATCACCAAGCGGCCTTACTTCCCCTACAACACAGCACCTGAAAACATCTAAGGAACAAAGACTGAACTGGAGAAGGAGGTCCCAGGTGGGGAAAGAAGGAAGCCTGCCTGTGAATGGAAGGCTTGGTTAACTGTTTGTACTATCTACAGGATGAGACACTGCTTGATTCAAATCTGGCCTAGTGTACAGGATTTAGATTGCATTTTTGTTTATTTCCTAGGTAATCTGCTTTGACCTTTAATTTTCCTGATATCTGCTGGGAGAGCAATACAGCGGTGCATAGACAATCCAGGAAGTTTTTGGAAAGCATAGGGGACAATTTCCTGGTGCAAGTGCTAGAGGAGCCAACTGGCGGGGAGCTTTTCTTGACCTGCTGCTCACAAACCAGGAAGAATTAGTAGGGGAAGCAAAAGTGGATGGGAATCTGGTAGGCAGTGACCATGAGTTGGTTGAGGTCAGGATCCTGACACAGGGAAGAAAGGTAAGCAGCAGGATACGGACCCTGGACTTCAGGAAAGCAGACTTCGACTCCCTCAGGGAACGGATGGCCAGGATCCCCTGGGGGACTAACATGAAGGGGAAAGGAGTCCAGGAGAGCTGGCTGTATTTCAAGGAATCCCTGTTGAGGTTACAGGGACAAACCATCCCGATGTGTAGAAAGAATAGTAAATATGGCAGGCGACCAGCTTGGCTTAACTGTGAAATCCTAGCGGATCTTAAGCATAAAAAAGAAGCTTACAAGAAGTGGAAGGTTGGACATATGACAAGGGAAGAGTATAAAAATATTGCTCGGGCATGTAGGAATGAAATTAGGAGGGCCAAATCGCACCTGGAGCTGCAGCTAGCGAGAGATGTTAAGAGTAACAAGAAGGGTTTCTTCAGGTATGTTGGGAACAAGAAGAAAGCCAAGGAAAGTGTGGGCCCCTTACTGAATGAGGGAGGCAACCTAGTGACAGAGGATGTGGAAAAAGCTAATGTACTCAATGCTTTTTTTGCCTCTGTCTTCACGAACAAGGTCAGCTCCCAGACTGCTGCGCTGGGCATCACAAAATGGGGAAGAGATGGCCAGCCCTCTGTGGAGAAAGAGGTGGTTAGGGACTATTTAGAAAAGCTGGACGTGCACAAGTCCATGGGGCCGGACGAGTTGCATCCGAGAGTGCTAAAGGAACTGGCGGCTGTGATTGCAGAGCCATTGGCCATTATCTTTGAAAACTCGTGGCGAACGGGAGAAGTCCCGGATGACTGGAAAAAGGCTAATGTAGTGCCCATCTTTAAAAAAGGGAAGAAGGAGGATCCTGGGAACTACAGGCCAGTCAGCCTCACTTCAGTCCCCGGAAAAATCATGGAGCAGGTCCTCAAAGAATCAATCCTGAAGCACTTACATGAGAGGAAAGTGATCAGGAACAGTCAGCATGGATTCACGAAGGGAAGGTCATGCCTGACTAATCTAATCGCCTTTTATGATGAGATTACTGGTTCTGTGGATGAAGGGAAAGCAGTGGATGTATTGTATCTTGACTTTAGCAAAGCTTTTGACACGGTCTCCCACAGTATTCTTGTCAGCAAGTTAAAGAAGTATGGGCTGGATGAATGCACTATAAAGTGGGTAGAAAGTTGGCTAGATTGTCGGGCTCAATGGGTAGTGATCAATGGCTCCATGTCTAGTTGGCAGCCGGTGTCAAGTGGAGTGCCCCAGGGGTCGGTCCTGGGGCCGGTTTTGTTCAATATCTTCATAAATGATCTGGAGGATGGTGTGGATTGCACTCTCAGCAAATTTGCGGATGATACTAAACTGGGAGGAGTGGTAGATACGCTGGAGGGCAGGGATAGGATACAGAGGGATCTAGACAAATTGGAGGATTGGGCCAAAAGAAATCTGATGAGGTTCAATAAGGATAAGTGCAGGGTCCTGCACTTAGGACAGAAGAACCCAATGCACCGCTACAGACTAGGGACCGAATGGCTAGGCAGCAGTTCTGCGGAAAAGGACCTAGGGGTGACAGTGGACGAGAAGCTGGATATGAGTCAGCAGTGTGCCCTTGTTGCCAAGAAGGCCAATGGCATTTTGGGATGTATAAGTAGGGGCGTAGCGAGCAGATCGAGGGACGTGATCGTCCCCCTCTATTCGACATTGGTGAGGCCTCATCTGGAGTACTGTGTCCAGTTTTGGGCCCCACACTACAAGAAGGATGTGGAAAAATTGGAAAGAGTCCAGCGAAGGGCAACAAAAATTATTAGGGGTCTGGAACACATGACTTATGAGGAGAGGCTGAGGGAACTGGGATTGTTTAGTCTGCAGAAGAGAAGAATGAGGGGGGATTTGATAGCTGCTTTCAACTACCTGAGAGGTGGTTCCAGAGAGGATGGTTCTAGACTATTCTCAGTGGTGGAAGAGGACAGGACAAGGAGTAATGGTCTCAAGTTGCAGTGGGGGAGGTTTAGGTTGGATATTAGGAAAAACTTTTTCACTAGGAGGATGGTGAAACACTGGAATGCGTTGCCTAGGGAGGTGGTGGAATCTCCTTCCTTAGAAGTTTTTAAGGTCAGGCTTGACAAAGCCCTGGCTGGGATGATTTAATTGGGGATGGGTCCTGGTTCTGAGCAGGGGGTTGGACTAGATGACCTCCTGAGGTCCCTTCCAACCCTGATATTCTATGATTCTATGATCTGTACACTCACTACTTAGAATCACTTAAAATCTATCTTTCTGTAGTTAATACAATTGTTGTCCTTTTTTTTTTTTTTTTTTAACCTGAAACAGTGTGTTTTGTCAGAAGTGCTTGGGGAATCTGCTTGGGAACAGGAGCTGGCACATGTCCTCTCCACATTGAGGGAGGTACAGACTGAGTAGTAAATTTATACTGGGCAGGCTTTTGACCAGGACAAGATGGTACAGCTCTGGGGTCCTAGGCTGTCGTGCTGGGGAGAAGCCTTCATGTAACTACAGCTGGGTGTGTCTCTGCCTGTGTAAAGGTTTGTGCGAGTGCAGGACTGAGAGCAGTCTGCAACTTGTCACCGCAGCACAGTGTGAGAGGGAGCCCAGGCTGGTGAGACAGAGGGCTCAGTGGTACCCCAGTTCCAGGTTGCACCCTGGGGGGGCCTATCACACCGTGTTCCTCCCAAATCAGGCTAAACGGGCTGTTACCAAAAGAGTCAGCAAGCTGAGGGATGGGCAACCCACCGGAAGTGACATAGTGGCCGATCCCATGGACAGAAATCACAGCACCTGCAATCCCATTGTTGTTCTCATCGGACACCAGTCCTTTGATACCCTGATGAACCTGCAGATAGACAGACAGAGTCACTCACTCCTGAGGGCTGGAGTCTCTCTCCATGTCAAGGTCCTGCCAGACCCTACTGGAGCAGGAGAACAGAGCCCTGGTGATACTCCATTCTCTCCCCCGCCAAAGACCCATAGCTGGGCTGGCCTTTCTCTGGCCGAGCCAGGGCGGGAGGCATCACCTTTGCTGGAGCTTCTCAGTGCTGTCTCCAAAGCACCAAACGAGGGAGCCCCAGGGCCTCCCTCCATGTTCCCAGGCTCTGCTGGTGCCCCACTCCCATTGCATCTCTTCCCCCTGCGATGCAAAGCAGGGGGGGGCCAGGGATCTCACCCCTACATGAGGTTGGTATCAGGGTCTACGTGTGGCCCCTTTACCTCCTCTAAGTAGGTGATGAGCGCCTCACGATTGGCCAGCCACTCCTTCTCCAGGTCCTTTTGAGGTGGAAATTTATCGCAGCTCAGCTCCAGAGTGATCTCAAAGCAGTTGGTGTAAAGATAATTAAAGTCCTGCATACCTGAGAGGAGACAAGGAGAGGTTGTGGCCAGGCCCAGAGACACACCATGCCCCCTCTTCCAGTACGGCGCTCCCCTCTGCCTCCTTCCCAAAGACACTCCCTGTCTTCCCTCCAAATGTACGGCCCACCTCTCCAGTCCTCCCCAGCAGCCCTTCCCATATCCGGTCCCCCAAACACCCCCTCATATCTCCAGCATTCACCCCAAATCTTTCTCACAGCCCCTCTCAGTGCTGCCTCTCTCTATCCTCTTTGCAACCCAATTGTCCCCTCCTCTCCCACAACACCTGCCAGGTGCGGCTCTCCAGAGCTCTGTGCTTAGGAGCTGCATGTGCCTCTCCAAGTGCAGGAGTCACAGACCAGACGGAGACATTATGATCGTCTCATCTGACCTCCTGCAGGGCACAGGCCAGAGAATTACACCAAATGGTTCCTGCCTCAAGCCCATAACTGCTGGCTGAGCTAGAGCGTGTCTTTTAGCAAGACATTCAGCCCGGATTTAAAGCCTACAGGAGATGGAGAAGCCACTGCGTCCCTCAGTAAGTTGTTCCAATGGATAATTACTCTCACTGTACAGCATTGGCACCTTATGTCTAGCCTGAATTTGTCTCGCTTCAGCGTCCAACCAGTGGACCTTGTTCAGGCTTTTTCTGCTAGATTAAAGAGCTGTCTACTGTTAGAAATCTCTTCCCCATGGAGGGACTTGTAGACCATGATCAAATAACCTCTGAACCGTCTCTTTAATAAACTAAATGTAGTGAAAGATTAGATACACGCAATGTAAGGCAGGTTTGCCAAACCTCAGAGCATCAATGGAGCCCTTTACTGAACCCTTTCCAATTTTCCACAGACCCTTTGAATTGCGGACACTAGACTTGGATATAGGACCCTGCCATGGTCTCACGAATGCCATGTACTGTGGTAACACTACCTGCCTGCTTCTGCTCAGCATTGTACTGCCTATTTCAGGTGTGGCCAAACTTTTTGGCCTGGGGGCCACATCGGGGTGAGAAACTGCATGGAGGGCCGGGAAGGCTGCCTGCCCAAAACAGCCTGCCCCCCCCACAACTGTCCCCCTCAGAATCCCCCCATCAACCCCCCCCGCTTCTTGTCCCCTGATCACTCCCTCCTGGGACCCCCATCCCAACCGCCCCCTGGGAATCCACCCCCTATCTAGCCCCCGCCGCTCCCCGCCGCTCCCCATCCCCTGACTGCAATCCCCCTAGAACCTCTGCCCCATCCAACCGCCCCCTGCTCCCTGTTACCTGACTGCCCCCTGGGATCCCCTGCCCCTTATCCAAGCCCCCGGCCCCGGCCCTCTTACCATGCCGCTCAGAGCGGCATGTCTGGCCGCAGTGCTGCCAGGCTGGAGCCAGACACGCTGATGTTCTGCCCTGCATGAGCAGGCAGCCCTGCCGCCCAGAGTGCTGCCCATGCAGCGGTGTGGCTGTGGGGGAGAGGGGACAGTGGGGGTGGGGCCAGGGGCTAGCCTCCCAGGCCAGGAGCTCAGGGGCCAGGCAAGATGGTCCTGTGGGTCGGATGTGGCCCGCAGGCCATAGTTTGCCCACCTCTGGCCTATATAGACATTCAAAAATTGCATTTGCTCTCTTAGTCACCACATTGCACTGGGAGTTCAGTTTGCATCTACCATGACCCCAAAGTCCTTTTATGATTCACCGCTTTCTAAAACACAGTCCCTATCCTGTGAGTGTGACCTGTAGTCTCAGTTAATATATGTATGACCTTGCATTTAGTTGTATTAAAACATGTGATTCAAGTGAGCCCAGACTGCCAAGTGACCTAGATCACACTGTATCAGTAGCCTTTCCTTATCATTATTTAACACTGCACTAATTTTGGTTTCATCTGCAAACTTTACCAGCCATGATTTTATATATTCTTCCAAATTGTTGATAAAGATATTAAATGGCATTGAGCCAAGAAGAGATTCCTGAAAAATCTGCTGAAATAAACACTGCATAGCATGACAATTTACCATTTACAATTAATTTTTGAGATTAATCATTTAGTCAGTTTTAATCCATTTAATATAAACGGGATTGATTTTTGTGTAGTGCCATTTTTTATCAGCATGTCAGGCAGTACTAAGCCAAATGCCCTACAAATATATATTGTACCAGCGCAGTTAGCTTTGCCAACTCAACCGGTAATCTGATCAAATAGTGGTATCAGGTTTGTCTGACAATATCTATTTTCCATAAAACCACACAAATTAGCGTTAATTATGCTGCCATCCTTAATTCGTCACTGACTGCACCCCGTATCAGCCTTTCCAGGATTCTGCCTGGGATCAATGTCAAGCAAACTGGCTTACAGTAGTTACCCAGGTCATCCTGTTCACCCTTTTTAAATACTGGCACGTTAGCTTTTTTCTAGTTCTCTGGGTCTTTCCCAGTGTTCCCAGATTGTTAAATATCAACATCACTGGCTTAGAGAGATTCTCGGACAATTCTTTAGCGCAAGTTTTTGTATTCTACAATCAGAAAATGTTTAATTTTAGCGGTTGCTGTTTAACATCCTCCCACGTTACTGTCAGAATAAACTCTTTCATTATCAGCGCAAGCTGTGACTGTGCCATCCAGCTTCTTCCCAAACACAGAATAGAAATTTTATCATCCCTAGTTAGTAATGGACCTATACCATTGCTAGGATTTCTCCTGCTCCTAATATAGTCTTTTTAAATCTTTCTTGATGTCTTTAACCCTACTGGACATAAAGATATCTGTGGAAAATCTAACCTCCCTTATCAGTTGTCAGCACTCATGACTGGCAGTGTACAGCCAGTGATATAAACTTTTTCCATTATTATTTTTTAAATTTTATTGCTGCTTTTATGTCTTGTCACTTCCACATTGTGGCCCCTCCCAGCTTCATACTCAAGGTTTGACAGAAATGAGTACTCCTGACCAATCCCCCAGAATCTGGGTACTCATCACTCACCGAGGGTGCACCCCCATATCCCAGTACCCCTTCCTTAGCCATTATCTCCACATACTGTCTCACCAGCCCTTAACCCTGTACCCTCCCCATAGCCATTACACCTCCACATTCCCCCCCCCCCGACCCTGCTCATCCCTTCCTCAGCCCTTATCTGTCACACTACCCCCTCTGCAGCCCAGATCTCCCGTATCCTCACCTCTCCTGTTCCCTCTGGACTGTTCTCCAGCTCCCGGTACCCCCTCCCCCAGCCCTTACCCTTGCTGAGAGAATACCAGGAGGCCCCATTGGTGATGCCGTCTGCAAACTGGTCTCCGCAGGTTGGGCTCTGGTGCATCGAGTGATGGGCGTAGGAATAGGCTTTGGCCAGCTGCAGAGAGAGCATGAGGCTGGTCACAGCACTGGCTTTGCCCCTCCGGCCCATGTCTCTCAGCTTGAGTCTGCTCCCATGGACACTAAGAGCTAAACCCAAGTGAGAGAGAGCAGGCCCAGCACAGCCCCACCACTGTTCTTCACACAGATACTCCCCCAGCCCGCCATCATAGGAACCTATACCCCAGCCCTGCTCACATGAGTGTGGGAACCTGCCCCTGCCCTGCCCTCTTGAGTTCAGGAACCTGCCCCCCCCAGCCCCTCCCGCGGAGGGGAACCTGCCCCCTGCCACACCCCCAGCAAGGGAACCTGACCCCAGCTCTGACCCCACGGGCTCAGGAACCTTCCCACAAAGCCCACAGAGAATTCGAGTTGGGGGATGCCATTGCACAGTCGGGTGGGGTCGCCCGTCCCCCTCCTGGGGTTTGCTGCCCAGTGGGAGCCCTGATAGGAGGGGTGGGGGGAAGGGCTCTGTTGCAATATAAATTCAGTCCAACTTGTAATGGGAAATCCAGGACAAAACCTGCCCACGGCACTTTCTGATTGGAGCCCTGGCTTTGGCTTTCATTGCCATAGCAACAAGATCCCGCCTCTTCAGAAAGTAACCCTTGGAGGCCGAGGTCATGCAGGTCTTTTTGAATGAGGCAGGTCAGCCCGAGCTCTCCGTTTACCCCTTACAGTCCCTGCTGCTCCCTACCCAGACACAAGAGCCCATAGGAGCAGAGAGGAACAGGCTAGCTCGGAGCCTAGTCTCCTGCCTCTGCCAACAGACAGACCCGGAGGAAGGTGCAAGAAAGCCCATAATGGACAGTTATGGAATAGCCAGCCCCTCGTGCAGCTTCTTCCAAGGCCACAGGAGGCAGAGGTTGGATCTGACCCCAGAAGCAGCAGATTTATCGTCCGGATACGTTTTTATCCCAGCTGTCAAGCCTGGATTCTCTCAGCTCAGCAATCACTGCCCAGCAGTAAAACTAACCCTCCATCTGCACAGGCTGACTTGGGAAACACGGTGGAAAGTCAGACATGACTTCAGAGCACACACCAAACTGCAGGTTACCACAGTGCAGGCCTGTTAGACCCTCTCCAGAGCGGTGGGTTGGGCAAGGAGGAGGAAGAGTAAAACTAATTAGTTGGGAGCTTGTTAGTGTCACATAGGGCCCAATCCTGCTCCTATTGAAGCCCCTGGGAATTGAGGGTGCTCAGGCCAGCTCTGGCGGCTCTCAGACCTATAGAAAGGATGGCTGCACTGATAAGGAGGGGCTTGTGCCTAGACTTCCCTGTGCATGGGAAATGGGCCAGATTCATTCCTGGTGCAAACACCCTGGACATCAGTGGTGTTTATACCACAGACGTATTTAGCCCAACATCCCATTATTGCCAGTTTCAAAGAGATTGTTGCAGATGATTAAAAACAAAGCCTGGGCTAAAACTGGAACTTCCGATCCAAACCCCATCACGTTTGTTTGGGGGCTGGGCGATCAAGGGGAGGTAGTCTGGATTCAAATCCCAGACCCAAACCCTTGACCCCTACAGTCTGGTTCAGATACTGAATGAAGAAGAGCTGATCTTGTGAGATCTCTGACATGTGGGGCCCAAGCCCCATTAGGAGCTCTCATGATGCCCCATGTGCACCTTCCGGAACAGCTTGTCATCAGGCGTGGGGGATGGGGTGTTGCTTTTCCGCTGATAGCCCCGGCTCCGCTGCTCCTGGGCTTTGTCGTAGGGGTAATTCGCCACGAGAGCTCCACCATGGAGATTGGCTGAGAGGACAAAGTTGTAGCGGCTCATCCAGTGAATCACAGCCAGTGTTTCTGGCTCCACCTGCAAGCAAAGGAGACGCCAGCATGGGAGGCAGCAGAACCATTGCAGCACTGAGCTCAGGGAGGAGTCTCAGCACAGCCTGGCTTGTGGACAGTGCTCTGGGGGGTCGAGGAGGATGATAGGGTGCTACCTCCTAGCCTGTGCTCCGTATGCCTCCCCTTCCCTTCTCTGCTGTCCTCCACTACCTGCCGTTACCAGCCCCTCTCTCCCAGCCTTTCACATCCTGATGTGACTCCATCCTGCTCTCTCTTCTTCCAGCGCACATCTGGAAGCCTTCCACTTCTCTTCAGATGGCTGAATTGCTCATGCAGGCCTGAACATTTGCTTCCCTGACCATGGCACCCGCCTCCTCCACAGCTGCCAAGGTACCTGCCTTGCCCCTACAGTCTGTCCAAACACTACTGCCAGAATTGCTCTCCTGGCCCCTCGCCGAAGGCCATGATGCCTCCCCATTGCTCTGCATAACTCAGACTCAAGGCCCTCCCTAGCCCACTCCCACCTGCATGTCTGACCTTATTGCCTACCATATTCCCAGAAACCTTCCACTAGGCAAACTACACCAACTTTGACAACCTGTTAATTTCCTTCTGTGCCTCCCCTTTTTGGGCATCCTTCCATGCTGCCCTGTGTGCCTGGCCCATGTGCCTCATTTCCTTCTTCATTCAAATCTTCTTGTCAAAATTCACTTCTGCCATGTCGTCTACAGAATCCATGCATCCATCACTACCCAGAGGGCAGCAATCACTCACCAAGCCAGACTAGTACCTTACTCGCCACTGAGGAGAGCATGGTGTAGCGGGGCGGGGTGTCACATTTTCACTTGTGCTCAAAGATTTCAGACATTTCTAAAGCTGGGGCTGTTATGCCAGACGTGCCTCCAGAGTTAATGGAGTTTGGGGAGCGGTAAGAAGTCATTTTCATGTTTGAAGTACCTGACATACTTAGGCTGGTTGTAAACGCTACACACAGTGTTTTTAGGCAGAGCGACGCAAACTATTAGAAAGTCGAGATTTTTGGTAAATCTCATTTTAGACACCCCATTTGACTAATTGCTTTCAAATCCCCCCCAAAGTAAAAGTATTCATAGGATTTTTCAGACAAAAACACTTTTCCAATGCAGACTTATACGGGATGGAACTCCGGGTGTGCACTAAAATGGGCAACTGCTGGGTCAGGCTCCTCTTGAAAGCCCTGTGACGCAAACTGTGTCATTTCTTCAGACAAAAACCAATACCTGGGCAGGGGTGGAAGTAACTTAAAGGACTTACTGGTACTCCGGGAGTCCTGAGCAGGGGGGCGTGGCCTTGACCGGAAGAGGCGTGGCCGGGCCCTAGCCCTAATCCTTTAAAGTGCCAGACTAGGGAAGCCGGTCCGGTCTGGCATGGCATACTGGCTCTTGCTGGTACGCCATACCGGACCGGGCCGGCTTACTTTCACTTCTGTACCTGGGGCCCATAGAGGAGATGCTGTTTCTTTGAAAAGGGGGGCTGGGAAGTACAGAGCAGGTGTAGATGTTTCTCCATGCGGGCAGTGCTGGTGCAATCCTGTAATACTGCTGGAAATTCCTGGTCCATACCTGGCTTTTCCAGTTGGCTGGAAGAGGGATGTGGTGATTGGGGCCACCATTTTTTTCATTGTAGTACATGAAAGTGTTGAGATCGGGGAAGTTACGGTTCAAGTCAACTCCGTTGGCATTGTTCCTGCCCGTCAGGTACCCAATGGCATCCGGGTCCTGGAGGGAGAAGGCACATAACTCCTGTAAGAGCAGGGAGAGCACAGGCTCAATCCAAACACCATGTGGGAAGAGCCTGGATACGTCCCAAAAGCTACAAAAGGTAACTGGGCTTCGGTAGTGTCTGAGACCACCAGATATGAGTCACTGCAGGCCAGAGGAAGAAACAGCACTCTCTGAGCATGGTACAGTGGAGGGTCAGTATCATTATCTCCATTTCCCAGAAGGAGAAACTGAGGCACAGCCTGAGTAAGCAACTTGTCCAAGGTCACGCAGCAGTCAGTCACAGAGCCATGACTAGATCAGCCTGATTTCCATGCCCATGGACCATGTTTAACAGCACCAGAAGAGTGGGATGAATTCCAGTAGGAACAGGGAAATCATACACAGACCCAGGCATGCACCTGAGTACTGGGCATCGCACCTTCACTAACGCTATTTACATTTATTTTATGGGATCATTGTTTGCATTCTGCATCCAGCATTAGTGTGGTTACTGCCAATGAAAATCATGGCCCAGAGATCAAATCCGCCTGATCCAGATGAGCCCTTCCAGGGCCCAGCATATCCCATGTCTGCCAACTGCAGGGCAGTTTGTCCCGCTTCTGGTGGATGTGGTGCTGCCAGTGTCAGACAGGAGACTCGACTAGCTGGATGCTAACAGCACATCCGCTTCTCCCGCCATGGCCTGGGGTGGCACTGCAGCATGCTACCTCAGGTTTCCCTCTTCCTCAGGGCTCATTTAATAAACTCCATGCACATGGGTCAGGGCTGGAGCTGTGACTTGGCCCTCCAGCCAAGCCACAAACTGAACCCCTTCCAGGCTTCCAGGAGGGCAAAAAAAAAAAGTCCCAAGCAACACCAAGTTCTTCTGGCCTTTGTGGGCTTCTCGTCAGCCAACCCTTTGCCAATGCAATCATACAGTAATATTGCATTGGGCTTTCCACCCTTTGGGCCCTGTTTACACCCTTTTCTGGGCTACCTTTGAGTCTTTCCCTGCTCCAATACAGAGCACTAACCCCCCAGGTTCAGTCCCTTGGAGTCAGGGCCGGATTAACCTTTTGTGGGAACTGGCACCAAACACATTTGTGGGCCCCTATGTCGTCATTGTGGGCTCCGAGCATGGGCCTGGTGTGGGAGGGCCATTGGTGCCCTAGTGTCCCCGGTCCTGAATCTCAGAGACATTTTTCATTTTGATCCCACACCTCTACATGACTAGCTGCATTGCCATACGCAGCTCCCTCAGCCCCCAGTTCTTCTCATTGAGCTGTACACCCATGTGGGTTTACCAGTGTCCACAGTGAGCAGAACTTTCACACGTGATCAGAGAAGCTCCCCACAGATTTATCTCCTTCCTCATTCAGACCTTCTATAGCCACATCTCCAGTGCCACCCCATGTCACCAGTCAGTGTGTGTGGTTCTGGTCTTAGCTCAATAAAGTTCCACAGCCCGCAGATACCTGATCAATTCTGACAAATCCCTCCCTCAGCACCCATCCTGCCATTTGAGCAAGCCCCTTGCACACACCATTTCCCCAAAGTGAGACTTAGCCCTTGGGAATCTGAAGACACCAGCCTTTCTCCCTCTGCTCCCATCTACAGGCTAGTCTACTACCTGATCACCACCACCTCTCCCCATGCTTGTTTCCTTTCTACTTTGGATGTGCTCCCCAACCAGCTGGGGCTATTCTCCCCATGCAAACCTGACCTGCTTCCTCTTTCCCGGCTCCCCTTGACGTTCCTTTCCTACTGGTGACCTCTGTTCCTTGAGGTTAATTCCAGTTTCTTTATCTGCTCTAGCTTAATGGCCCCCAGTAGTCACAGAGCCACCTGCAGCTTCTCTGGCTACAGCCATGGGGCCAATTGCCAGAGGCCAGCCTCAGATAGCTGCAGCTGCTAGCAAGGGAGGGGTGGCAATTCCAAGACTGAGCATGCTTGAACCTTGCAACAGCAGCACTAGGGACTCTAAATCCTCAGTGCCAGCCCTAGGCAGCTGCAGACTCTGCAGTTATGCACTTCCCTCCTCTAGGCCATGGCTTTAAGTACCTGAGATGCCCATCACCTGCAGCAGGGGCACTAATTCCCATACACCCCTCAGCTAGTACGTAGTCATGCAGAAAGTGCAGCCTGAATGATTTTGGAGGCTGGGGTGCAGGAGGTTCCCATCCCTGAGCAGCAGCTCTGCAACAAGCTCACCTGGCCCCCCGCCGCTGTGGGACCAGGACCCTGTGAAGACAGTGGAGTTATCCTGTGTATAACCAGTTCTGTCCAAAGCCTGTTGAAGTGAGTGGGAATCTTTTCATTGTCTTTAAAGGGCTGCGTACAGAAGCAAAAAACCCCATTCTCGACTCTGGGAGCAAAGCACATTCTGTGCTGCACTGGTTTACTATGGTAACAGGAAGGTCTCACGTTACCTAGTGAATAAGCAACACTTCCCACAGCACCTAACTTTTTCTGAGAGGCCTCCTGCCCACTTACGAACTGTAAACCTGCTTCGCTTACCAGGGCTGAAAATATCTGGTAGTGTGGTCACAAAAGCAAGGCCCTTCTGAATTCAGGAGGAATTTTGGATGTGCACAGAACACAGAAAGGACTGGTCCCTGCACAGTTACAGAACTGCAGTAAAGTGGAACAATTTTCAGCTTGTGTGATTGGAGGATATCTGGATCCATATGATAAGACTGTCCCACATAAATGAGGAAAAGTTGAGGTGCCTTTGTTATTCGTTTTTCCACTCTTTGTTTCTGTGGGGAATTTCCAAGTGCAATATTACTGTCTTCCTTTTAAACAAAAACTAAAAAAAAAAAAGGGTCATGGCTGTTGAAAATAGCAATTCCAGTCCGAATTAGCACTGGGAAGACCCCAGCGTTTGTTGCTCAATTTTATCCTACTTTTTCTACAGCAAGTTACAGTGGATCAGCATATTTGATTTGGGAGAAATGAAGTAAACTAAAATGAAGTAAATAGCAGCCTAAATTGAGCTTGAGCACCCCTGAATTTTGAGGGTGTTCAAATCTGGAAGGCAGGTGCTAGATTCCCTTTCTGAATATTAGATAAATCTGGAAAAGAAAAGCCAATTTCTGTTTCTATGGCTTGGCCGTGGAAATCCTCCTACGTGCCTGTTACTGTACCTAAAGCTGCCCAGGTCCTCTAGTAGAGCCTCCCCTCCCTTACTTTTCATTTTAACTTCTCCTGGTGGGGTCCACAGACCTCCGTTGCTAGGCTTCAGACAGAGAGGCGCACTGTCCGTTCAGTCCACCCAGTTCCTTCTTTGGGGGCTGCCAGGCGAGGTCACACCAGCATCCCTCATCCAGCCTGGGGAAGTCTTTGAGGGTGATAGCTGGGCCAAAGCTGTCTACTCCTTGGGCAGACTTGTTCCCCATTCACAGCGCCCCACCCCCAAGCAGCCAGCTCCCCATTCACAGCAAGCTGCAGCGCATGGGGTCTCAGCTTCCCCACTCCTTCCCCCTCCCTTTCCTGTGAAGAGTGGCCAAGGGAATGCTGGGAAATGTAGTTCCTTCCCTGCTCCAGGGCCGGCTCTCTAGGCAGGGAGCTGGCCAAGGAACCACGGCTCCCAGGGCCCCGTGGGTTCTCGGCGGGCTGGATGCCCGCTGCTCGCTCTCAGAGCCTCCGCTCGTGCAGCGCTGCGAGGGGGAGGAAGCGAGTGTCATGGACCCCCCCGCCTGAGCTTGGGCCCGGCACAATGGAGGCGTTGGCGCCATGGTAAATCCGGTCCTGGCTGGAGTCCTCAGCCTCCTACAGACGCTGGCTCAGGGCCTTCCAGAAGAGCCTGCCCGCCCGCCTGCCGGCCACCAGCCCCTGTGGTGCCGCTCCCAGACTGTGCACGTGGAGCCCTTTTATAAGGACCAGGTGACCAATAACGTATTGGCTGACCCCTTTGCCCCACCTCCCTCAGAGCGGGAAGCAGCTACTTCACGAGGGGCTGGTCCCATCCTGCCTTCAAGGGACCCATGACCCTGCGACAATGGACCTTGCCAGTGATCCGGTCTGGCAATTCCTATGTTCCTCGGCATTCCATTTTCCATCAGATTAGGACTACTCCAATTCATGTTGGTGGCTGAACCAGCTTCACTGGGGGGCCCATAAGGTGGTGGAAAGCTACTTTACCCTCGCACACAACACTCTTGATTCAGCACTGAGCACTGCTTGGCTGGATCAGAGAATCTGATGGCCACAGGCCTCCTTAGTCACAGGACCAGTCTTCCTCCCATCCTGCTCTTGGCAACATTTCTCAGCTGCCTGTTTTCCCTGCTGTGTAGGGAACATGTCCCCATCACTGTGCGGATTCAGCAACTTGCCTTCTTGGGCAGCAGAGAGGTGTCCCCTTAAATGAATTACTTACCAACTTAGCCTGGGGGCCATGTTCTATCCTCCCACCCTGCAACTGCTGTGGGATTTAGCAAGGGCAGATCGGCCCAGTGCCTGTAACTTCTGCAGGGTTAGAGTCAGATGTCCAGATACAGTCCATTCTCTACAGTCCATTGACAGTGCCATGGCTCTTGGCATCTTTACTATCTGACCCCCACCCCAGTCAATGCAGAGCAAGAATAAAGGAGGACAGCAGGTTTCCTGGTCAGCTCCCAGACTGTCACTCAGAGAGGGCAGATGCAGGTCAGAGCTAGCTGAACTCTGGGAGACTGAAATACAAACAAAACAGAGTCAGCTCCCTGAGGACTTGTAAAGTCCACAATCTGTAGCAATAATGAAACCAACAGAGCCACAGAGACAATGGTGAGGGGCCCAAGTGAGCTAAATCAGAGGCTGAGGACCTGGGCATTTTGGAGGTCCAGGCTGGGATGAGATGTGTTGAAGGACCCATGTTCCCAGGATGGGGTCCAAGTTGGGTGAAACACACATTGAGGGAGCAAGGGCAGGGGGATGGGATGAAACACAAGCTGAGAGATCAGGGATTTGGAGGGTGGAGGTGGAAGAGACAGCAGAATGACGGTTTCTCCCCACAATCATAGACACGTAGAGCAGGAAGGGTCATCTAGTTCAGTCTCTTGGGGATGATCCAGGTTTACTTTGTTCTGCCCGAGCACAACGGTGTTTGTCCAGGCTGTTCTTAAAAATTTCCAATGACAGGGATTCCACAACTTCCATTGGAAGCCTGTTCCAGAGCTTAACTCCCCTGAGCATTATAAAGATTTTCTTGTTATCTAACTTGAATCTCCCCTACTGTGGATTAAGCCCCTTACTTCTTGTCCTACCTTCAGTGGACATGGAGAACAATTGATCACAGTCCTCTTTATAACAGCCTGTAACAATTTTGAATCCTCTTCCCTCAGTCTGCTTTTCTCAAGACTAAAGATTCACTTTTTAAAAAATCCTTCCTCATAGGTCAGGTTTTCTAAACTTTTTATCATTTTTGTTGCTTTCCTCTGGACTCTCTCCAAATTTGTCCACATCTTTCCTAAAGTGTGGGGCCTAGAATTGGACACAGAACTCCAGCTGAGGCCTCTCCAGTGCTGAGTATAGTGGGACAACTACCTCTCATATCTTACATACAATCTTCCTGTTACTATACTGCTGAAAATATTAGCCTTTTTTGCAACTGCATCACATTGTTGACTCATTCAATTTGTGACCTATTGTACCCCCCACAAATCCTTTTCAGCAATGCTACCTCCTAGCTCAGAGGTGGGCAAACTACGGCCCGTGGGACCGTCCTGCCTGGCCCCTGAGCTCCTGGCCCGTGAGGCTAGCCCCCAGCCCCTCCCCCGCTGTTCCCCTTCCCCTGCAGCCTCAGCTCACTGCGCTGCCAGCACAACGCTCTGGACGCTCTGGGGGGGCTGCAGAGCCCGACCTGACCCGGTGCTCTGTGCTGCACAACGGCGTGGCTGTAGCCCGGCCAGCCACCGGTGCTCCAGGCAGCACGGTAAGGGGGCAGGGGGGGTTGGATAGAGGACAGGAGAGTTCACGAGGGTGCTCAGGGGGCGGGGGTGTGGACAGGGGTCAGGGCGGTCAGAGGATGGGGAACAGGGGGGATGAATGGGGGCAGGGGTTCCGGGGGGCAGTCAGGAAGGAGAGGGAGGTTGAATGGGCGGCTGAGGGCAGTCAGGGGCAAGGGTTCTGGGGGCAGTCAGGGGACAGAGAGAAGGGGTGATTGGATGGGGCAGGGGTCCCGGGAGGAATCATAGAATCATAGAATATAAGGGTTGGAAGGGACCTCAGGAGGTCATCTAGTCCAACTCCCTGCTCAAAGCAGGACCAATCCCCAATTAAATCATCCCAGCCAGGGCTTTGTCAAGCCTGACCTTAAAAACTTCTAAGGAAGGAGATTCTACCACCTCCCTAGGTAACGCATTCCAGTGTTTCACCACCCTCCTAGTGAAAAAGATTTTCCTAATATCCAACCTAAACCTCCCCCACTGCAACTTGAGACCATTACTCCTTGTCCTGTCCTCTTCCACCACTGAGAATAGTCTAGAACCATCCTCTCTGGAACCACCTCTCAGGTAGTTGAAAGCAGCTATCAAATCCCCCCTCATTCTTCTCTTCTGCAGACTAAACAATCCCAGTTCCCTCAACCTCTCCTCATAAGTCATGTGTTCCAGACCCCTAATCATTTTTGTTGCCCTTCGCTGGACTCTCTCCAATTTATCCACATCCTTCTTGTAGTGTGGGGCCCAAAACTGGACACAGTACTCCAGATGAGGCCTCACCAATGTCGAATAGAGGGGGACGATTCCTACTTATACATCCCAAAATGCCATTGGCCTTCTTGGCAACAAGGGCACACTGCTGACTCATATCCAGCTTCTCGTCCACTGTCACCCCTAGGTCCTTTTCCGCAGAACTGCTGCCTAGCCATTCGGTCCCTAGT
Organism: Eretmochelys imbricata; assembly: GCF_965152235.1. Taxonomy (NCBI): domain Eukaryota; kingdom Metazoa; phylum Chordata; order Testudines; family Cheloniidae; genus Eretmochelys; species Eretmochelys imbricata. The sequence continues at coordinate 125,855,683 of NC_135578.1, forward strand.
CTGTAGCGGTGCATTGGGTTCTTCTGTCCTAAGTGCAGGACCCTGCACTTATCCTTATTGAACCTCATCAGATTTCTTTTGGCCCAATCCTCCAATTTGTCTAGATCCCTCTGTATCCTATCCCTGCCCTCCAGCGTATCTACCACTCCTCCCAGTTTAGTATCATCCACAAATTTGCTGAAAGTGCAATCCACACCATCCTCCAGATCATTTATGAAGATATTGAACAAAACTGGCCCCAGGACCGACCCCTGGGGCACTCCACTTGACACCGGCTGCCAACTAGACATGGAGCCATTGATCACTACCCGCTGAGCCCGACAATCTAGCCAACTTTCTACCCACCTTATAGTGCATTCCTCCAGCCCATACTTCTTTAACTTGCTGACAAGAATACTGTGGGAGACCGTGTCAAAAGCTTTGCTAAAGTCAAGAAACAATACATCCACTGCTTTCCCTTCATCCACAGAACCAGTAATCTCATCAAAAGGACCATCAGGAATAACAGGAGGGGTTGAATGGGACGGTGAGGGGCAGTCAAGGGCGGGGACTCTGGGGGTGGTCAGGGGACAGGGGGTGGTGGATGGGGCAGGAGTCACGTGGGGGCCGTCAGGGGATGGGAACGGGGGGGGGGGTTGGATGTGATAGAAGTCCTGGGAGGGCCGTCAGGGGGCAAGAAGCAGGGGGGTCAGATAGGGGTCAGGGGCCAGGCCACACCTGGCCGTTTGGGGAGGCACAGCCTCCCCTAACTGGCCCTCCATACAATTTTGGAAACCTGATGTGGCCCTCAGGCCAAAAAGTTTGCCCTCCCCTGGCCTAGCTAGTTATTCCCCATTTTGTAGCTGTGCATTTGATTTTTCCCTCCTAAATGAAGTACTTTGCACTTGTCTTTATTGAATTTCAGCTTGCTGAATTCAGACCAATTCTCCTAATTGTCAAGGTCATTTTGAGTTCTAATCCTTTCCTCCAAAGTGCTTGCAACCCCTCCAGCTTGGTGAAGATGGAAGCAAAATAGGCATTAAACAGCTCCGCCTTTTTGATGTCTGTTGTTAGCTCTCCAACCCACTAAGTAGTGGATCTACATGTTCTTTAATCTTTCTCTTGCTCTGAATGGATTTACAAAACCTCTTCTTATTGTCTTTTGTGTCCCTTGCTAGGTGTAACTCATGTTGTACCTTTCTGATTTTGTCCCTTCATGCCTGTGCTATTCTTTTCTATTCATCCTTAGCAATTACTGGTGGAAGAGGCACTGGGGTCCTACAGCACAAGGGCATGTCATGCCCCTGCCAGGTAAGATGAGGAGAATGCTTGCCTGGTACCTGGTTGGCAGCCACTTCATATCCGTCTGGGTTCATGGAGGGCAGGATGTGGATGCGTGTGTCCCAGATGAGCCGTGTGATCCGTTCGTTCCGCCGGCGATACTCCTCACACAGGAACTCAGAGAGCTGGAGCAGCAGCTCCCTGCCCAGAACCTCGTTCCCATGCATGTTCCCAACATACTTGAACTCTGGCTCCACTGGGAAAAACAAGAGACCCAGTGACACCATAAACAGGGAGGGTGGGGGCTGAGATATGGTGCGGAGCCAGATATTCCCCATGAACAGGGTGCCAACATTCAATGGAGCAACCCAGTGACACCACTGAGCAGACCCAATGAATGACCCAAATGATTTGTGTTTGTACCGCGTCTAGCAAATGGGGTCCTGGGCCAGGACGGGGGCTCCTAGGCACTCAGATAAGTAATAATGTTCTCTCTCATTTAATAAATAAACTCACTAATCAATAACAACAGGTTTCAGAATAGTATCTGCATTCTTACACTGCCCAACCCCTCCACTGCCAAAGCGCAGCAGAAGTGGCCTCCCTAGGACCTACCCGAAAGCGTGGCCCACCACCGAGACACGGCCACTGCCACAGTAGAACACAGTGGTTGTTTAACAGCTGCTCAGCATCAGACTAGGACAAGAAATGCAGCATAACACATTGAACAGAGGGTCACTGCTCTAGTACAGGAGGGGAGGTGGGTGGGGTTGTCACTGTTCAGACACTGGGGTGGGGAGGGCAGGTGCAGGAGAGTTACGGCTCCAGAACTGGGGGGCACAACCATGGGGTGCTCTGAAGCTGGAGGGGGTGCAGGGGCATCACGACTTTGTTACAGAGGGGGAAGGGGAGTCACTGGCTCAAACTCCGTGAAGGGCAAGCTATTTGCACTGGTCTCTCCCTTGGCCCAGAACTCCCCTTCACTGTTTGTTCTCAGTGCTGCTTGCTGGCATGTCACATTCCTGACTTCACAAGCCTCAAGATGCTTTAAATTAAACTGCAGGATAAACTCACTCTCTCAGCCTTGGCCTACCCCCAGATTCTTTCCTATAAAGACGCATTGAAAGCAAGAGCTGCCCTGTTAAACCTTCTAAGCTCCCTCTGGCAGGCTGGTGTGGGCCTGAGGAGGGTGGGACTCCGTCCCTGGAGCTCTCCACAGGCCGTTCTGTCGGCGTAATGACAGTAAGCTTATTGCATGAGTCCCCTGTTGAGAGCAGCCTGCCCTCAGCTCTCCAGTGTCCAGCTCTAGGGAGTGACACAGTGTCGGAGCTGAGCTCCACCGGGGGGGGGTGGGGGGAGGGAACAGCACATGGGGGAACGTGGATTTATTAGCCAAGGACAGGGCCTGAATTGCACCAGATAGCTGGAGAGATACCAGAGCACCGGTGCCATACATCCACATGAGTAAATGGGACACTGAACTCTACACTCTTTGGAATTTCCTAGTAGTCATCAGGGCCAGCTCCCACCCAGACCCTAAACTCAGCCAGACAGGGAAGGCAAAGGGTCTGATGAGAACCAGGCCAAGAGTCTAGGCCCGAGCGCCCCTTCTTCATCTCCTCTAGAGGCAGAGAACACAGAGTAGGGGGGAGGGGGCAGGGCAGCATCCCTCACCAGAGAGCAAAGTGCCCTGCACCCACCTCGAGCCCTTCTCCATTGGCGGTCAAGCAAATCGCTAGCAAGTTGTGCCTGGCTCTGCAGCCACGCCCTAGGATCTAATGGCTAAATATATCATATAAGGTGGATAGAGGGTTGGCTAGATTGTCAGGCTCAGTGGGCAGTGATCAATGGTTCCATGTCTAGTTGGCAGCCGGTATCAAGAGGAGTGCCCCAAGGGTCAGCCCTGGGGCCAGTTTTGTTCAATATCTTCATAAATGATCTGGAGGATGGCATGGATTGCACCCTCAGCAAGTTTGCAGATGACATTAAACTGGGAGGAGAGGTAGATACGCTGGAGGGCAGGGATAGGGCCCTAGACAAATTGGAGGATTGGGCCAAAAGAAATCTGATGAGGTTCAACACGGACAAGTGCAGAGTCCTGCACTTAGGACGGAAGAATCCAATGCACCGCTACAGACTAGGGACCGAATGGCTAGGCAGCAGTTCTGCAGAAAAGGACCTAGGGGTTACAGTGGACGAGAAGCTGGATATGAGTCAACAGTGTGCCCTTGTTGCCAAGAAGGCCAATAGCATTTTGGGATGTATATGTAGGGGCACTGCCAGCAGATCGAGGGACGTGATTGTTCCCCTCTATTTGACACTAGTGAGGCCTCATCTGGAGTACTGTGTCCAGTTTTGGGCCCCACACTACAAGAAGGAGGGCAACAAAAATGATTAGGGGACTGGAACACATGACTTATGAGGAGAGGTTGAGGGAACTGGGAGTGTTTAGTCTGCGGAAGAGAAGAAGGAGGGGGGATTTGATAGCTGCTTTCAACTACCTGAAAGAGGGTTCCAAAGAGGATGGATCTAGACTGTTCTCAGTGGTGGCAGATGACAGAACAAGGAGTAATGGTCTCAAGATGCAGTGGGGGAGGTTTAGGTTGGATATTAGGAAAAACTTTTTCACTAGGAGGGTGGTGAAACACTGGAATGCGTTACCTAGGGAGGTGGTGGAATCTCTTTCCTTAGAAGTTTTTAAGGTCAGGCTTGACAAAGCCCTGGCTGGGATGATTTAGTTGGGTATTGGTTCTGCTTTGAGCAGGGGGTTGGACTAGATGACCTCCTGAGGTCCCTTCCAACCCTGATATTCTATGATTCTATGATCATAGAATCATAGAAACACAGGCCCTGACTCTGTGGGTGCTCCAGGGCTGGAGGACCCACAGAAACAAGTTAGAGGGTGCTTAGTACCCACTGGCAGCCAGCTCTCCCCCCACTCATCACTTCCCACCCACTGGCGCCCTGCCAATCAACTCCTCCCCCTCCTTCTCAGCACCTTCCACCCTCTGTGGATCAGCTGTTCCGGCTTGCAGGAGGCTCTGGGAGGGAGGGAGGGAGGGAGAGGAGCGAGGGATAGGGCGTGTTTGGGGGAGGGGGCAGAACTGGGTGAGAAGAGACAGGGTGGGGGCATAGTGGGGGCAGGAAGAGGCTGGGCGGGGTGGGGATTTGGGGGAAGGGGTGGAGTGAGGGCAGGGCCTGGAGCTGAGCGGGGGTTGAGTACCCCAGGGAAACCTGAAAGCCGGTGCCTGTGCATAGAAATGTAGGGCTGGACAGGACCTTGGGAGCACAAGCCCAGCCCCCTGCACTAAGGAAGGACCAAGTATAGCTGGACCATCCCAGAGAGGTGTTAGTCCAACCTGTTCTTAAAAACGTCCAGCGACAGGGAAGCCTTATAAGGATATTCCTAATACAGTAGAACCTCAGTGTTACAAATGCCTCGGGAATGGAGGTTGTTCGTAACTCTGAAACATTCATAGCTCTGAACAAAATGTACTGGTTGTTCTTTTAAAAGTTTACAACTGAACATTGACTTAATAAAGCTTTGAAACTTTACTGTGCAGAAAAATACCGCTTTTAACCATCTTAATTTAAATGAAACAAGCACACAAACAGTTTCTTTCCTTGTCAAATCTTTTTTTTAAACTTTCCCTTTATTTTTTTAGTAGTTTACCTTTAACATAGTACTGTACCGTATATGGTTTTTGGGGGGAGTGTGGGGGGAGGGCATGTCTTTGCTGCTGTCTGATTGGGTGCTTCTGGTTCCAAATGCAACGAGAGGTTGACTGGTCAGTTCGTAACTGGTGTTCATAACTCTGAGGTTCTAGTGTATCTAACCTAAATCTCCCTGGCTGCAGATTAAATCCATTACTCCTTGTCCTACCTTCAGTGGGCCTGAAGAACACTCAATCCCCGTCTCCTTTATTACAGCCCCTGACATACATGAAGGATGTTCTCATGTCCCCCTCAGTCTGCTTTTTGCAAGACTCAACATGTCCAGGTTTTTTAACCTTTCCCCCTAGATCAGGTTTTCTAAACCTCTGATAATTTTTGTTGCTCCCCTCTGGACTCTCACCAGTTTGTCCACATCTTTCCTGAAGTGTGCTGCCCAATACTGGCCATAGAACTCCAGCTGAAGCCTCACCAGTGCCAAGTAGAGAGGGACAATTACCTCCCATGTGTTGTATATGACACTCCTATTAGCCATTTTCATAACTTCTTCACATTGTTGGCTCATATTCAATTTGTGATCCACTGTGACCCCAGATCCTTGTCACCAGCACTGCCACCCAGCCAATTATTCCACATTTTGTAGTTGTGCATTTGATTTTTCCTTCCTAAGTGAAGTACTTTGCACTTGTCTTGACTGAATTTCAGCCTGCTGATTTCAGACCAATTCTCTAATTTGTCAAAGTCATTTTGAATTCTAATCCTGTCTTCCAATGTGCAGCCATTAGAAATACAAGACTCACTGTGGACATGGAGGCTTAATTCACTGACTCTCAGGACCAGGGCCATCTCCCTGCCACTCCCAGGCTGAGGCTGGATTGTCAGGGCAATCGGAGCTCTAGTGATTGCAGAGCTGAGTCACCATAAACTTCTCAATAGTTCCCCCACCCTCCCCCGGGTATCTCTGCACTTCAGTTAAAAACCCACAGCTGGCCTGTGCCAGCTGACTCAGGCTTGTAGGGCTCAGGCTAAGGGGCTGTTTAACTGTGGTGTAGACATTCAGGCTTAGGCCTGGTTCCCCTGCGTGTGCACTAGGGCATATGCAGAGTTCACCCCTAGCAGTCTAAAAGGTTAGAGCAGGGTAGTAAGTAGTTATGAGGCCATCAGTGTTAGAAGACTGTTTCCTGGTAAGGGCCAAGCTGTTGTTTGCTTGAGAGTGCGAGTACCTCACCGTCACTGCCCACGCCCCAGAGAAGGTGCTGCTGGGCTCCTGAGGGTGGATGCAGCATCCCCTGCTTGATTTCACCAGCTGCGAAGAAGTAGGCATGAAGCACAGGCTGTGATTGCCCTCTCCCCGACACCTCGGACTTCCTTGAGTCAGAAGACGGACAGCCTCTCACCCAGAGGAGAGGTTGCCTTCCCCCCACTCCAGCAGGTTCTGCTCACTTGGGGCAGCCAATCCAATCTAAATTGGACGGGTTTTGTCTGCAAAGCAGAGAAAGCACCTGTGACCCTAATAACGCCTCAGTGCCAAACAGTGGCAAAGGGCTCACTGTTCTGTTACAGCAATTCCTATCAAGCCTGACAAAGATATTACACCCGACACGCTGCTTTCACAGTATTGATCCAAAACGGGTCGTGTGAGGTATCTAATAAAAGCTTTTGTCATGCTGATCCTCAGAACCATGCCAGGATGTGCAGATGGATGCTATTTAAGAAGTTCGGTATATTTACTAAACACACGTTTTAAACTCCAAATCAAGGCAGGATGACAAACAGGTTTTGAGACAAAGGAAGCTGATTCACCTGTCTCATGGTCAGCTATGTAAATTAAGTATTGTAAGCCAATACAATGGAAGCCCATTTTTGCATATGGAGTCAACAGGAGAACACAAAGACAACTTGGAATCAGCAGCCCAGGAAAGAGTTATTGGGGGTCATCCTGACTCAGGGGACAAAAACAGTGGACTTTGGGATAGAAGAGAAAGGCAAAGAGACATATTTTTCATCCTTCACTGAGAAAGCAAAAAAGGACAATGCTTCTGCATTCACAAAAGTTGGACCCTAGCCATGTTGGTTAGTAATGGCGGGAGATTGCTTTAGGTGAGAAACTGCTTTAGACAAAGATTTTAAAGCCAAGTTTAAACTCTAAGAAGCAGGTAATACTTGTTGTTTTTTATGTAACCTATTCTTCTTGTTAGCCTTACTCACCATTTCTTAACTTTTTGGTGGTAATCTGATGATTGTTTTCACTATACATATATCTCAGTGCTGTGATGTTATAAGGACCTGAGCATGAAATGTTGTAGCTGGTTTGGCTTCCCTGGCTTCTCCCCACAACAGTCCCTCTGCTCAGCACCGGTGGGCCACAGTGAAGGAGATGGGAGAGAGCTCTGCACCGATTCACAGCCCTCTGTATGTCAAGGCTGATCAGACTCAGTGCAGGACTTCAGCCCCTCACCATGGCCTGTCCCCGCCCTCCCATCATAGGCAACGCAAGCCTAGCCCAGTGCCCTGTGGAGGGGCTCGGCCAGTCCATCCCATCACAGTCTCTGCCAGCCAGCATGGTGGTGGGGGGCGACCTTGTCTTTCCTCCCTCCCATCACAGATCACCTCTGCCTAGCACAGAGCCCTGGGTGGGTCAGGGTGGTGTGAAAAACTGCCAATTACTAACTAGGGCAGTGAAATGGAGGGGCCCGATGGGAATTCTAGCTGGTGCCTTCATCATTAAATTTACTTGGATTTAAAACTCAGAGTCCCATTTAATGTGCCTGACTGGGCTAAGGCTCCTGCCCATGTGCACTGGGCCATGTGCAGAGGTAACCTCTAGCTTTATCCGTGGCCATAGGGTTTTGGGTCCCTGTCAACCCCCATGGCTGCTGCACCCTGTCTCCCTGGTTATGGGGCCTACTCACTCACTTGCTGAAGTGGGCATTGTGTGCCTACAATTACGGTATGGGCCATCTTGACCACTGAACATGGAGGCTACTGAGCATAGCAGAGTCTAGGGCCGTCAGGAAAGCTTCAGATCCCCGTCTGACAGTGACTTCCCTGGAGGAAGCAGTCTGGCCCCATAACCTGTACCATGTAGGACGATTTGTGGGATGTGGTTTGGCATGGCACAGACAGCAGCCTGTACAGGTACAGGGCCCCCCCAGGAACCTCCTCTCATTCAGTACTTACAGGGTTCATGGATTCCAGGGTTGTCACTGAATTCCACGACGTAGAGATGTCTCCCCTGGACACTGCGGCCAATAGTGTAAATCCTGGTGATATCGGGACACTCGTTGTGCACATTGAACAGGGCCTCCACCAGCTGCTCATAGCGGTGGTGGAAAAAGTTCACAGAGGCTGCCACTTCAATCAGAAGCAGGAATCTCACAAAAGGCCAGAGCAACTGAGACATCCTTAGCGCTGGGATTAACTCAGATCTCCCTTCCTGACAGGAACTAAAGTGCAAACTCAAACCAGCTCTCTCCAGTTTCACAGCCAAGTGCCAGCCCACTGCACCTGCAGGGTGGTGGGGGCTGGAGTTGGGGAAAGAGTCTCTGGAACTGGGCTGCGAATGCCCCCGCACAGCTTGGAATGCTTTCCAGCTCTGAGCTTTAGCATCAGGGCTCCCACCCGCCCCAGAATCACTACAGAGCCAGCTCTGTGTTTGGAAAGTTTCACTGATTCCTGTTCATTTATTAACTGGATGGTAAACAGGGCCCTGAAGCCACGGACTGTCACCGCAGGAGAAGCGCAGGGCTGGACAGCTGGCTGCTGTGGGGTTCGGGAGCCACAGAGGCTCCACAGCTGCCATATCTGTTGGCTTGCAAAGCAAGAAAGAGAACAGAAGAGGGACACCAAATGCAAGAGGAGCCCTTCAGAAACCAGAGGAATGGGACATCGGGGGGGAGCAGCGACTTGGCCTTCACAGCACTTGCCAGCAAGGATACTCAGCTCTTCTCAGCTCTGGGTCCCAACGCACTTTACCAAGGACAGGTTGGCATCACTGTACCCTATTTCATGGGGAGGAAACACCGGCCAGCAAATGGGGGCTAGAGCTGAGCCCAGAGCCAGCATTCCCCAAACTCCAGCCACCGCCTGTGCCACCTCCTTAGTAACCAGAGCAGCCAAAACACTGGCTCAGACAAACCAACCCACCAAAGCCAGAGTATTGGAGGCCAAGAAGAATCTGCCAGCCAGGAGCGGGGCTCCATGCCCCGCCCTCCCCATCGTGACGTGAGATGCTGTGCCCATCACTCCCAGTGGAGACGCCTGCTCCCCCAGCCCCTGCTCACGGTGCAGAGTGGGGCAGTTCAGAGCTAAGCGCTGTTTCAGTCCCAGGTTTATAACTTCTGCCCCTGAGGAGCTGCTGACCCTCCCTGCTCCCCATGTCCCAGAGCAAAATGCCTGTATTGGTCAGGAGCAGACAACACAAGGAAACTTGAGCACCATCGGGGCACTCCTTAAGAAAGGATCCCTCACGTAACCTATTCCCCATGCCCCTCCACTCCATAAACCACCTGTCCCCCCACCCCTTGGGGAATGGGTGCTGCACAGAAGGGGGTCCATGCGGCACCCTTCTGGGCTCCATTTCCTCCATCATTCTGCAAGGATTTTCCAGGTAAGGGCAGCACGATTCTGAGGAAAGGCTGTTTATTACTACTAAAGCAAGTATTGGAGGCTAATAGGCAAATCAGGGACAGACAGATCTATGTGCAGCCTGTAGCATCGAGAGGCGAGAGTATCCTCCTACCCACAGCCGCCATTAGAAATTCGTTTGGCTGGGTCAGTCCTGCCACATCCCCTGCTCACTGAATCCCTCCACTCAAAATAAACTTCCTGACCCTGCTGAGCACTGTTCTGCACCAGCCTCTAGATCTTGTTCCACATCACACCCTACCCTCACCCACTTCACTGCACCAGGCCAGTGTATCCTTTGTCTGCCCCTGTCTTGGTGCTTTCTCCCATGCCAGCCCCCACCCCCAGGTTCCCAGTCCAAGGCACCAGGCCCCCACCCCACGCCTCATTTAAGGCCCCATTCTATGGAAAGAGCAAATCCTTAAAACTCACAATGACTCATTTTAGGGAGGCACAGATATACAAGGAAAAGGAATAAATATACATTTAACAATATATTAACCCCCTTCTTCCACCCCCAATTTAACTCCTTGCCCCCGAGTCTCATCTTCTGTCTCTGGAGGTGATACGCTCTCAGGAGCAGGAACTCTCTCCAGTTGTGTTTTGTACAGGTGCTAAATACATCAGATAAGAAATGGTGCAGCAGGCACCAGCCTCTGTTAATGCTTGCAGGAAAAAAGCAAAAGGTATAACACTTGGAAAGGGCTTTGAGGAATTCTGTAGGTACAGATGGTAGGTGCCCCAGGGCTGAAGAGAGTGAAAGGAGGAAACTGGTGTAAACTCTGAGCACTAGTGAGCTGCACTGGCTTTTGGCAGGGAAGGTGCACTCAGAGGGGGTGGCAGATTTCTTGTGTAGGATGGTGTTACTCAGCCATTGGAGCACTGTATCGTGGGCTTAATGAGATACTGTAACACCTGGGCATGAGCCCCTCCCTCCACCATACCCTCACAGCTCTGCTATTCACAGGTGGCCTGTGACTGATGCTGTAACAGGAAGGAGCCTGGGGCCCTAATGGTGGAAAACATGCCAAGATTGCTCTGGGCACTGGTGGTTTGGTAAATCTCCCTTCTGGCCCTAAGGAAATAATGGGACACAGAAAGAACTCACAGTAAGTTTACAGGGGAAACGAACCAGAAGCAGTAAATTGGGGGAAGGTGAGTAGCAGGTGGTACTGGTCTTTGTTAACACCTGCAAATAGGGCAAACAAGTTAATTAAGTTTACAGCAGATACCAAATGAGTTGCAAACACCAGTGAGGACAGTGAAACAACACAAAGAGCTCTAGGTGTTAGAAACAGGGACAGGAAAGAAAATGAGACTTACTTTGGAAACAATGCAGCTACTACAGCTGGCAACATTTATCCAAACCCTAGAAATTCAGAGAGGGAAAAACTGGGAGGCAATGATAGTGACGAGTGAGGGTAGGAATCTGCAATATGAGAGTGCAGCAAGAGAAACAAAAAAGCCAACATGATCCAGGTTTCACAAGCAAAGGCTACAGGTCACAGGACAGGAAGAGGATGGTCTCTCTATACACAGCCTGGAAGACTCCAGCTGGAAGATTATTTGCAATTCTGAGCATCTTGTTACCAGAGAGATATTGGCAAAACTGGAGGAATTTTCAGGGAAGAACCACAAAAATGAGCTGGGGCTGGAGGGAAAGATTCAGTACAGAAAGATTAAAAGAGCTAAATATATTTGACTTGGCTAAGTGACAATTTTTTGAGGTGGTGGGGCAGGGGGACGCTGACATATCTATAAATAGTGGCCATGCATAAACATTACAGGTGGAGAGGGCTGATTTAGGATACAATCGAAGGGGACATGATTATGAAGAATTGGATCAAACTGAACAACAAAAAATTTAATTTGAAGCTCAGGAGAATCTTCCTGATGGTGAGACACCTCAAGCTGGGTTGTTGAGGGGATGGGACAGGAGCCCCACCACTCACTGGGAGGCAGATGGATCCAGCTGGAGAACTGTCTGCCAGGAGATGCGGTGGGAACCCCACCACTGGGATGTTTAAAACTGGACTAGGAAAGACCCTAGAAAACATGCAATGCAGAAAAATCCTTCCTAGCACTTTTCCATCTCATTCCAAAAATAAAATGACTCCCCTCTTCCTCATTATGGCCATTTTCCCACCCTCTGGAAAAGAGTGAGGAAACTCCACGGGTGTCGATCAACAAGTCTTGATTTTAAGAAGGATACTAAAATTTATATGTGTGTAAAATGAAAAATCTGGTGCAGCAGGGCTGGGCAGGAAAGCTAGGGATTCAGACTGGTGTCAAGGAAAGTGTGTGACCCCCGTGAGGAGGGCGCAGACCTTCTGGCCTCAGCACATGCCCCAAAGCCCTGTGGGGCACACACCCAGCAGCCCCTCAAGGCTCCGGCACCTGCCCCGCAGCACTCGCACATGCCAGCTGCCCCAGCAGAATTCTGGGTCTGGGGTGCGATCTGGTGCTCAGTGCAGAGAGCAAGGCATAAGAAACACTGGGTAGTGTCAGCATTACAAATCAGTGTTTTCAGAATGGGAGTGAAGGCCCAAGCAGTCAGAATCTGCCATCCTGTACTGTTCCCACTGCCATGTCATCTGCCCCAGACAAGAGACTCTAGTAACTCAGCCTGTTCTACTAGGTTTTAACGATAGGCCAAGGGAAGCATTTGCAGCCAGTGGCTGCATTGGGAGGTTGTTGGACTTGGGAGTGGGGAGTAAGTGGGGTTGTTTTAAGTCAGTAGCTAGGGGACAGGATGGTGCTGGAAGGCTGGGCACCTACCCAGCCTTTAGCCCTGCATGAGTCTCATTCTGTTCTACTGCTGTGAAGTTTCTACTGCTGTGAAGTTTCAAGCCTGACCTTTGTGTGAAGGGTAGAAGGTGATCAGCTGGTGGAATTTATCCGGCCTGAAGGCAGCAGAGTCTGATTGTGTTGCAGGTCCCTGCTGCAGCCTGGAAAGTTATAAAGTCCAACTCAGGAAGCCTGCCTGGAAAGAGGTTGCTCAGAATTGGAGCCAGGAGTCACAAAGCTAGGGAGGCCTTGCATACACTGGGCTAAATTCAGCCCAGGTTCTCTGCTGACTCCCACGCAAGAGCTGGGGAAACACCCTACAGGGAGAGACTTGAGGAGCTCAGTCTGTTTCATTTTCCCAAAAGAAGAGCAAGAGCCAAGAGGTGACACGATTACAGTGTAGAAGTAAATTCATAAGGAGAAAATACTGGGGACTAACAAGCTCTTTCACCTCAAGGAGAGAGGCAGAATAAGAACTAACAGCTGGATGCTGAAGCCCGTCAGTTAGAAATGAGGCACCAGTTTTTAAAAGGGTGATTAACCATTGGAACAAACTATACAGGAAGGGGTGGGTTCTTCATCTCTTGGAGTCTTCAGATCCAGACCGGAGGCCTTTCTGTAAGATTTAGTCAGGCTCCAGTTCCTGAGCTGGATGCAGGGTTAACCAGTGAACCTCTTTGACCTGTGCTATATAGGAAGTTTGGCCTGAAAGCCTATGACTCTGTGGTTTGGGGCAGATTTCCCTAAGCAGAAAGTCCTTGAAGGTCAGAGCAGGGGGAAATGGCCAGTACAGAGAGCACTGCAGGCCACCTCCAGCCCACGGCATAGAAAGTGATGGCCTGGAAAGAAGTAGGCTGGTGGGAAATATACAGATTCAGTGCATTCTCTATACAGCCTTGGCTCCTATGGGGATGCCAGATGAAAATTGCCTCTCTCAGTAGTGACCATCTCAAGTCCTCAAATATCCTAGATCTGGCTCCCAGGAATCATGAGATGAGCTTAACAAATAATAAAATTAAAAAAAAAAAAAACCCACACATTTAGGGTTCTTTTTCTTTGCCTTCTGAGCCTTTAGGGTTCATTCAGGCAACGTTTCTCCACAACCATCAGGGCTAGAAACTTGCTTTTTTGAAAGAAAAGAAAAGAAATCTGAGCTTCTCACCTAATCACAATTCCAAGAGCTGGGTTTTAAAAAAGAGAGACTCGCAATTAAATCATGAGAACTGGCAACACTGGTTCTCCAACAGAGACCCCAAGACATCTGTCCGATCTCCCTTGGCATGATTCCCTACTAGGACAGAAGGGGCCAGTCTGGGATGGGGCATTCAATTACCCCTCTCCCCACACCAGCTTCAATTAATCTAGCTCATCAACTCAGAATTTCCTGACATTTGGCAATTCCAACTCCCTAGCCATCGGGCAAAACTCACTTACAGCCGTCACTTACCAGAACTGAGGGCTGCCCACTCAGAGGTGAAGTGTTACTGCTGACCTGAGAAGAGGAAGAGGACTAGACTGCAGGCTGGGGCAGACTCTCCATCCCATTCTGACAGCAAGAAGGGGCTGTTAGCCCAGTGGAAATGGCTCCGTGCAGAAGGAGGTTCCCTAGACAATGCAGAGTTGGTGGAAGGAAATGGGATGTGTCAGAGTCACTATTCTCAGCTGGAGCAGCCCTGATCATGTACTTCATTTACAGGGCAAACTTTCCATTGTATTCTCCCATTCCAGCGCTGAGTTCAGAATGAAGACTCTGGCCCTGGGACCATTCCAGGGTCTCAGTGTATTTGTAGATGACAGAAAAATACATAGTGTGGTAAATAATGAAGGTGCCATGTCAGTTATACAGACCAACTGGGTCGGCTGGTAAGCTGGGCCTTTTGATACGGCCAGATGCAAAGTTATATCTGGATGTAAAGGGCAAGGGGAGAAGGTTGCAGAACCTGGTCTCCAGCCTGAGTCAGAGTGGCTACATGGCTATTTTTAGAGCCACAGCACAAGGCCCACGAGCCCAAGACAGTTGACCTGGGCTCTGAGACTCACTGCCACAGAGGGTTTTTTTTTGCTGTGTAAACATACCCTTAGTGGTCATGGTAGATAAACCGAATGTGGGCACCCAACATGATGCTGTAGCTAAGAGGGTGAATGTAATCCTTGGATTTATAAAGAGGGTAATATCAAGCAGGAGTAGGGGTGAGGTCTTACCTCTGTATACAGGATGTCAATGCTTCAAAAAAAGGATGTTCAGATATTGGAAAGTATTCAATAAAGAGCGACAAAAACGCCTTGAGGTCTAGAAAAGCTTCCTTAGAGTGAGTCTAGAGTAGCTCTATTTAGTTTATCCAAGAGAAGGTTCAGAGGTGACTTTATGATGGTCTACAAGTACCTACAAGGGGGAAGAGATTTCTGACAGTAAATGAGGCATAATGAGATCAGTGGATGGAAGCTGAAGCTAGACAAATTCAGACTAGAAATAAGGTGCAGATTTTGCACAGTGAGAGTAACTGACCATTAGTACAATGTACCTATGGTTGTGGTGGGTTCTCTATCACTTAATGTTGATGCAAGACTGGATACCTTTCTAAAAAAAATATGCTCTAGCTCAAACAGAAGTTATGGGTTTGATGCTGAAATTACTGGGTGAGATTCTCAGGTCTGTGTTATGCAGGAGGCCAGACTAGATGATCTGAGTGGACCATTCCGGCCTTAAACTCTATACATCTCTGTCTGCTGAAAGGAGGTTGTGCCGATCAGGATAAAGCTCTCTCCATCTGATTCCCCTCCACAGCTCTGCTTGGGGACTAAGTAGAGACCTTTATTAGCCAACCCTTTACCCCACAGCACTGGCTTTGGGGAATCTCCTTTTCTTTTTGCCTGCAAAGCTGTGGGATCACTATCATGGGAGGAGATTTGCAACTGGCTCCTTTTGATGTATGAAGACGCCTCACAGTGTTTTCTGCTTGTTATAGAAGTTGAGTCCCAGCTTCCACTCCAGTTCTTTAGCAAAAAGTGGGAAGAATGACCTCACAGGAGGCTGAAATCTGATCAGTTGCTATCCCATACTAAAGGCTAGAAAATGGGCTGGTGTGTACATTTGGGAGGGGCTGGAAGGTGTGGGGGCTTGAGGTTGAGATGGTAAGTCTAAGCAGGGGGAAAGGAAAGAATTTTCAGATTATGACTAATTTTCATGCACGTCGCAAACACAAAGCATGAATCAATTAATCAGTATTTGCATGTTTCAGTTTACACTGCTGCCATGTGTCTTTTAAAGGAACATGATCTACTAAACACCCTTCCCTGAGGCCTAGATTTCTGTGTGATTAGCATTGCCAGAGAGATGGTCCAGCTGGAATCTTGTAGGTGTGCTGTAGGGTCCAGTGTCCAGGGAACCCTGCCTGCAGGTACAATATAAATCTCAGCTGTTTGCAAATGATCCTTGCCCAATGTGAGTTATTCCTGGAGAGATCAGTAGTGTCTGGCTAAGAATGTGTGTGGCCAGATAGACAGGTCCCTTACATCAGACTCAATCTGGACAGGGGCCTGCTATGGGCCAGTGATAAGTTCTGGAAGGTGGTGAGAGAAGAGGTTTCCTTTCATATATACAGCAATCTTCTGTGGAAGGAACATTTTGCCTCCTAGTATTTCAGGTCTGTTGCCAGGGCTCAGCCAAGGCTGCTGGCCTCCTCCAGACACAACATCTTCTGTTCCTTCTCCCTCACATCTGCTTGTCCCATATTGGTGTCCAGCTGTGTGGCCAGCTAAGCAGTGGGCAGCTGGGATCCAGAAGGTTTTGCATGATAGGCAGAGCTAGGACACAGCATGCTCCTGAGGAGCTGAAGGCGGCCAAGGGCAGCAAGCTTGGTTTGTGCTGGTGCAGATGCCCTGCTCAGACAGGCTCTGAGCAGCTGTGGGGACCGTCTCCCAAGGAAAGGAAATAGATCTCTGCACAGTGCAATAGCTTCCTGCGTAACCCTGAGATTAGCCCCACAGCCAGCTTGGTGCTTCCAAGTCACAGCAGTTCCCTCAGGGATTACTGCTGTCTCTGTCTAAGCAAGACCAAAAAGAACAAGCAGCAAAGGGAGCCGAAAAGCTGCGGCTTCATGTGATCCATTCAAGAAGGAACCCCAGCAAGATATACCTCCACAGAGAAGAGGAGCCTGTGGTATCCCAGCATCCATCAGTGCAGGTGTGAGCCAGAGGAGAAGATTGAATGCCCTTGTACAGGCAGTAGCTTCAGTGAAAGGCAGGAGGGACTCTGCTGGATAAGGCTGGCTCTGCAGGTGACCTCAGAACTCTGTATGACAGCTGGTGTGGCAGAGGCCCATTACAGCCTCCACTGCGGGATTTGCCCCTCCCTAAATGAGTCCCTTCTGCAGGCACTTCGGTTTGTGGAAGGTAAGCCAGCCAAGCAGGAGCACAGCCACCAACACAAGAGAGCAGAACACCATGAGCCCCACATAACTGGCATGGGAGAGAGGGCGTGTCGGGGGCTTCTCTGCAGGGATCATGTTTGTCAGGTTCAGCATGTAGCCCAGAGTCCAGCCTGCGTCACTGCTGCCAATCTGGAAAAGAGGACAAGACCTGAATTACCTATCAGGACTAAGGAATGTACAGGGAGTGGGTTGGTATGGACAAGAGAGACTCAGAGGGTCAGGTCTCTTCTAGGGGTGGTGGTATGGGGCAAGGTGTCTATGTGTGTGGGAGGGGGCAGGGTGGAGGTGGTGTCACAAGTGTTGTAGCCCAACAGAGAGGGGGTGGTATATAGGGTGTGGGTGTCACATGCATAGCCCTCCCTATCTAGAAACTCTCCGCACATGTGAAGTTACCTTTCCAAGGAACTGGATGCTTTGCCATTTCTCTGTAGTGAATCCATAGCCATTCTCCAGGAGGGAGAGGATGTAGGTCCCGGAGAAACAATATTCACTCAGGTACTTCTCTTTTATCTTGGGAAATTCTGCCTTTACCTGGAGCAAGACAAAGACGTCACTTGCTTACTGCTCCACATGGTTACCACAGGCCTGGCTTGCACCACAGACCTCTCTCCAGGTGCTGGTAGCATCTGCCCACTCCATCGTTAGCATTAATCTAGATTCTAGCAGCGCCAGATGTTTCAGAAGTTCTCCCCTAGCACTGGATGAATGGTGGGAAATATTTATGTATGTGTGGGCCTCTCCTAACAGCTTCTCACCAGTAGAGATGTCACTTAGCCAAAAGCGGAGCAGCAAAGGACTCCTCCAGACACCACAGCAAGCAGCGCCAGAGTGCAGGAGAAGGTACGTGTGCTGTAAATTGGCATAGGGAGGATTCCGCACAATGGCAAGTCTAGACGTTCCCTAGAAACGGTTTGTGAGGGGGAAGTACACCTGCTGCCTGGCTCCCACACACAGCCATCACCACCAGGGCTCATCCCTGACTCCTGGGTGCTATCGCAGAGCAAGAGCCTCATGCTGCTGCAGCCGGTCACTCTCTTACCTCGTGCCAAGGTCTGGAGCAGAATCTTTCCACGGTGCTTGTCACTTTGTCCAGGGGGACTGGGTTCTTCTCTGTCGTCAGGTTTAAAAAGTTCATCACAAAGTAGAAAGCAGAAAATGCCTGGAAGGGGAGAAAATTTTAAAACTGCTTAGCCTTAGTATGGAAAGCAGAGTCCAAATCCAAGCAATGAAACTCCAGAGCATGGGGCTCCCTCTTTGAATCCAAAGTGTTTGTGTAAACAGAAATCCCAGCACACGGGCGCATTCCAGCTTGCATAGGGCTCCATGAACATGCCCATGGGCTGCACATCTGGGTGTCTGGGGAGAGGGTTTTGCAGCTGGCTGGGTCAGGATTATAGGTGCCAAGTATTCACACTCTCATGGGGGTGGAGCAAAGGATAGCGACTCGATCACTGCCTCCTATTATAGGTGAGGTTGGTAGCACTGCCTATTGTTATGTTTGCATGACATTTCCCATTATAAGAGCCTCTTTTCAGTTGCTTATAACTTTGTCAAACTTGAGAGTTCCCACACTGAGTTTCTACCTCAAGCTACTGTGTTGCGGGGGATGGTGTTTGTTTTCTTTTTTGAAGTTTCAGGCAAAATGTTTCAGCTGTTTCTAAGAATTAATTTCGGGAAAAATAGAGTGTTTTCTGATGTTAAAAAACTCTGGTAACTGTTTCCTTGAGAAGCAATAGCAATTAGCAGCTAAAATTTCCAAAGATTCTGTGCACACTGAGCATGTTTCCTCCCCTCACAGTTCCTCCATGTATCAGACTGTGCATGCACCATCCCCACAGAACAACTGAGTATGTTCAAATCAGGGCTACAGGGGTGAAGCCAGACTTTTCCTGCAATTACAGCTCCTGGCTGCTGCGGGCCAGCCCAAGGTGGGCACTGAGAGCAAGAAGCCTGTCTCTTCTCTGCTCTCAATTACTCTCCTAATGGTGCCCAGGCAGCATGGAGGAGGAAACCACGATTTAAAAGCAGAGAAGACAAGAGCCAGACTTGTGGGAGGTGAAAGGCATAGATTGTGACAGGGAGCCTGGGGAACTGGGACTGGAGAGGGGAAAGAGAGAGAAACTGGGAATGGGAGCTGGGGAGAGACCAGGACTGGGAACCAGGGGAGGGAGGGAGACTAGTAGAGAGCAGGGGAGTGGAGAATGCGACTGCCTGGGCAAGGAAACTGGTAGTGAGAACTGTCTGGGAGGGTGTGGAGGCCGGGATTGTTGGGCAAGACAACTGAGACTGGGAGACTGTGTGGGGTGGTGGGAAAGACAGATCGGACGAGAAGCTGGGGCGTGGGGACTGGGATTGGCTGGGCAAAGAGACAGGGACTGATGGTGGAGGGGGGAGACTGGGACTCTGGAGGGCAAGAAGAGTGGGATGGGGATGAGACGTCTGAGAAGTGGAGACTGGACTGAGTAGTTAAGGAGAATAGGAATGGGATGAAGAGCTGGGGGTGGGAGAGAAAGAGAACTGAGTCAGGTTAGAAGGGACATGGCAGAAGGGGTCTATGTCCCACGCACAACACAGCTCAGACTGGTTAGTGATCATGGCAGCTAAGAGTGCATTGGCCCTGGCAGAGGTCTAGGCTGGCCTCCTGTCACCAGATCTTGTGGCGTTATTTTGCTGTGTAGATCATCTCAGAGTTCACTGCCCCACAAGCTACCAGTGCCACTCTGGGTATCTGACCTCCGGGCACTTTCTCTCTCCAGAATGCACGGACACAAACACAGGCCGTGTGGGAGGTCGGGGGACACAAACTTTTGGACATATGGCTGTGATGTACAAAAGTCTGCTGTGTGGACACAACTCAAACCAAATTTGTTATAACTAGGTCGGATGAGTTCTCTGGTGGCATTTACAGGCTCAGTCCACACTATAAAGAGCCCGCGCTGCCGCCGCCCCCCCCCCCAAAGTGCCTCACAGTCTTCCCTCCAGCCCCCCAGAAACATACCCTAAGCAGTCTCTTCATGTCTGCTCTGGGTTAGAGCACGCCGCTGGGCGTCCAGACTCACCCCAAACTCCCCTTGTAATGGAGGCAGAAAAATCCCATTGAAGGAGCAGCTGGAGTAAGGGCAATGGCTAGTGTTGAAGATCTTCTGGATGGTCATTCGGCACCTTTGGTAATCCCCATTC
This sequence comes from Eretmochelys imbricata, assembly GCF_965152235.1. Taxonomy (NCBI): domain Eukaryota; kingdom Metazoa; phylum Chordata; order Testudines; family Cheloniidae; genus Eretmochelys; species Eretmochelys imbricata. The sequence goes on from NC_135578.1 coordinate 125,875,638, forward strand.
CCCTGAAGGTGAAGCTGTGTGAATGGAAGCTGCTGCTCACCATTAGCTATACAGGGGTTCGTGTAGAGGTCACTTATATTCATAATCCTCAAATATCCTGGGTGAAAGCAGGGATCCAGGAGGCTGCCATTCCGCGTGCTCTGCAGGTAAAAAAATCAGGCCATTGGCACTCAGTTCCAGAGAACAGGACCATGAAAACAGCAACAGGATGTACTGACCTAAGAAAGCTTCCCTGGGACTGGGGACAGATATAACACGCCAGGATTCTCATGCCAATCACAAACTCATCCTCTGTGCTCAGGAGTCCTGCTTTCTGTGTCGTGCTCCATCACAGGCCTCCTGTGTGGCTGCAGGCAAGTCATTTGCAGCCATATTTCCAAAGTCAGGCACTCAAAATGAGTGGGAATTTGAGATACTTTAGGCCTGACTTCCAGAGGTGCTGAGCACCCACAGCTCCTGCTGCCTTCAGTCAGAGCTGTGGGTGCTCAGCACCCCCAAAACCAGACCCCTGATATCTCCAAGCTGGGTACCCAAGAACTGAGGCACCCCAAATTGGTGGCCACGTTTGAAACCTCTGGCCTTTGTTCCTGGCTGTAAGTCAGGAATAATGAGACTTCCCCACTGAAATCCACTGTTGTGAGGCTCAGGTTCCAGCCACACCGGGCTGAACCACAGTGGTGTGTGCAAAAAGCAACATGCCAAAGGTGAGAAGGGTCCAGAAACTCTCAGCCCCACAGGTACTGGCCCTGGAGCTCTCACACTTGCCTGTAGGTCACTGGCCAGCTTCAGGCGCAGAGCCTGGTCCTTCCCATAGCACAGGAAGCTGTGTGTATACACGTTGTAGTTCTTGCCATAGAGACGAAAGTGCAGTGAGTTCTCTTGAGATTCAATTGGCTCTTGGTCTGGTACAAAGGTGATCTGGGTGGAGGCTCCGCCAAGGTCCAGGGCCCCTGATGTCCCCCTGCTGGATCTCAGGTGAGGCAGAAAGTTCAGCCAGCCAGGCTTAAAAGAAAACAGGGACAATGAGACAAGGCTCCTGGCCTTGGGGTGAGGGAAACAGGAATAAGGGGAAAGGTTGGGAGGAGAGAGAGAGAGAGGAGGTAGCACAAGGCAGAAGGGAGGCATGGGGACCTGGAGCAGGGCACAGGGTGTGTGGAGAACAGGGTAGAGGGGCAAAATGAGGGGTCAACAGAGAGAGGAGATGATGTACAGCAAGTGTCCATGGGAGGGTTAGAACACGCAATCTGCAACTGAACGATCCCTATGAGAGATAGTAAAAAAAAAATTACACCTCTCTCTAGTGCCGTGTATGCCACGGAACCCCAAACACTTTACCAACAATACAGAGGAATCATTCTGCCAGCCACTGAAATGCTCCCACTCTGGGGTGGAACACAGTAACTGTTTAAAAGAACACAGCAGTGATTTAGGACTGGAAATTAAGGAGGATACCTTGTCTAGCTGAAACTGCAGGAGGAATTCTAGAAGCTTTCTGTTCCAATGCACTGACAAATTGTGCTTGTACCAATGGTGTGGAGCACATCATGACACCACCTCACATGTGAGAGCTGATGCATTTAGTTTCCTAACAAGCCCTTGGAAGCTGGATTGCTGAAGAACTGTGTGTGGTCACTTTCTGACCCCTGGTAAAAGGGGTTGTAAAAGAAGCCAGTGCTGGTGGAAGCCCTCTTGCCAAGTATGGTTTACAACGTCCCACCCCCCACATTTCTGGACTACTACACCTGCCCCAGCTATTGGACACGTTACCTGCCTGAAGTTGCCCAACAGGTAATTAATGGTGATCCAGCCATAAGCTCCTTCTTCCTGACCACTGATGACTCTGGCACCCTGGAAGTTGAAGGGGGATGAGTGCAGCGTCTTCTCCACTGCAGAGAGGACTCTGTCAGCTATACTTCTGTTCTGCAAGCTGGATGTATAGAGGAAAGGACTGAGTGATTCCGGTCTAGAAGTTCTCAGCAGCCTATTGGTTTTACTGTACCCCCCAGGACACACTTGTGATACTTTTGGTAAGACAGGAGTGCAATCTGGATCTAACACACTAGATGTTCTCAGTGACATCATTCCTTACTGTCTCACCATCCCAGCTTGTCCACTGCTGTTTCTGATGCTCTCTCAGTTGCCACCGACAACAGCAGTCACTTCCTGAAGCAGAGCAGGAATCCCCACAGGCACGCACCACTGAGCACACCCATTAGAGGACATCACTAAGGCTAACATTTAGGCACATGTATTTTAGTCACGGGTATTTCTGGACAGGTCATGGGCAATAAATAAAAATTCACAGCCTGTGACCTGCCCATGACTTTTACCAAAAATACCCGTGACTAAATCTCTACTTCTGGGCCCCACTGCTCTCGGGGACCCCTGCTGGGGGGTGGGGAGGCTGCTCCAGTGCTGGGGGTTGACTGCTCCCCAGTCGCTGCTCCCGGGCACTGCTCTCTGGGCAGCTTCCAGGCACCCCAAGCCACTGCTCCAGCTGATCTGGGACCACTGCTATTTGGGTGGTCCCCAGGGTACCCCCAGGACCGCTGCTCGGACAGTCCCCAGAGCCAGCCACACGAGCTGCTGTTCCGGCGGTCCTCAGAGCCAGCTACTCGGAGCCTCCTGAGCAGTGTCCGGTGCGGCTGGCCCTGGTGCAGTCCGTGGGAGCGCTGCTTGGGTGGTCCCCAGGACCAGCTGCTGCTTGCGCGGTTCCCGAGCCAGCTGCCCGGGGCCTCCCGAGCAGTGTGCGGTGCGGCTGGCCCCACTGCAGCCCCCGGTACCAGCTGCTGCTTGCGCGGTTCCCGAGCCAGCTGCCCGGGGCCTCCCGAGCAGTGTGCGGTGCGGCTGGCCCCAGTGCAGCTCCCGGGACCAGCTACTGTTTGCGCGGTACCCGAGCCAGCTGCCCGGGGCCTCCCGAGCAGTGTGCGGTGCGGCTGGCCCCACTGCAGCCCCCAGGACCAGCTACTGCTTGCGCGGTACCCGAGCCAGCTGCCCGGGGCCTCCCGAGCAGTGTGCGGTACGGCTGGCCCCAGTGCAGCCCCCGGGACCAGCTGCTGCTTGCGCGGTTCCCGAGCCAGCTGCCTGGGGCCTCCCGAGCAGTGTGCGGTGCGGCTGGCCCCAGTGCAGTCCCCGGGACCAGCTACTGTTTGCGCGGTACCCGAGCCAGCTGCCCGGGGCCTCCCGAGCAGTGTCCGGTGTGGCTGGCCCCAGTGCAGCCCCCGGGACCAGCTACTGCTTGCGTGGTTCCCGAGCCAGCTGCCCGGGGCCTCCCGAGCAGTGTCCGGTGCGGCTGGCCCCAGGTACCGCCAGAGCAGCTGGCCCCGGGTTGCTCCAGCAGAGGCCAATGAGGCCCTGGAGTCAGCCACACCAGCCGCTGCGGAAGTCACAGAGGTCGCGGAAAGTCACGGAATCCGTGACTTCCACGACCTCCATGAAAGAATCGCAGTCTTAGATATCACACCCCGGGATTCCCCTCATAAGCCCTTGTATTGCTGCTAGAAAAGAAACAGCATGCCACAGTCCATCTTCATGGAGTCTCTGTAGGCAATACTCATCTGGGAGTAACCTGACCAGCCAAGGAGCTGGAAGTAGGGATGGGGATATGCCTCTGTTTCACTAGGATACAAGAGATGTCCAGACATCCACTCATATGGGCCAGTTTGGGATGATACTACCACCGTCTGAGCGTCCCTGTAATGGGGCCAGTACAGTGCATGGGCACTGTATGGGGAAAGAAAGTCAGGGCAGGGAAAGGGGTCAGAGCAGAGTGGTGAAGGGAGGAAGCCAGAAGAGAGCTAAATAGAGGGAGAAGCCTGGGTGGGGAGAGCAGGGGGAATCTGAGGTGAGGAGAAGAGAGAGGCACATTGTGTGAGGCAGAGATAGCAAGGGCTGGTTGAGGAATCCTGGATATCCCTTGGTGACTCAGACACAGGAACACTCATTCCCAATGGTCCCCTGGTCAGAAGGTTCTGTTCTACACGCAGGATGGGCTCACATGTGGCTGAGCCATTGCCGTGGATGGGAAGAAGAGGGACTGAACAGGACACAAGCTGTGTAGTGTGGGGCGAGCGCGGTCCCATGCCAGTCTATTGAGGGGCACCAGTTATGAAATCAGCCCTTGGTATTTCCTGTCCCTGAGGGTACCTGCTGTGAAATTGACAAGACAGCCAACAGTCAGAGTGTTTACACAGACACTATGTCACCCTAACTACACTGAGGTAAGCCATATGCCTCTCATGGAGGTGGAGTCATTATGTTGGTGTAGTAGGGCACTATCATTGGCAGGAGCAAGGCTGTAGTGTGTACACACTGACATTACATCTAGCTGTGTAGTGTAGACCAGGCCTGAGAGAAGGTGAAGGTTACATGTCTGCAGTACCTGAGCAGTCGCATTCCAGCTGTAGCCCCAAGGTAGACAGGGGTCTCTCCGTGCTGCTGTTCTGGAACCACTTCCTGAGCTCTTTTCATGCATTGCTGGAGGGAGAGGCCAGCTTTCTCTGTGTCCTGGGAGTAACCCGAGATCCCCAGACCTGGGGAGAAGGGGAAGAATAAGACATTCCATTTCATGCTCTCTTAACTGAGCCCTACAGCCCATAGCGAACCCTGCATATTACTCCTAACCTCTACTGCAGAGACATCAATAGCAACCCTCTTATTAAACCCAGCCTTAAAGCTTGTCTAATAGACTGCTAAGAATTTCTCCTCTATCAAGTGTGGGTGAAACTTCATGGAAGCTGGTGGCTGAAGCAGCTGCCTGTCACTCAGAACAAATGTAAAAAGCACCTAAACTCCTTTATGGAATAGACACATCTGAAACAGCAGGAGCCAACACCCAAAACACAGGCTGTTTGCAAAGGCTGGTTAGGAATCTGAGCTATATGGGCTGAGGGGTTTGACTGGGGACTGAATGCAAACACAGAGGGCTGGGTACTGCTGGAGAGAGGGTGGGGGGTGAGAGAGAGAGGCAGGAGAAACACCACAGAGTAGGCCCCAAGGAAGTCCCAGAGACAGCCAAAGAAGCACTTATAGTGTGACCCTGAGAAAAAGCTGAGTGAGAGATAGCAGGAGCGCGCACTTTTGGGTAGAGTGTTGGTTGGAAAGAAGCTGGGAACTATGAGCAACAAACCAATTTTCTGTTGTTGGATTCTTCCTGGGCACATGGAAAAAAAACAGTTACTCACCTTCTCGTAACTGTTGTCCTTCGAGACGTGTTGTTCACGTCCATTCTGGTCAGGTGTGCACGCGCCGTGTACACGGTCGTAGGAAAGTTTTCCCTTAGCAGCTCCCATTGGGTCGGCTGTGGAGCCCCCGGGAGTGGCACCTTCAGGGAGCTCAATATATGACCCTGCCAACCCGACCCCCCTTCAGTTCCTTCTTGCCAGCTACTCCGGAAGAAGGGTGAGTATTGGAATGGACGTGATCAACACATCTCAAAGAACAACAGTTCCGAGAAGGTGAGTAACCATTTTTAATTCTTCGAGTGCTTGTTCATGTCCATTCCGATCACGTGACTCCCAAGCTCTCCGCCGGAGGTGGGGTCGGAGTTCAGGAATTGCTGACTGGAGCACCGCTCTGCCAAATGCCACATCATCTCTGGAATGCTGGTGAGTGGTAAAAGTATGCACTGATGACCAGGTTGCCGCTCTGCAGATGTTCTGAATGGGGCTCTGGGCCAGGAAAGTCGCTGACGAGGCTTGTGCCCTTGTGGAGTATGCCGTAACAGCTGGGGCTGGGACTTTAGCCAGCTCGTAGCACGTGCGGACTCCCTCGCATGCTGACCGAGGGTCGAGCCACCACTGGAGGGACTCAAGTGTTTGCACTGGCACAGTGACCGCTGAATCCAGGCTGTTGTGCCCTGGGTGGTAGACGAATGCGAGCCATGCTTGTAGGGGTCTGAGCCTCAGTCTGGCATGTCGCACCACGTAAGTGCAGGCTGCCAAGTGGCCGAGGAGACTCAGGCATCCCCTTGCTGTAGTAGTCTGGTACTGCCTGAGGTTCTGAATAATGTCTGTTATGGCTTGGATCCGGGTCTCTGGCAGCAGGGCCCTTGCCTGTACCGAGTCCAGCATGGCCCCAACGAATTCTATTCTTTGGGTCGGTGATAAGCTCGACTTGCTCACATTAGGGAGGAGTCCCAGTCTCTTGAAAGTGAATCTGACTAATTGGACTTGAGGCTCTACCTGCTCCCTGGAGTGCCCCGTATTAACCAGTCATCGAGGTATGGATATATCTCCACCTGCCTCCTGAGGAGGAAGGTTGCTAAGACTGACATACACTTGGTGAACACTCGGGGAGCCGTTGATAGACCGAATGGGAGGACCATGAACTGATAATGTTTGTGGTTGACCACAAACCATAGGCACCATCTGGGCACAGGACGAATAGCTATATGAAAGTACGCGTCTTTCATGTCAAGGGTAGCATACCAGTCTCTCAGATCCAGGGACAGGATGATCGTGCTCAGGGAGACCATGCAGAACTTCAACTTCACCATGCACTGGTTGAGTCCTTGAAGGTCTAAAATAGGTCTGAGACCGCCCTTTGCCTTGGGGATTAGGAAATAACAGGAGTAGAATCCCCTCCCCCTTAGCTCCCGAGAAACCTCCTCCACTGCCCCAATTGTACCTCCTGGATAAGGAGTTGCTTGTGAGAGGGGTCCCTGAAGAGGGATGGGGAAGGTGGGTGGCGGGGGGGGAGGAGCAGAATTGGAGAGAATATCTCATCTCTACTGTGCGAAGGACCCAGCGGTCCGATGTTATTTGGGACCAAGTACGGTAGAAATGGGATAGATGATTCATAAAACAAGAGCAGGTGTGGCGTCCTTGGGCGTCCCTTCAAGAGGCCTGCTTAGAGCCCAAGGAAGGTTTGGTCAGGCCCTGGCCCTGACCCGATGTGGGGTGTGACAGTCTGCACCTACCATTCCTACCCCTCCATCTATAGAAGTCTTGTCTGGGTCGAGGAGGGTAGGAGCATTGCTGTTGAGGCTGTGGTTTGAAGTGTTTATGCTGGGTAGTAGGGACGTGCATACCCAGCAACTTCATGGTCGCCCGGGAGTCCTCCAGGCTGTGCAGCTTGGAGTCCGTCCGCTCCGAGAAAAAATGGTTACTTACCTCTCGTAACTGTTGTTTTTCGAGATGTGTTGCTCATGTGCATTCCAATAGGTGTGTGCGTGTGCCGTATGCACGATTGCCGGAAGGTTTTTCCCCTAGTGGTACCTGTCAGGTCAGCTGTGGAGACCCCTGGCGTGGCGCCTTTATGGAGGTGTATATAGTCCCCTGCCGACCCGCCGCCTGCTCAGTTCCTTTTTGCCGGCATACTTCGACAGGGGGGAGGCGGGTGGGATTTTGAATGGACATGAGCGACACATCTCGAAGAACAACAGTTACGAGAGGTAGGTAACCGTTTTTTCTTCTTTGAGTGATTACTCATGTGCATTCCAATAGGTGACTTCCAAGCAGTTTCCTTGCGGGAGGGGTCAGAGTTCATCTAGTTGCTGAAGGCAGGATTGCCTGCCAAAGGCTGCATTGTTCCTTGCCTCTTGAGTAGTGTGACATGAAGGTGTGGATGGACGACCATGTTGCTGCCTTGCATATGTCCTGGATAGGGACCTGTGCCAGGAATTCTGCAGACGACGCCTGCGCTCTCGTGGAGTGTGCCGTAAGTGGAGGGGCTGGAATTTTAGCCAGGTCGTAGCACGTCCTGATACAGGATGTGATCCATGATGAAGTGTGCTGGGACGAGATCGGGAGCCCCCTCATCCTTTCTGCGACTGCAGTAAAGAGCTGTGGTGACTTACAAAATGGCTTTGTGCACTAACTGTAGAATGCTAGAGCACGCCTGATGTCCAGGGAACGGAACATGTGCTCTCTGATACTGGCATGAGGCTCAGGGAAGAACACAGGTAGAAATATGTCCTGGTTCACATGAAACTGGGAGACTACCTTTGGCAGAAATGCAGGGTGAGGGCGTAGCTGCATTTTGTCTTTATAAAAGACCAAATAGGGGGACTCGGAAGTCAGCGCTCTGAGCTCAGATACCCTTCTGGCTGAGGTTATGGCTACCAGAAAGGCCACCTTCCAGAAAAGGTAGGACAGAAGGCAGGTCACCATGGGTTTGAGGGGCCCCATGAGCATGAACAGGACCACGTTGAGGTCCCACTGGGGAACGGGCTGTCGTATCTGGGGATAAAGTCTGTCCAAGCTCTTGAGAAACCGGCCCACCATGGGATTGCCAAAGACTGACCTACCAGCTGCCCCTGGGTGGAAGGCCGAAATGGCAGCAAGGTATACCCTGAGAGATGATATTGCCAACCCCTGCTGCTTGAAGTATAACAGGTAGTCCAAAACAAGGGGAATTGGCACTCGTTGCAGTTTGGTGCCCCTCTGCAGAGGCCAGATGGAAAAACGCTTCCACTTTGCCAAGTATGTGGCATGAGTGGAGGATTTCCTACTTGCCAGCAGGACCTCCCTCACTGGGTCCAAACAGTGACGCTCAAGCGGGTTCTGCCATGGAGTTTCCATGCCATAAGGTGGAGGGACTCCAGGTTGGGGTGTTGCAGATGGCCGTGGTCCTTTGTGATGAGGGTTGGGCACACAGGAAGCGCTACTGGTCTGTCCACTGAGAGGAGAGGTTCAACAGCATGGTGAACCAGTGCGGGTGGGGCCACGCTGGCGCTACGAGGATCAAGGAAGCCTCGTCCTGGCAAGTCTTGAGGCGGACTCTGTGTATGAGAGGGAAGGGCGGGAACGCGTACAGCAGGTGACTTGTCCATGAAAGGTGAAAGGCATCTGCGATGGAACCTGGGCTCAGGTGGTTCAGGAAAGAGCAGAACGGCTGGCACTTCCTGTTGCTCTGCGTCGCGAACAGGTCTATGTGGGGAGAGCCCCACCTCTGGAAAATCAAGTGCGCAATGTCCAGCTGGAGGGACCATTCATGACCATGGAACGAGCGGCTGAGGCAATCGGCTAGCTCGTTTTGCACTCCTGGAAGGTGCAACGCCTGTAGGTGTATTGAGTGGGCGATGCAAAAATCCCACAGCTTGAGGGCTTCCTGACACAGGGGAGAGGAGCGAGCACCATCCTGTTTGTTTATCTAGAACATCGCTGCAGTGTTGTCTATCAGCACTGACATACATGTGCCCTGCAGGCAGGCCTGGAACGCTTGGCATGCCAGACGAACCACCCTCAACTCCCTTACATTGATATGCAGCGATAGTTCTGCGTGGGACCATAGGCCTTGGGTTCTGGTGTTGCCCAGGTGCACTCCCCAACCGAGTGCCGAGGCGTCCGTGACTAGGGATAGCGTCGGCTGGGGTTTGGCAAAGGGTACTCCCACACAGACCGCTCGTGGCTGCAGACACCAGTGGAGAGACTCGAGAATGCGAGGGGGGAGGGTCACTATCGTGTCCAGTGGGTCCCTGCCTGGGCTGTGCACCCGCGACAACCATGCCTGGAGGGGCCGAAGGCATAACCTGGTGTGCTGGACCACATATGTGCAGGCTGCCATATGTCCCAACAGTTTCATGCAATTTCTGGCCGTGGTTGTGGGGAATCGGAGAAGGTTTTTGATAATGATCATGAGTGCTTGGAAGCCCTGGCTTGCGTGGAGTCCAAGAGAGCCCCTATGAATTCTATTCTCTGCATCAGGGCTAGTGTGGATTTGGGCACATTCAGTACGAGGCCCAGACTGCGGAATGTGGCCCAGGCCAGAGACACATGATCTGCAGCCTGTGCTTGCGACTTGGCCTTGATGAGCCAGTCGTCCGGGTACGGGAACACTTGCACCTCATGTTTACGGAGGAAGGCTGCCACGACCGCCATACACTTGGTGAATACCCGGGGGGCCGCTGAGAGCCGAAACGGGAGCACCCTGAACTGGTAGTGCTGGCCGCTGACCATGAAGCGAAGAAAATGTCTGTGGGCCGGGATAATGGACATATGGAGGGCGGCGTACCAGTCCCCTGGATCCAGGGAAGGAATGACGCCGGTCAGAGAGATCATGTGAAACTTCACTTTCCTTACGAATGTGTTGAGGTCTCGCAGATCTAGGATAGGCCGGAGCCCACCCTTGGCCTTGGGGATGAGGAAATAGAGGAGTAGAACCCCTTGCCCCTGAATTCCTGAGGAACCTCTCTATTGCCTCTAAAGCAAGGAGTGATTGCACCTCCTGAAAAAGGAACTGTTTGTGAGAAGGATCCCTGAAGAGGGACAGGGAAGGAGGGTGGGAGGGAACAGAATTGGATAGAATATCCCACCCCTACCGTGCTGAGGACCCAGTGATATGACGTGATCTGGAACCAAGCACGGTGGAAGCAGGAGGGTCGATTCACAAAGGTGGGGGTAACGATCCAAGTTCAATACTGATGCTCCATCCTCGGGTGCATCTTCAAAGGTTTGGCTTCGGGCCCGGGAGATGTTTGGCCGAACCCTGGCCTTGGCCTGAGAAGGACTGTGGCGAGCGCCTCCTGTTATTTCTGCCCCATCTCCTGGACGAGTCTCACCTAGGAGGCCCAGAGTAGAAGCGGGACGGGGGCTGAGGCTTAAAAGGCTCTTTGAGGTGCAGGGGTGTGCATCCCCAAAGACTTCGAAGTCGACCACGAGTCCTTAAGACTGTGCAGGCGAGAGTCCATATTTTGGGTGAACAGGCCTGCACAGTCAAAGGGGAGGTCCTGAATCGTGTTCTGGACCTCAGGTGGTATGCCCGACACCTGCAGCCACGCACTGCGCCTCATTGTAATGGCGGTGGCCATAGTCCGTGCTGCTGAGTCCGCCACATCTAACGCAGCCTGGAGGGAGGTTCTCGAGACCACCTTGCCCTCCTTGAGGAGCGCATTAAACTCCTTGCGTGAGTCAGCCAGGAGCAACTCCTGAAACTTTGCCAATGAGCTCCAAGAGTTGAAAGCCCAGCAGCTGAGTACCGCTTGCTGGTTGGCCACTCGAAGCTGAAGCCCCCAAGTTGAATAGACCGTTTAGCCGAAAAGGTCCAGCTTCTTAGAGTCTCATGACTTAGGCGAAGGACCTGGATGCCCTTGCCACTCCTTATGATTTGCCACATTGACCACCAGAGTCCCTGGTTGGGGGTCGGTGAAAAGGTGTTCGTACCCATTCTGCAGCACAAAATAGTGTCTCTCCACCCCTTTAGTGGTGGGTGGTATAGAGGCCGGAGTCTGCCAGAGCACCTTAGTGGTGTTCTGGTTCGTTCTTATTAGGGGCAAGGCCACCCTAGATGGACCCTCCAGAGCAAGGATGTCAACCATTGGGTCCGACTCCTCCGTGACCTCCTCTGCCTGGAGATTCAGGTTTAGGGCCACCCTTCTAAGAAGGTCCTGGTGTCCCCTGGTGTCCATCGCCGGAAGGGTGGTGGTGGTGCCCATCTCATCCGGCGAGGAGGAGGCTCATGGGACAGGGTCTTCCTGCCCTTCTGGCTCTTTGGTGGCTGGGTCAGGTACCTCAGAGCACCTCTGACTGGAGGTGTCTCCAATATAACTGATGGATGCTGGTTCAAGCACTGCACTGAATGAGACAGCCCAGAGTCCCTGTCTCGTGTGGGGTCCTAAGGAGACCTGGGGGGGTGTGGCGAGCCAGCAACTTTGTTGGGGGGTGGGGGAACAGGGAGCAGATGTCACCGATGCTGGCCTGGAGCCCTGACCCTGAGCCTGGTGGTAGGCCCAAGGAGTCCAAAAGGGCCATTGTACTGGGCCCTGCCACTGGGGCGGCCAGGTGACCACCGGTGCCAATGAGTCCACCGGTCTGCGGTGCTGAGACCAGTGCCAGGAGCGGTACTGGCTGCGTCTAGAGACAGAAGACTCAGTGCCTGACTCGGACGAGTAGTCTGTGCCCAACCACGGGGGAGCGGAGCTGGATGATGCCGGGGAATGGTACCGGGGTGATGGTGAGCAGCGCTGTAAAATCATGGGCTGGAGCCATGTGCAGCACCGGGATAGACACTGCAGCTGGTGCCATTGTTTGTGCCACTGACAGTGGCTAAGCTTGTGGTGCTGGAGCCCGCACCTGCTGGGCCAGGGACTGCGCCGTCATGGCAATGAGGTCCCGTGCTGCCTCGTAGTTATCCAGCATGGAGGAGAGGTCGAGCTCTTCCTCCAAATCCTCCCAAATCGGGGAGTCCACCAGCACTGGACTCGACAGGCCTCCAGTTGGGACTGGAGTCAACAGTGCCAGGCCTTAAGGTCCAGACTGTGGGTTGCCCGCTGGAGGATGCACCCTGCTAGAATCCCCTCGTGGCTTCTTGATGGGGGAATGACCCCTGTCCACCTTCTTTTTCTTATGTGGCACTGAAGGTGGACGATTTAATTGGGGATTGGTCCTGCTTTGAGCAGGGGGTTGGACTAGATGACCTCCTGAGGTCCCTTCCAACCCTGATATTCTATGATTCTATGATAAGGTGGATAGAAAGCTGGCTAGATTGTCGGGCTCAACGGGTAGTGATCAATGGCTCCATGTCTAGTTGGCAGCCGGTATCAAGTGGAGTGCCCCAAGGGTCGGTCCTGGGGCCGGTTTTGTTCAATATCTTCATTAATGATCTGGAGGATGGTGTGGATTGCACCCTCAGCAAGTTTGCAGATGACACTAAACTGGGAGGAGAGGTAGATATGCTGGAGGGTAGGGATAGGATACAGAGGGACCTAGACAAATTAAGAGGATTGGGCCAAAAGAAATCTGATGAGGTTCAACAAGGACAAGTGCAGAGTCCTGCACTTAGGACGGAAGAATCCCATGCACTCCTACAGACTAGGGACCAAATGGCTCGGCAGCAGTTCTGCAGAAAAGGACCTAGGGGTTACAGTGGACGAGAAGCTGGATATGAGTCAACAGTGTGCCGTTGTTGCCAAGAAGGCCAATGGCTTTTTGGGATGCATAAGTAGGGGCACTGCCTGCAGATCGAGGGACGTGATCATTCCCCTCTATTCGACATTGGTGAGGACTCATCTGGAGTACTGTGTCCAGTTTTGGGCCCCACACTACAAGAAGGATGAGGAAAAATTGGAAAGAGTCCAGCGGAGGGCAACAAAAATGATTAGGGGACTGGAACACATGACTTATAAGGAAAGGCTGAGGGAACTGGGATTGTTTAGTCTGCAGAAGAGAAGAATGAGGGGAGATTTGATAGCTGCTTTCAACTACCTGAAAGGGGGTTCCAAAGAGGATGGATCTAGACTGTGCTCAGTGGTAGCAGATGACAGAACAAGGAGTAATGGTCTCAAGTTGCAGTGGGGGAGGTTTAGGTTGCATATTAGGAAAAACTTTTTCATCAGGAGGGTGGTGAAACACTGGAATGCGTTACCTAGGGAGGTGGTGGAATCTCCTTCCTTAGAAGTTTTTAAGGTCAGGCTTGACAAAGCCCTGGCTGGGATGATTTACCTGGAGATCGGTCCTGCTTTGAGCAGGGGGTTGGACTAGATGACCTCCTGAGGTCCCTTCCAACCCTGATATTCTATGATTCTAAGACTGTAAGCGGTGCTGCCTGGTAGCACTGGCCTTACGAGCTGGGGAGCGGCGCCGGTGCTCCTTGGAGGAGTCCTTGCACGGTGCCAGGACATCCCGCACTGAGGCCGAGGTGCTGCGCACTGATGATGCGAGTGCCGTTTTCATTGCCGTCTGGGGTTGGAGGGCCGACACCATCAGGAGGAGCTTTAAATGATAGTCCTGCTCTCTCTTAGTCCTGGGTCTAAAGCTCCTTTGTCTGTACAAAGTGCAAGCTGGTCTCCATACTGGAAGAGAAGATTGAAGGTCTGGAGCAACAGATAACAACCCTGCGTTGCATACGAGGAACTGAGGATTTTCTGGACAAAACTCAGGATATGCTTCTAGGGGCACAAAGCTCTAAGGATATAGAGCAGGTTGCACAGAGGAGCCAAGAGGCCAGTGAAGAAGCTTGGCAACATGTGACCTCCAGAAGAGGTAAGCGGAATGTCCGGGTTCCAGTAACACAGACACAGGTAACTAACCGCTTTCATGTTCTCTCCACAGGTACCGTTGCGGAGAGTGGACCAGATGATATGTCTGGGGCGAGAAAGCAGAAGGAGACTCCGCTGGTTGGAAGGCATGAGATGCGATGTCCTGAGGTTGGGGGTTCCACGACCACCACTCCCAAGAGGAGAAGGCGGGTGGTGGTGGTCGGGGACTCTCTCCTCCGGGGGACTGAGTCATCTATCTGCCGCCCTGACCGGGAAAACCGAGAAGTCTGCTGCTTACCAGGGGCTAAGATTCGCGATGTGACGGAGAGACTGCCGAGACTCATCAAGCCCTCGGATCGCTACCCCTTCCTGCTTCTCCACGTGGGCACCAATGATACTGCCAAGAATGACCTTGAGCGGATCACTGCGGACTACGTGGCTCTGGGAAGAAGGATAAAGGAGTTGGAGGCGCAAGTGGTGTTCTCGTCCATCCTTCCTGTGGAAGGAAAAGGCCTGGGTAGGGACCGTCGAATCATCGAAGTCAACGAATGGCTATGCAGGTGGTGTCGGAGAGAAGGCTTTGGATTCTTTGACCATGGGATGGTGTTCCATGAAGGAGGAGTGCTGGGCAGAGACGGGCTTCATCTTACGAAGAGAGGGAAGAGCATCTTTGCCAGCAGGCTGGCTAACCTAGTGAGGAGGGCTTTAAACTAGGTTCACCGGGGGAAGGAGACCAAAGCCCTGAGGTAAGTGGGAAAGCGGGGTACCGGGAGGAAGCACAGGCAGGAATGTCTGTGACGGGAGGGCTCCTGCCTCATACTGGGAATGAGGGGCGATCAACAGGTTATCTCAAGTGCTTATATACGAATGCACAAAGCCTTGGAAACAAGCAGGGAGAACTGGAGGTCCTGGTGATGTCAAGGAACTATGACGTGATTGGAATAACAGAGACTTGGTGGGATAACTCATATGACTGGAGTACTGTCATGGATGGTTATAAACTGTTCAGGAAGGACAGGCAGGGCAGAAAAGGTGGCTGGCTGTATTTCAAGGAATCCCTGTTGAGGTTACAGGGACAAACCATCCCGATGAGTCGAAAGAATAGTAAATATGGCAGGCGACCAGCTTGGCTTAATAGTGAAATCCTAGCGGATCTTAAACATAAAAAAGAAGCTTACAAGAAGTGGAAGGTTGGACATATGACAAGGGAAGAGTATAAAAATATTGCTCGGGCATGTAGGAATGATATCAGGAGGGCCAAATCGCACCTGGAGCTGCAGCTAGCAAGAGATGTCAAGAGTAACAAGAAGGGTTTCTTCAGGTATGTTGGCAACAAGAAGAAAGCCAAGGAAAGTGTGGGCCCCTTACTGAATGAGGGAGGCAACCTAGTGACAGAGGATGTGGAAAAAGCTAATGTACTCAATGCTTTTTTTGCCTCTGTCTTCACTAACAAGGTCAGCTCCCAGACTGCTGCGCTGGGCATCACAAAATGGGGAAGAGATGGCCAGCCCTCTGTGGAGATAGAGGTGGTTAGGGACTATTTAGAAAAGCTGGACGTGCACAAGTCCATGGGGCCGGACGAGTTGCATTCGAGAGTGCTGAAGGAATTGGCGGCTGTGATTGCAGAGCCATTGGCCATTATCTTTGAAAACTCGTGGCGAACCGGGGAAGTCCCGGATGACTGGAAAAAGGCTAATGTAGTGCCAATCTTTAAAAAAGGGAAGAAGGAGGATCCTGGGAACTACAGGCCAGTCAGCCTCACTTCAGTCCCTGGAAAAATCATGGAGCAGGTCCTCAAAGAATCAATCCTGAAGCACTTGCATGAGAGGAAAGTGATCAGGAACAGCCAGCAAGGATTCACCAAGGGAAGGTCATGCCTGACTAATCTAATCGCCTTTTATGATGAGATTACTGGTTCTGTGGATGAAGGGAAAGCAGTGGATGTATTGTTTCTTGACTTTAGCAAAGCTTTTGACACGGTCTCCCACAGTATTCTTGTCAGCAAGTTAAGGACGTATGGGCTGGATGAATGCACTATAAGGTGGGTAGAAAGCTGGCTAGATTGTCGGGCTCAACGGGTAGTGATCAATGGCTCCATGTCTAGTTGGCAGCCGGTGTCAAGTGGAGTGCCCCAGGGGTCGGTCCTGGGGCCGGTTTTGTTCAATACCTTCATAAATGATCTGGAGGATGGTGTAGATTGCACTCTCAGCAAATTTGCGGATGATACTAAACTGGGAGGAGTGGTAGATACGCTGGAGGGGAGGGATAGGATACAGAAGGACCTAAACAAATTGGAGGATTGGGCCAAAAGAAATCTGATGAGGTTCAATAAGGATAAGTGCAGGGTCCTGCACTTAGGACGGAAGAATCCAATGCACCGCTACAGACTAGGGGCCGAATGGCTAGGCAGCAGTTCTGCGGAAAAGAACCTAGGGGTGACAGTGGATGAGAAGCTGGATATGAGTCAGCAGTGTGCCCTTGTTGCCAAGAAGGCCAATGTCATTTTGGGATGTATAAGTAGGGGCATAGCAAGCAGATCAAGGGACGTGATCGTTCCCCTCTATTCGACATTGGTGAGGCCTCATCTGGAGTGCTGTGTCCAGTTTTGGGCCCCACACTACAAGAAGGATGTGGATAAATTGGAGAGAGTCCAGCGAAGGGCAACAAAAATGATTAGGGGTCTAGAACACATGACTTATGAGGAGAGGCTGAGGGAGCTGGGATTGTTTAGTCTGCAGAAGAGAAGAATGAGGGGGGATTTGATAGCTGCTTTCAACTACCTGAAAGGGGGTTCCAAAGAGGATGGCTCTAGACTGTTCTCAATGGTAGCAGATGACAGAACGAGGAGTAATGGTCTCAAGTTGCAGTGGGGGAGGTTTAGATTGGATATTAGGAAAAACTTTTTCACTATGAGGGTGGTGAAACACTGGAATGCGTTACCTAGGGAGGTGGTAGAATCTCCTTCCTTAGAGGTTTTTAAGGTCAGGCTTGACAAAGCCCTGGCTGGGATGATTTAACTGGGAATTGGTCCTGCTTCGAGCAGGGGGTTGGACTAGATGACCTTCAGGGGTCCCTTCCAACCCTGATATTCTATGATTCTATGATTCCTGCAAATTGGGCACTTATCTGTCTGATGGCCCTCTCCTAAGCACCTGAGACAGGCAGCGTGTGGATCGCCTGTGGGCATAAGTTTCACACACCTCTTGCATGCCTTAAACCCCTTCAACTGAGGCATGCCCTGGTGCCTGGGTAAACTAGGGTGGGTGAGTAGCCCCACGAAGTAAGCCCAGGTACTACAAACTACTATATAACTAACTAATAACTATTTACAACTAAGAAAAGGGAATCACTTGGTAGGCATTTGCAAATGCAAGAGACTGAGCTGCTCCACTAACCGTCACTGGTGGTAAGAAGGAACTGAGCAGTTGGTGGGTTGGCAGGGACTTATATACACCTATTGGAGTGCACATGAGCAATGACTCGAAGAAGATTAAACCTGTGCCCTCGAAGAGCAGATCCTGAAGAGTCTGCTGCACTTTGGGGGTAAGTCCAGATGCCTGCAGGCATGAACCCCTTCTCATAGCTAACCCCAATGAGAGGGTGCAGGCAGCATAGTCCGGTGCAACAAGGGAGGCTTGAAGAGAGGTTCGTGCCACCACCTTCCCCTCATCAATAATGGCCTCAAATTCAGCCCTGGAGTCTGATGGAATTAGTTCCTTGAACTTCAATATGGAGGTCCACGAGTTGAAGTTGTATCTGCTGAGGATAGCTTGTTGTTTAGCTATCTTCAGCTGCAGGCCCCCCGTTGAGTAGAAGGTCCACCAAAAAAGGTCTAATCTTTTAGACTCCTTGGATTTGGGATCGGTCTTTGCCGGCCCTCCCTCTCCACGGTCACTACTAGGGAGCAGGGCTGTGGGTGCGAGAACAAGTACTCATATCCCTTGGATGGGACAAAGTACTTGTGCTCCACGCACCTCACCGTAGGGGAAAATCGATGCCAGGGTCTGCCACAGCATTTTGTATTGTTCTGTATAGTTTTAATTAGGAGGTACCCTCCGGCGTCAGGATATCGACCATGGGGTCCTCTGGTTCGATAACCTCCTCCACCTGCAATCCCATGTTGCGGGCGATTCTGCGCAAGAAGTCCTGGTGCGCATGGTGGTCTATCGGGGGAGGTTATGAGGTCGAAGTCCCTGCAACCGCCTTGTCTGGGGACGAGGATGAGGAAGCTAGAAGCAGTACCGGGTGCTCCTGACCATCCAGCTCTCTAGCGTCCTCCTCGTCAGTGCCTGTGGGTTCTGCACTGACTGTTGTCGCGGCAATGGCAATGGCTCCATGTCTAGTTGGCAGCCGGTGTCAAGTGGAGTGCCCCAAGGGTCGGTCCTGGGGCCGGTTTTGTTCAATATCTTCATAAATGATCTGGAGGATGGTGTGCATTGCACTCTCAGCAAATTTGCGGACGATACTAAACTGGGAGGAGTGGTAGATACGCTGGAGGGGAGGGATAGGATACAGAAGGACCTAGACAAATTGGAGGATTGGGCCAAAAGAAATCTGATGAGGTTCAATAAGGATAAGTGCAGGGTCCTGCACTTAGGATGGAAGAATCCAATGCACCGCTACAGACTAGGGACCGAATGGCTAGGCAGCAGTTCTGCGGAAAAGGACCTAGGGGTGACAGTGGATGAGAAGCTGGATATGAGTCAGCAGTGTGCCCTTGTTGCCAAGAAGGCCAATGGCATTTTGGGATGTATAAGTAGGGGCATAGCGAGCAGATCGAGGGACGTGATCGTTCCCCTCTATTCGACATTGGTGAGGCCTCATCTGGAGTACTGTGTCCAGTTTTGGGCCCCACACTACAAGAAGGATGTGGATAAATTGGAGAGAGTCCAGCGAAAGGCAACAAAAATGATTAGGGGTCTAGAACACATGACTTATGAGGAGAGGCTGAGGGAACTGGGATTGTTTAGCCTGCAGAAGAGAAGAATGAGGGGGGATTTGATAGCTGCTTTCAACTACCTGAAAGGGGGTTCCAAAGAGGATGGCTCTAGACTGTTCTCAATGGTAGCAGATGACAGAACGAGGAGTAATGGTCTCAAGTTGCAGTGGGGGAGGCTTAGATTGGATATTAGGAAAAACTTTTTCACTAAGAGGGTGGTGAAACACTGGAATGCGTTACCTAGGGAGGTGGTGGAATCTCCTTCCTTAGAGGTTTTTAAGGTCAGGCTTGACAAAGCCCTGGCTGGGATGATTTAACTGGGAATTGGTCCTGCTTCGAGCAGGGGGTTGGACTAGATGACCTTCAGGGGTCCCTTCCAACCCTGATATTCTATGATTCTATGATTCTATGATTCAATGGTAGTCTGGCTGGCTATCAGGGCTGTAGTTGTGGTTGCGTCGACGGTGTCCTGGACAGGCTGCAGGCCCTGTGCTGGTGTCAATTCCAATCTTTATACTGAGGTGCTCGGGCCTCGGAGGCTACTGACTGAGTGCCCCTGGAGAATGAGCCCTGGGCCTAGGGATAAGCCCAGGGATTCCAAAGAGGCCACTGAGGCTGTAGCTGCCAATGTGGAGGCCATGCTGCTGCTGCCTCACTTCTGCACCAATGAGTCCCTGCACAAGTCAGATGACACTGATCCAGATTGTGGTGACCATGGTGGCCCCAAGTGGTATTGAGTTGGGGACCGGTGCCGATGTTCCTGTGCCAGGGATTGGTGCTGAGAGGCTGCTGACGGGGACCAATGCTGCTCCGCTGGTGCCGAGAGTCCACTGATGGGGACTGGTGCTGAGAGGCCGCTGATAGGGACCGAGCTTCGGAACCATGCACGGGGTCCCAAGCTGGGGAACGGTGCCTCGGGAATGGTGAACCCAACGGTGCCGGGGTGAACAGTGCAGAGCCGAGGAAGGTGATCGCCGCATCATGGCCGGCTTGCTCCTAGATGGTGCCAGGCACGGCAATACCAGGGGCTTTGTCCCTGATAACCAGAGGTTGAGGGGCCGTCATTTCTATCAGGTCCCTGGTGGCTTTGAAAGTGTCTGGGATGGAGGGGGACTGCAACTCCTCCACCTGGCACTCTCTGTCCGTGGAGTCTACGGCGCCAACTCCTGGTCCTTGGGTGCTGAGTGCTCCTTTGTGGGATGCACTGCTGTTGCGCCTGGCACGGCGTCTGGCACCGGGGAACAACCCCTGTCCGTCTTCTTGTGATGCTTGTGCGGCACTGGTGAGTGCGCCGCTTGTGGTGCCAGGGAGCAGGTGCTGCGGGTCTCTTGAATCAGAGTCTTTCCTCGGTACCGTGTCGCGCACTGAGGCCGGGGCACTCCACACTGATGTCCTTGGGGCCGGATCCCGGCACTCTGTGGCAGGCTGTGGACGGAGAGCGGATTCCATCAGAAGTTGTTTCAGATGGAAATCCCTCTTTCTTCATTCAAGGGCGGAAAGACTTGCAGATTTTGCACCTGTCTGTTTGGTGCTCTTCCCCCAGACACTTCAGGCACGCGTCGTTGGGGGGCGGGGGGTCACCCGTTGGCATGGGCTTACCGTAGGACCCGCAAGGTTTAAACCCTTGGCCCTGAGGCATGCCCTGGAGCCGAGTGGAGGTAAGGGATAGGGGTTGCCTCCGCACCCTAACCCAAACTACTATATACACTAAACTAAACTAACTATTAACTGAAATCTAGACTAGAAACTACAGGCTAAAGAAGAAAACTAAGGGAAGCACTTGCAAGGCAAGCGAATGCAGTTCCAATGGCCGTCACGGACAGTAAGAAGGAACTGAAGGGGGGTCGGGTCAGCAGGGTCATATACTGAGCGCCATGAAGGCGCCACTCCAGGGGGCTCCACAGCCAACCCAACGGGAGCTGCTAAGGGAAAACTTTCCGACGACCGTGCTTGCGGTGTGTGCACACCTGGTTGGAATCGAGCAATCACTCGAAGAAGGACAGATCTTTATGTACACCTGAAACTGATGACATTCTTTAAATCTCTTAGTGGAAACAGCCTGCAAGACCCTCAATATTGGCTAACTGCTCAGGTCAAAAGGGTAACACTATATTCCCAGGAGTGACCACAAATGCTCCCCTCCCCTTGTACAGGCAGGTCCAAGAACACCTGACACACCTTATAACAGCCTGTAGGCTCCTCTGGCATAACTAGTCACAGTGAAATACCAACACCTCACCTCTTGTCTGATCCAGCACAGACACCATCTTTCACCAGCTGCCACGTTGGTATTTATACACCCCATTAATGACATTTACAATTTCTTAAAACCAATAAATTTGAAATAGCAATTTAAAAAACCCAACAAAAAACACTGCATCCTAGATTCTAGCAGATGTAACATCCTCTGCTCCCATCAGGGAAATGCCTGGACTTGCCCTGTGCAAACTCAGGTTCCTTGCACTGTCAGAAAAGAATATTCAAGAATAAAGGGCCCACCATTCCACATACCCTGATACCTGCTCTTGAATGCACTTCTAGCTTGGCTGCTTCAACTGATCTCACCTACTACTGATACTCTCATGTCTAATAAAGTATTGCTCACCAGTGTTTTCCAGCCAGGCAGGCTCTGATCCCTTTTTATGAGATAAGTCACCTGTCAGCTTATTGCCTAGGAGAAGGATGCAGGGTGTCTCTTGCTACCTTTACTTAAATCAGAACCATCCTTTGTTCTTTTTCATAAACAGGTCACCCTCTGCTGATTGTTTTTCCTGTGACTGTCCTTTCTTGTCGACTGTGCAATCTTCTAATCAGCATCTGGCTCCATATGCGTTATGTTGTGAGACACAATGACCAGACAGGAGGTAAATGTCTGCTATCTCCTGCTTCAAAGGAATCTGTTTAAGGCCTGTCATCTCATGGTTACCTGTCTTAACTCCAAGGGTACGAGAACATAATTTCCAGTATAGATACATAACTCTTTAATTATTATCTGCATATGCATTTCAAAGAGATTATGACAACCAGGGATTCTGGTTCTTGACAGAGACCTTACATGCCACCCTTTTGTGACCTTAATATGCATCTGCCCAGGGGATTCCTGTAAAACCCTATGCACCCCCTGTGCCTTATGCCAGCTGGCACCAAGAACAAGGGCTGGATTTAGGGGCAGGTGACCCAGGAGAGCGCCTGGGATGTCAGGTGTGAGGGACGCCAGACTTGGGGGGCTGTTTTTGTTGTTAGCGACAAAAGGGAAAATAGAATGTTTGAAGTAAAATGTTTCAGGTATTCTATACGTGGATAAATTTTTCACTAACCTCCTAGAATGTCCTGGACCTTTGTAGAAACTCATGGACATTCTAGACTTTCTGAGAACTACATTTTCTTCGAACCTCCTAGAATGTTGTCAGCCATGCCCTTGTGGATATCTAAGGGGTGGGGCATCGCCAGTCAGAGAGATATAAGAACGAACTGAAGTGAAGTGAGAACCCAGCAGTGACACTGTGAACCTTGTTTTATTGTTAACTGTAAAAAATAAGGTATTCAAAAGTTTAACAAATGTGGGGGTGCAGAGGGGGGAGAAGACACTCCTCGCCTGGAGTGCATTTGGTCTAGGGCCAGCCCTGCCAAGAGCTTCCTGGATCACACAAAGACCCATTTACATGATGATTTTAAGAAAGTATTGCCAACCTGAATATGATTTGGGTGCCTGGGTCTATGTGGTTATTTAATAGCTCGTTTGGCCATTCTTATGTTTAAGAACTAGTCCAGGAATACAGACTACAGATACACCAGCTGCCCTGATGAACAGGAGTTATGTTTATATGCAGATAATGTGGTACTTCTCTTATAGAGCATATCAGACTCTTCAACTATATGGGGAATAGGGTAGATGTGATCAGAGATGCACTGTGTATTGATCAGTCCTGGATGTACTTGACACAGTAGTTCTGGTCAGTAAAACTGGGTGACTTCTCAGCAGCCTGCTGGGATTTCTTGTGGAATCCCCAGAGGTCACTTCTGCAGCAGAGATTTTTTTCTACGGCATTGTGATTCGATTAAGGATATTTTATCTGTTTTGCAAGGTCATAGAAAGCTCTGGCAAGTAGGTGTCTAACAGGATGGTGGTGTTTGCACCTCCCCGTTAGCAGGTGCTGACTCTGCTGCAAAAGTTAGTTGAATTCTGCTCACTCACTGCAGCTGATGGCATTTTACCCCACCAGGCTATGAGGGAAATGGAAATGGATCTCTGGTAGACAGGATCTAGAGTGGGGATGGAGCAGTCCTGAGGGCAGAATCTAGGAGCAGCCCACACTGAGGAGATGGTAAGAGCTTAGCTTTGTGTTATTTTACTGTTGATTTCTGTATTAACAAAACCAAACAGGAGAGGCAGGTTGGCCTCTACACAGGCGAGAAGTGATTTAGGGCAGGTTGGAAGCTGTACCAGTTGAGCATTACATTATTTTCACCATCCCCTCCTCCTCCTGGACTATCTGTTCATCACCCCATTGCCCCTCCTGTTCCCCCCTTCCTCCTCCCTGGTGGCTTACCTTCTACTTTACACACTTCCACCTGGTGCACCACCCCAGTGTCATTCTCCTTCTCCGCTGGCCACTCATACACATACAAGTTAGTGTGAGACGAACCAGCATCCAGCACAATCCCATACTGTGGATAAAACAAAGCAGTTATCTCTGGATCAATGCACGGGACACTGTGAATAGTAGTCAGTGGGGCCAGACAGTGGGATAAGAGCACTCTTCACTTACTGGGACCACTAGTAAGTGTAGCTACAGCAGAGGCGGTGCTAGCCTATTGGGGGCCCTAAGCAGGAATATTCCCCACTCCTCATACTAAAACAGGCAAGTTCTTATAATAAAAAGTGAACAGGGGACCCTCCCTTGAACTGCTCAGAGCCCTAAGCAATTGCTTTGTCTGCTTATGCTTAGCAGCAGGGTTGTCAGTCAGCTTGCGTGTGTGCTTTTTCAGCGTGCTGTCCAGCTCCGCACAGACAGCTGGTTAGCAGACCTCGAGTACAGCCCACTCATTCAGCAGACTTTCATGTTACTCATAAAGAAAGACCACAGGCACGGTTCAGTGACATAGGCACTTGGCCAGGTTTATTGCAAAGACAGTTGTAGCGCCCTGTCTCGGTGGTTACCAGTACACTAACATGAGTGCCCTATGGCAAGGAACAGTTCAGTCAGCAACAGGAATTTCTGCTGTCCCCTTGGCCAAACAAAGAATGAAGGCAAAGTACCCCAACACTTATAGGCTATGACAAACAAGAATATACCACCTTATATGTGTTTCATGACATTTGTTTGTTACCTCTGCTTGTTCCTGATATCTTGGACAAAACCTCCCTACTCATTATTCTGTCAAATCATCTTATCTTGTACTAGATGGGGCTGGCTCTAGATTTATGTAACTATCTAGTGCCTTGTACACTAGCGACAACTTTGCCAAGGGCGTGTACTGGGCAGTGAACTTGTGAGCATCTGCTTTAATCCATGGCCTGGCTTTGGTTCACAGCCTCTGGTTCAGGACTCAGATCTTGCCCCAGGCCTTTTCTATGACAGCCAGCTCTGAGCTGCATGCCCAGAGCATCCGTAGAGACACTGCTGGTATTGGGTGTCCCCAGGATCAGGGCAGATCACTGGCCTTCCTGGAAGTCCTGGCCTGTAAAGTTTCCACCAAAGGGAGCATAGGCGCCAACTCCAGGGGTGCTCCAAGGCTGGAGCACCCATGGAAAAAAATTAGCAGCCAACTCCCAACCGGAGCCTCCCGTCCACCTGCGGCCCCACCAATCAACTCCTCCCCCGCCCTCCCAGCGCCTCCTGCCTCCTCCGATCGGCTGTTCCGCTGCGTGCAGGAGGTGCTGGGGGGAGGGGGCAGAACTGGGTGGGAAGAGGTGGGACGGGAGGTTGAGCACCCTGGGGGCCCAGAAGAAGCCAGAACCTGTGAAAGGGAGTATGAACTTGGAAGCTACTGTGCCACAAATGGAACTGACCGGTGGGTTAGTGCAGATTCACCTATGAAGACCACCAGAAATGGGCTTATTTTTACAGGGAAATTGGGAAGAGAAAAAGCTTGAGGTTCAGGGAGAGGACAAAGGGAATTAGCAAGACCCAAAAGATGTGGTGGGTGAAACACATGAAAATTCAGGGGTGTCTCGGAGTTACCCTTGCCCCACCCAGTTATACTGTTTCTCTTGTAATGACCCCTTCATAATACCTTAATATTCTTTGGGAGTGGCTTGTTCTGACTCACTGCCATCGCGACTAAGGCAATCACAGCCAAAGCAAAGAGGAACCCCAGGATGAGCAGGGCCTTTCTAGGCCAGGATGTCCTCGGTTTGGTACCTGTGACTGGCAAAGAAGAGCGGATGTTAGGAACCATGCCAAGCACTCAGAGCAGCAGCCGCAGCTATTGCAAGTGATGGGACAGTCAGCACTGTTCCTTCTCACGGCCACAGCACAAGATGTCTGACTGGCCTGCCCAGGGAGAGGCCATGGCAGGGTCTAGCGTGTACAGTCGAGAATGTGACTGCAAGGCCACATCACCCAAAAGTGGATTATAACAAAATGCAGGGGCAGCACCTTCAAACCTGTTCTTCACAACATAAATTACGTGCACGTTTGTGTTAATGTAACACTATGCACCAAGATGGGCAATACAGAAAGTTGTGGTTCGCATGGCAACCACTACTTGGGCTCACTGTGAGCTGTATATGCAGCCTTCCTGTCACTGTACAGAGTGAGGGTCTCAACACCCCCCTACCCTCCAGTGCAGCCTCTTCTGAAGGATGAAATCATTTGTGGAGGAAGGTGACTAGAACTGGGATGGTGCGAGGGAGGGAAGGTGACTGGTGCATTACCCCTGTCACATTACCCCTCACCCCAACCCATGCCAGCTCCAGTCACTTCCCACCCCCATCATCACCTTCCCCTCATCCCCGCCCCACCCCGGCTCCAGTCACCTGCCCCCCCGCCCCATCCCAGCTCAACTCACCTTACCCCTGCTCCATCCCCCATCCCGGCTCCACTCACCTTCCCCCTGCGCCGTCCCCCATCCCAGCTCCACTCACCTTCCCCCTGCGCCATCCCCCATCATCACCTTCCCCCTTCCCCACCCCCCATCCCGGCTCAACTCACCTTCCCCCCCATCATCACCTTTCCCCCACCCATCCCAGCTCCACTCACCTTCCCCGCATCATCACCTTCCCCCTGCTCCACCCCCCATCCCAGATCCAGTCACCTTCCGGCCCCCCCATCCCAGCTCCAATCCCCCATTGTCACCTTCCCTCCTCACCTCATCCAAGCTCCAGTCACCTTCCATCATCACCTTCCCTCCCACCCTCCTGGCTTCAGTCACTCTCCCATCCACCCCACCCCATCTCCAGTCACCATCCCCCTCCCCCAGGCTGGATCCAGTCATTCCCTTCCCCAACTCCATCCTGCTTCCAGTCATCTTCCTCCCCTCCCCTTCCCTCCATCCCATTCCCATGGCTGTATCCAGTCATCTTCCCATATCCCATTCCATCCCACCTTGTCTCCTTTGTAGGCGGACATTAAACAATACTAAATCAAAGTGAGCTCCTTTCTGCAGCTTCACCTGGCCCTGTCTCTTCCTGCCCCCACCAGCCCTTTCTCCTCTCCCAGCCCTTTCTCCCCCTTGGAGTACCTCACTGAGGAGCATCCTGGCTCTGCCACCAGACCCCAGTCGAGTTGGTCCTGCTGGTGGCTTGTGACGCTCTCCCAGACGCGGCTATAGGTTCCGAGCAGCCCTCCTCTTTTGGGTGCAGCAGCCCCTGTGGAGGTAGAGGCTGCTGGGCTTCCCCTCAGTAGCTGCTTCTCCATTGTAGGGAAACACCTCACTGCCACAGCTAGGAACAGCTGCACAGGAGAAGCCAGGATGCTCATGTGAGCAGCAAGTGCTCTGCTGACCCAGTCTGAGCTGCCCTGGGCACCCTATTCACTTAAATTCTTGAATACCGTGTGGCGCCCTGCAAACACCACTCAGTCCTGTAGTGGTATGGGGCAGTGCTGCACCCACTGCTGCCCACGTAACTGGGGCACTTGGGCTTTCCCCAGAGCATACAGCAGATTTGGGAACCCTAAGGATACAGGTCGGTGTAAACTCATGACCCATGTCCACTCAGCAACCCCACACTGCCGGAGATCTGCTCTTTCACCCTGCACTGCCAGCGTAAGTGAAACTTCGTCATACTTGGTCACAGCCTGTACATCATTGTTCCCTCTCCGACCCAACGCTGGAATCCACCCCATCTGGGCAGGCATCAAGCACTCCACCCCAGAGATTGGAGCCAAGCCCAGATGTGAATCATAGAATCTTAGAATATCTGGGTTGGAAGGGACCTCAGGAGGTCATCTAGTCCAGCCCCCTGCTCAAAGCAGGACCAATCCCCAACTAAATCATCCCAGCTAGGGCTTAAAAACTTCTAAGGAAGGAGATTCCACCACCTCCCTAGGTAACGCATTCCAGTGTTTCACCACCCTCCTAGTGAAAAAGTTTTTCCTAATATCCAACCTAAACCTCCCCCACTGCAACTTGAGACCACTACTCCTTGTTCTGTCACCAGCTACCACTGAGAATAGTCTAGATCCATCCTCTTTGGAACCCCCTTTCAGGTAGTTGAAAGCAGCTATCAAATCCCCCCTCATTCTTCTCTTCTGCAGACTAAACAATCCCAGTTCCCTCAGCCTCTCCTCATAACTCATGTGTTCCAGTCCCCTAATCATTTTTGTTGCCCTCTGCTGGACGTTTTCCAATTTTTTCGCATCCTTCTTGTAGTGTGGGGCCCAAAACTGGACACAGTACTCCAGATAAACCTCACCAATGTCTAATAGAGGGGAATGATCACGTCCCTCGATCTGCAGGCAATGCCCCTACTTATGCATCCCAAAATGCCATTGGCCTTCTTGGCAACAACGGCACACTGTTGACTCATATCCAGCTTCTCGTCCACTGTAACCCCTAGGTCCTTTTCTGCAGAACTGCTGCTGAGCCATTCGAACCCTAGTCTGTAGGAGTGCATGGGATTCTTCCGTCCTAAGTGCAGGACTCTGCACTTGTTCTTATTGAACCTCATCAGATTTCTTTTGGCCCAATCCTCCAATTTGTCTAGGTCCCTCTGTATCCTATCCCTACCCTCCAGCGTATCTACCTCTCCTCCTAGTTTAGTGTCATCTGCAAACTTGCTGAGGGTGCAATCCACACCATCCTCCAGATCATTAATGAAAATATTGAACAAAACTGGCCACAGGACCGACCCTTGGGGCACTCCACTTGACACCAGCTGCCAACTAGACATGGAGCCATTGATCACTACCCGTTGAACCCGACTATCTAGCCAGCTTTCTATCCCCCTTATAGTCCATTCATCCAGACCATATTTCTTTAACTTGCTGACAAGAATACTGTGGGAGACCGTGTCAAAAGCTTTGCAGGCATCCCTGCCTTTGCTTCTAATTTTGGTCTCTGTTTTTGCAGTGGCTCCTGCTGGCCCCGTTCAGCCGTTGGGTCAGGTTCCAGAACAAAACAGGATAAAATGGCTGTTCTGGTTCCAAGTTAGTTATCCGCGAGAATGATGCTGACAAGGCTGATGAGTGATTCTCCACAAGGACCTCCCTGCACTCAGAGAAGTCATGAGCCAGGGCAGAGATGTCACTGACACGGGAACTGGTCAGGGAAATCAGGAGAGCACTCACAGCTACTTTCCCATTAAATACTGATGGAAAGACAAACAGGTCATGTTTGAAGCAAACCAGAAAACCAGCTGTGAACAAAGGCATCTTGCATGTGATACAGAAACAGTATGCTAGTGGCTCGGGAACAGTGTTCCCGCACTTTTGAGCGCTATTGTCCTCACAAAAACGAGGAGTCCTTGTGGCTTAGAGACTAACCAATTTATTTGGGCATAAGCTTTCATGGGCAAAAACCCACTTCATCAGATGCATGGAGTGAAAAATACAGTAAGCAGTATATACATCATAGAACATGAAAAGATGGGAGTTGCTTTACCAAGTAGGGGGTCAGTGCTAATGAGGCCAATGCAAGGTGGACGTCGCCCATTTCCAACAGTTGACAAGAAGGAGTGAATATCAAGAGAGGGAAAATTACTTTTTGTAGTGATTCATCCACTCCCAGTCTTTATTCAGGCCTAATTCGATGGTGTCCAGTTTGCAAATTAATTCCATTTCTGCAGTTTCTCGTTGAAGTCTGTTTTTGAAGTTTTTTTGTTGAAGAATTGCCCCTTTTAAGTCTGTTATTGAGTGTCCGGGGAGACTGAAGTGCTCTTACTGGTTTTTGAATGTTACAATTCCTGATGTCTGATTTGTGTCCATTTCTTCTTTTGCGTAGAGACTGTCCGGTTTGGCCAATGTACATGGCAGAGGGGCATTGCTGGCACATAATGGCATATATCACATTGGTAGATGTGCAGCTGAACGAGCCCCTGATGGTGTGGCTGATGTGGTTAGGTCCTATGATGGTGTCCCTTGAATAGATATGCAGACAGAGTTGGCAATGGGGTTTGTTGCAGGGATTGGTTCCTGGGTTAGTGTTTTTGTTGCGTGGTGTGTAGTTGCTGGAGAGTATTTGCTTCAGGTTGGGGGGCTGTCTGTAAGTGAGGACTGGCCTGTCTCCCAAGGTCTGTGAGAGCGAGGGATTGTCCTTCAGGATAGGTTGTAGATCCTTAATGATGTACTGGAGAGATTTTAGTTGGGGGCTGTAGGTGATGGCTAGTGGCATTCTGTTATTTTCTTTGTTGGGCCTGTCTTGTAGTAGGTGACTTCTGGGTACCCTTCTGGCTCTGCCAATCTGTTTCTTCACTTCACCAGGTGGGTATTGTAGTTTTAAGAACACTTGATAGACATCCTGTAGGTGTTTGACTCTGTCTGAGCGATTGGAGCAAATGCGGTTGTATCTTAGAGCTTGGCTGTAGACAATCGATTGTGTGGTGTGATCTGGATGAAAGCTGGAGGCATGTAGGTAGGAATAGCGGTCAGTAGGTTTCCGGTATAGGGTGGTGTTTATGTGACCATTGTTTATTAGCACTGTAGTGTCCAGGAAGTGGATCTCTTGTGTGGACTGGACCAGGCTGAGGTTGATGGTGGGATGGAAATTGTTGAAATCATGGTGGAATTCCTCAAGAGCTTCTTTTCCATGGGTCCAGATGATGAAGATGTCATCAATATAGCGCAAGTAGAGTAGGGGCGTTAGGGGACGAGAGCTGAGGAAGCGTTGTTCTAAGTCAGCCATAAAAATGTTGGCATACTGTGGGGCCATGCGGGTACCCATAGCAGTGTCGCTGACTTGAAGGTATAAACACAAACACCTATAGGTTAAAAGTGGCAATTCTTCAACAAAAAAACTTCAAAAACACACTTCAACGAGAAACTGCAGAACTGGAATTAATTTGCAAACTGGACACCATCAAATTAGGCCTGAATAAAGACTGGGAGTGGATGGGTCACTACAAAAAATAATTTTCCCTCTGTTGATATTCACCCCTTCTTGTCAACTGTTGGGAATAGGACACATCCACCCTAATTGAATTGGCCTCATCAGCACTGACAGCCTCCCCCCCCCTTGGTAAGGCAACTCCCATCTTTTCATGTGCTGTATATTTATACCTGCTCACTGTATTTTCCACTCCATACATCTGATGAAGAGGGTTATATCCCACGAAAGCTTATGCCCAAATAAATGTGTTAGTCTCTAAGGTGCCACAAGGACTCCTTGTTGTTTTTGCTGATACAGACTAACACGGCTACCACTCTGAATATTGTCCTCACAGGTGCTGTACATGCAAGGTCATGTCGCACAGAGCATGCATACAGAGCATTTTATACAGAAATGCGCTGCAGGGGTGTGTATCGCTCTCAGGATGAGATCACGCCAGTGGGAGCTGAGTACTTGAACTTCAAAAAGTCAGGACTACACCCCTGGAAAGAAATGTCCTGCTATGGGCCAACCGGGCTTAGTCTGCACCAGGACTTGCATTTAAGAGCAGTCTCAGGCTTTGGGCTAACACAAAGGTGCAGAGGGAGGAGGAACTTCGCTTGTACAGCTGCCAGCATTTCCCAGGCAATGACCCGAGAGACTGTTCTAAGTCCCAAACTCAGCTACTATTTAGAAGAGGAGCACTGCCAGTACTGAAAGAGACTTCACCTGAATGGGTGGCAGGTACCTGGAATCAACCTCTGCTTCTACAATTCAGCTCAACCACCCAATAACCCGATAGGGGACTGGGGGGTGGTATAGCACGAACCTCTCTCCATTCACCATGAATTACAGGCCCTTTGTGCAGAATACAACAAACACAAAACTCTGATTAACATGTAATGCTTTCCTTCATGAGTCCACATTTAGGAGCTGATTTTTGCTCTTAGACCTGAACACCAGTAGCCAAGGCACAAGCGGCCAGATAGTGGCTCATGCTATGGGCCCTGTGTGCTGCTGTGGTGATGAAAAGTGTCTGTAAAACTGGTGTAACCAGTCAAATGACGAGTCTCTAGTGTGCGGGAAACCCTGGAGGGTGAAGAGCAGGTGTAACTAGGGGCAGGTCTACGTTTAAACACTACAGCAGCATAGCGCTTCAGTGAAGATACCACTACACTGACGGGGGAGCTTCTCCCATCGGTGTAGTTAATCCACCTCCATGAGAGGCGGTAGCTAGGTTTTACACTGTAAGGAGAGTGGTCGCTGTGGATAAGCTATTACCAGCAGGAGGGTGGGGTGGGGGGAGAGAAAACCTTTCGTAGTGATAATCACCCATTTTTTCATGGTCTGTGTGTATAAAAACGTCTTCTGTACTTTCCACAGTATGCATCCGATGAAGTGAGCTGTAGCTCACGAAAGCTTATGCTCAAATAAATTGGTTAGTCTCTAAGGTGCCACAAGTACTCCTGTTCTTTTTGTGAATACAGACTAACATGGCTGTTACTCTGAAACAAGAAATTCAGTGTTGCTACAGCCTTTCGCAAGACAGTGAAGCTAAAGAAACTTGACTTTCCCCTTTTCCCTGTCTGTGAATGAAAGAATTAAAAATCCTATTCATTTAATATCAAACATCAATGTTATATGTGCCAGATACAGTAGTAGAATGAGGAACTTTAAACTGGACATTTCAGCAGCTTGCAGAATGTTGATGGAGAAACTGCAACTTGAGCAAGCATAACTGCAAAATTGGCCAAGGGATGCACCACCAAGGAGCTCATGGAAAGCAACTTGCAGCGATAAATTGGTGTCTGGGGCAAGCCAGCCCAAGGTATTCCCGAGATGGTTCTACAAACAGCTATGGCCTAACTTTTCTTACACAAGCTTGTGTGACAAGGTGTGTTGCACAAAAGAGACTGGAAATTTCTGGTCCCAGTTGCAAGAATTCAAAAGCTGATGTCTCTTCCCTGATTGGATGATGAGAGGACTACTCTCCTTCTGGTTGGACATGTGGAATCTTTGGAAGAAGTATGGGTCACCATCTGATTGGTCCATGCCAGCACCTCCAAGAAAAGGAACCAACTTGGACCACCCAGCAGATATAGGATAAAATAGCCTGTCTCCTTCAGCACATCACTTTCTGAAAGCTCAAAAAACCTGGAAGAGAGTAGACTGAGGTTCTGAGCTGGCTACCTGGGAGTCCTCCTGGTGACATCAAGTACCAATCTCAGATAGGCACCTGTAAACTGGTCTCTTTCTATTTTCCAGCAGTTCAGGTTGTCCATCAGCTTGCTGGCAAAAGACTATAGTCATGTCTTTGCTTTGTTCCCCCGTGTTTGAAGTGTCAACTTCTGCTGTGAACAATAACTGAGATGAAAGCTGACTGCTGAGCAAAGAGCTGGTGCTAAGTAACACACAGACTGTCTCTTGGCCTAAATCAGTCAGCTGACCACTTCCTGAAACAGAGTGCCAAATTAGTGAGGAAGTGTACATGCTTTGGTATGTTTTTTAGAGATTGCCACAGAGTTACAGTGTGCATCCTTGTTTTGTGACAGGCTCCAGTCAAGTCTTAGGGTGACTAGGTGTCCGGTTTTTGACCGGGACACCAGGTCAAAAAGGTACCCTGGCAGCTCCAGTCAGCACCGCTGACCGGGCCATTAAAAGTCCGGTTAGTGGTGCTGCGGTGGTAAGACAGGCTAGTCCCTACCTGTCCTGGCTGGCACTCTGCTGTGCCCCGGAAGTGGCCAGTAGGTCCGGCTCCTAGGCAGGGGGGTGGGTCCACGGGGCTCCACGCCCTGCCCCCGCCCCGAGCACTGGTTCTGCATTCCCATTGGCCAGGGTAACCGGCCAATGGGAGCTGGGGATGGGAGGGCAGTGCCTGCTGGTGAGAGCGGTGCATGGAGCCTCCTGGCCCCCCGCCTAGAACCTGGACCTGCTGGTTGCTTCCGGGGGGTGCGCAGCGCCAGCCAGGACAGGCAGGCAGCCTGCCTTAGCCCCCCGGAGCTGCTGACTGAGAGCCGCCCGAGATAAGCCCAAGCCCCAACCCCCTGCCCTAGCCTGAGCCCCCCACAAACCCGGAGCACCCTCCTGCACCCCAAACCCCTCATCTCCGGCCCCACCACAGAGTCTGCACCCCCAGCCCAGAGCTCTCACCACCCCTGCCCCCCAATCCCCTGCCCCAGCCCAGCGCCCCCTCCCACACCCTGAACCCCTCATCCTCAGCCCCACCCCAGATCCCTCACCTCCTCCTGTACACCAACACCCTGCCTCAACCCACAGCCCACTCCTGCATTCCAAATCCCTCAGACCCATCTCCCCAGCTTGAAGCCCCCTCCTGTACCCCAAACCCCTCATCCCCGGCCCCAACCCAAAGCCAGCATGCCCAGCCCAGAACTCTCACCCCCTCCCATACCCCAACCCCATGCCTCAACCCTCAACCATCTCCCACACTCTGAATCGCTTGGCCCCACCCCCCAGACTGGAGCCCCTTTCTGCATCCCAAACCCCTCATCCCCAGCCCCATCCTAGAGCCTGCACCCCCAGTTAGAGCCCTCACCCCCTCCTGCACCCCAACCCCCTGCCCCAGCCAAGGGAAAGTGAGTGAGGGTGGGGGAGAGTGAGCCACCAAGGGAGGGGGAGTGTAGTGAGCAGGACCTCAGGGAAGGGGCAGGGCTAGGGTGTTCGGTTTTGTGCGACTAGAAAGTTGGCAACCTTATCAAGACTGTTGTAAAGTAGCTTTAAAACTTAACAAGTTCCTGTTGCTAACTAGGATTATAAACACTACACTATAGACTGTCTACTACAGTTAATGGTTTCATACTGTCTTTAAGTTCTCAGTGTATTTGACATAAAATGAGACAGAGTGTGCAAGCTTTTTGTACTGGATCCTGTCTATACCAAGACAAGGTGGGTGAGGTACTATCTGACTGGACCAACTTCTGTTGGTGAGACAGACAAGAGCTCTGTGCAAGCTCGAAAGCTTGTCTCTCTCATCAACAGACGTTGGTCCAATCAAAGATATTACCTCACCTCCTGATCTCTCTAATATCATGGGGCCAATATGGCTTCACCAACACTCAGTCTAGAGAGTCTGTAAGAAATGTAGGAGTTTATTTTAGGTAGTTAGGAGTGTTAGTCAGACATTGGGCTAATATCATTCTGTGAGAAATACGTTAAAAAGGACTGACTATTACAGATAAGAGAAGGAGACCTTGGTGAACTGGCATGTAAGTAACTGACCAAATTGTCTTGTAATCTAGTTTTGGATTGTTTTTCCTCAGCTGGAATTAATAATAAATTGGCACAAGTGAGGCCCTATTCTAGTCAAAAATCTAAACAAAGTCACCTTCCCAAGCTAGTAATTGAGTATAAATGTTATTTTCTATTGTGATTGTGTGATTTCATTCTGAAAAAACTTGAATTATTATAAATCGACCAACTTTCTAGTCTGTTTGCACCAAATCATAGTCCATTACCATTTTTGTCTTATTTTCTTCTATACTATTAGTTACTGTGGTTAAGGATAATCAATAAAACTTAATGCAACTAAATTCAGCTCTCAAGTCTTTTTCTTTAATTAAGCAATCAAAATTAAAAGAACACTCTAGGATAAGTATAAAATTAAAGGTTTCAGAGTAGCAGCCGTGTTAGTCTGTATTCGCAAAAAGAAAAGGAGTACTTGTGGCACCTTAGAGACTAACAAATTTATTTGAGCATAAGCTTTCGTGAGCTACAGGATCCGATGAAGTGAGCTGTAGCTCACGAAAGCTTATGCTCAAATAAATTTGTTAGTCTCTAAGGTGCCACAAGTACTCCTTTTCTTTTTATAAAATTAAAGTGATCTTAAATTTGGTTATGGAAATAGATCTGTGTTGTGAAGAAAGGCGCTGAGTAGCAAGTAGAAGGAAGGCCTTGAAAATAATGAGTTACCACCAGGCCAGAAGGAATGAAGTAGGGAGGACGTCTTGTTCCAAGAATAACTAATGAGATAAGGGGAAGTTTCTAAAAAGCAGCTTCTGACTGATGGGGGTGACTGTAGATTATTTTATATAAGAGAAAAATAATCTTTCTTAAAAGGATCCAGCAACACCCTTCCCAACCCCACACATTAGTGTTAAAGCCTGTGTGAGCCCAGAGAATCTGTGGGGCAGCAAGGAGGGAGGAAAGGCCTTGGGGAGAAAAATGGTTGTAAATGTTATCTGGATTAAGACTGGAAATAAGTTTGAACTGTCTCCAACTGGTTTTCAGCTGAAGTCAGTACTCGGCCATGACATCACTTGTTTGTTAAAGGGAATAAAAAGTAAACTCTTAAAGGGTCCATTGTTAACACCCGCCTGCCCACACTGGAACCGACCAGGATGGTCTAAGTACCCCTGGGTTTAGCCTGTTTGTAAGTATCTTAGATCAAATGCTTATAAATGTTTTCTTACTGTTTGGAGGTTGTATATTGCTTATTAGTTAGGCTTTTTAGGCATGTTTAGAGCAATTGTATGAATACCATTTGGCCTTTTTGATTTAATAAAGGAATTTCTGGTTACATTGATGTTTGGTAATTTCTCATATCAATATTAATAATTTCAAATATTATTAATCCAACAAACCCTAAGAAACATGGAACAGGTAATCAGCTAAGCAGTAGCTTAACTAAGATTGCTTTATACTCAAGCTTTCTTACAATGTTTGGGAGATTTTATTCACATCTATTCATTTAAAAATATTTTGTAAGTTCAAATTCTGGAGCATGATTCTGCAACAGGTTTTATGGCTGTGAAACAGAACAGTACACATGGGGATCTGTCCTTAGATTTAATCTCACTGGAGCAGGGACTGTGCTTGTAAATGTGTCCCAAATGTGTTTTAACACAGCCAAATACAGTACATCTAGGAACTAAGAGTGCAGGTTATTCCTACAGCGGAGGTTCTCAAACTATAGTCCGTGGACCACCAGTGGTCTGCAAGCTCCATTCAGGTAGTCCGCGGATAGTTTCCTCTGGAGGTGCACGCCTGGGCAGCTGCACACAAGAGAATGAAGGGCCACCCACCTAATTAGTGGAGCTGCGCAGGCATGGCTCTGCTAATTAGGTGCCTGGACCATGGAGAAGATGCACATGTAAGGTGAGGTGGTGGCCTTGGGGGGAATAGGGGGTAGGTGGGAGGGGCACTGGGGTGAGAAGCAGGGGTGGGAGGCATTTGGGGGGCTGTGGCGGCCAGAGAAAGAGGTGACTTTCCCCAGCTCCAGGGCTGCAGCTGCTGGGGAGAGATGGCCCTCCTTCCCAGTCCCAGCTCGGGGGCTGCCATGGTGGGGGAGAGAGGGCACATCCACCGCATTAGAAAGGTAAGACTACAAATATTAAAATATGAGTTGTGTACTTTTATTTGTAGAACAAAAAAACGTTAATTATTATTTATCCAAAGCGCTTTACAACAGTTAGCGAACGGTACAAACAACATTTGGAAAGATCATTAAGTGGTCCGCTGAGACCCTCAGCAATTTTCAAGGGGTCCACACAGAAAAAAGTTTGAGAATCATTGTCCTACAGGATGGGAGCTTGAGTCTTGGAAAGCAGTGACTCAGAGAAGGCCAGGGCCGGCTCCAGGCCCCAGCCTTCCAAGCAGGCGCTTGGGGCGGCAGTCCGTGGGGGCTGCGGTGGCAATTCGGCGGCGGCAGCTTCTCTGTATTCGCCCGTGGCGGCGGCAAATCGGCGGTAGCTTGTTCCTTTTTGCCATCCGCGGCGGCAGTTTTTTCATAGCTTGGGGCGGCAAAAACTGTAGAGCCGGCCGTGGAGAAGGCCACCGCAGACAATCACCTCCACACGAGCTCTCATTGCAGTGCAGTGGCAGAAAGCTAAAGTTATTCTTAGATGTATAAAAAGGTGACTATCAAGTAGAAGTAGGAAGTGATCTTACCTCTGTACACAGCATTTGTAAGACCACCATGAAAATACCGTGTCCAGTTCTGGGATCTGCACTTCAGGAAGAATGTGGAAATACTAGAGAAAGTTTAAAGGAGGCCCACAAAAGTGATCCAGGAGCTGAAAAATAAGCCTCACAATGGGAAGCTAAAAGAACTAAACTTACTAAGTTTATTGAAGAGATGGTTGAAAGGTGACTTGACCACAGTATCACAATACTTCCACATGGAAGAGAGATCTGATAGCAAGGGGTTTTTCAACCTTGCTGTCAAAGGCATAACAAGATCCAATTGCCAGAAGTTGAAGTTAGGCTAATTCAGCCTTGAAATAAGATGCAATTTCCTAGCAGTCAGAGTGAGTACACGTTGGAACAGCTCACCGGGGAGGTGAGGAGGATTCACCATCACTTGGAGTCTTTAAAATGAGATTAGATTTTTTTAAACAGTTTATTTTAATCCATCATCAGCAAGAAACAAGCCTGTTTCTCAGTGAGACCCTGATAGCATGACACTTGTGGCTCAGGAGGCTGCAGACCCACAATGGCTCTAAGTCAGGCAGATGGGGTGCAGCAATTCACCATATGCTCACGTTCATTCAGGGTTCCATACCTCTGCTCTTGCTGTCCTGCGACTGGTGCAGCCACTTTACTGAGCACACACACACAGCACTGCGTTGGACACCAGAGCGGCCACTGTTCCATGGACCCTTCTGTTACATTCAGAGCTGTGAGTGGGGCCTGGGCCTGGGATGGAGAAAGATTTATTTTAGGCTGCTTTTTTCTCTTCTCTCTTTTTAAGTGCGGCAGGATCCTACATGTCCCAAGGCAGAATTAACAGCACTGTCTGATCCTCCATGAACAGTGAGCTCCTGCTGCTTGCCTAGCCAGATGCTGGCTCTCTGATTGTTATTAACTACTGTGGATATTCGGGTGTAAGGCCATGGTATCTGTGCACATCATCGGAGATCCTGGGCAGAGAGCCTGTGGTGATCCTGCAAGCCCAAGGATGCTTGTAACTGCAAAAGCTAGTTCCTGACATGAAGGAACAATCAGGCTATCCCTCTCCCTCCCCCACTCCTGTAGCGGATTGCACAGCCTGGAAGTGGGCATAGTGGGGCTTTGTGCTCAGCGTAAAATTCCAGGTTTTGTGTGTGTGCTGGCAGCGAGGAGACAGTTTGTTTCCAATGAAGTGATGTCATGGGGGTTACAGACAGGACTTCCCTGTGACCCAGCCAGGACATTCTGACAATCTCCCCATTCACTGCATTAGCACCAAGCACATTCCTTCCATCTGGAGACATTCCCACTAAATCGGTCTCTGCTCCAGCAGCACAGACAGCTCAGACCATTAGATAGCAGCCCCAGCTGCACTTCCCAGCTTGTTTACATGGAGTGAAGGGGACCTCAGATACACTGACCTTCTTCCCAGCCCCATGCAAAGCATGAGTAATTGGACTTTGCACAAGAAATCTGAGAGGTGCCAAGGGAAAAGGAACTATCTCCACCATTCAGCGCTGAGCAGCTGCACACCTGTTCTGCTACTACAGGCCATGAAGCCCTTTCGCATCACCTACATGGAGAAAAGGAGTACTTGCAGCAGCTTAGAGACCATCTTCCTTTCCAGTGTCATTCTACATGGAGAGTTAAGGGCTGTGGCTCTGGCCAGTGCTCTGCACCCCCTCACCAGTCACTAAATTTTCCTTTGTGGAGTTCCCCTGTGTGGCCTCCCCTCCATGACCCCTGCCCTACAGAGAAAGCAAAATGATCCTGCTGGTTAGAGCTACCACACCTGAGAAAGGAGGGGAGCATTTGCCCTTAAAGCAGCTGTTTCATTCTGACTCAACCTCCACCCGTTCACATTGGATCACGAGATATTCCAAAGCAGACTGCGAAGAGTTATAAAGGGATCTCACAAAACTGGGTGACTGAATTTCATCTAAAAAAGGAAAAGGAGGACTTGTGGCACCTTAAAGGCTAACAAATTTATTTATTTAGTCTCTAAGGTGCCACAAGTCCTCCTTTTCTTTTTGCGGATACAGACTAAAACAGCTGCTACGCTGAAACCTGAATTTCATCTGCCATTTTGTTGCCCAATGTTGATAAATGCAAAGTAATGCACATTGGAAAACATAACCCCAACTATGCATATAAAATGATGGGGTTTAAATTAGCTGTTACCACTCAAGAGAGAGATAACAAAAACAGGAAGTTTTTGGAAAGCGTAGGGGACAATTTCCTGGTGCAAGTGCTAGAGGAGCCAACTAGGGGGGGCGCTTTTCTTGACCTGCTGCTCACAAACCGGGTAGAATTAGTGGGGGAAGCAAAAGTGGATGGGAATCTGGGAGGCAGTGACCATGAGTTGGTTGAGTTCAGGATCCTGACGCAGGGAAGAAAGGTAAGCAGCAGGATACGGACCCTGGACTTCAGGAAAGCAGACCTCGACTCCCTCAGGGAACGGATGGCCAGGATCCCCTGGGGGACTAACCTGAAGGGGAAAGGAGTCCAGGAGAGCTGGCTGTATTTCAAGGAATCCCTGTTGATGTTACAGGGACAAACCATCCCAATGAGTCGAAAGAATAGTAAATATGGCAGGCGACCAGCTTGGCTTAACGGTGAAATCCTAGCGGATCTTAAACATAAAAAAGAAGCTTACAAGAAGTGGAAGGTTGGACATATGACCAGGGAAGAGTATAAAAATATTGCTCGGGCATGTAGGAATGAAATCAGGAGGGCCAAATCGCACCTGGAGCTGCAGCTAGCGAGAGATGTCAAGAGTAACAAGAAGGGTTTCTTCAGGTATGTTGGCAACAAGAAGAAAGCCAAGGAAAGTGTGGGCCCCTTACTGAATGAGGGAGGCAACCTAGTGACAGAGGATGTGGAAAAAGCTAATGTACTCAATGCTTTTTTTGCCTCTGTTTTCACTAACAAGGTCAGCTCCCAGACTGCTACGCTGGGCATCACAAAATGGGGAAGAGATGGCCAGCCCTCTGTGGAGATAGAGGTGGTTAGAGACTATTTAGAAAAGCTGGACGTGCACAAGTCCATGGGGCCGGACGAGTTGCATCCGAGAGTGCTGAAGGAATTGGCGGCTGTGATT
The DNA here is from genome assembly GCF_965152235.1 of Eretmochelys imbricata. Classification (NCBI taxonomy): domain Eukaryota; kingdom Metazoa; phylum Chordata; order Testudines; family Cheloniidae; genus Eretmochelys; species Eretmochelys imbricata. The sequence goes on from NC_135578.1 coordinate 125,915,964, forward strand.
GCAGAGCCATTGGCCATTATCTTTGAAAACTCGTGGCGAACCGGGGAAGTCCCGGATGACTGGAAAAAGGCTAATGTAGTGCCAATCTTTAAAAAAAGGAAGAAGGAGGATCCTGGGAACTACAGGCCAGTCAGCCTCACCTCAGTCCCTGGAAAAATCATGGAGCAGGTCCTCAAAGAATCAATCTTGAAGTACTTACATGAGAGGAAAGTGATCAGGAACAGCCAGCATGGATTCACCAAGGGAAGGTCATGCCTGACTAATCTAATCGCCTTTTATCATGAGATTACTGGTTCTGTGGATGAAGGGAAAGCAGTGGATGTATTGTTTCTTGACTTTAGCAAAGCTTTTGACACGGTCTCCCACAGTATTCTTGTCAGCAAGTTAAGGAAGTATGGGCTGGATGAATGCACTATAGGGTGGGTAGAAAGCTGGCTAGATTGTCGGGCTCAACGGGTAGTGATCAATGGCTCCATGTCTAGTTGGCAGCCGGTGTCAAGTGGAGTGCCCCAGGGGTCGGTCCTGGGGCCGGTTTTGTTCAATATCTTCATAAATGATCTGGAGGATGGTGTGGATTGCACTCTCAGCAAATTTGCGGACGATACTAAACTGGGAGGAGTGGTAGATACGCTGGAGGGGAGGGATAGGATACAGAAGGACCTAGACAAATTGGAGGATTGGGCCAAAAGAAATCTGATGAGGTTCAATAAGGATAAGTGCAGGGTCCTGCACTTAGGACGGAAGAATCCAATGCACCGCTACAGACTAGGGACCGAATGGCTAGGCAGCAGTTCTGCGGAAAAGGACCTAGGGGTGACAGTGGACGAGAAGCTGGATATGAGTCAGCAGTGTGCCCTTGTTGCCAAGAAGGCCAATGGCATTTTGGGATGTATAAGTAGGGGCATAGCGAGCAGATCGAGGGACGTGATCGTCCCCCTCTATTCGACATTGGTGAGGCCTCATCTGGAGTACTGTGTCCAGTTTTGGGCCCCACACTACAAGAAGGATGTGGATAAATTGGAGAGAGTCCAGCGAAGGGCAACAAAAATGATTAGGGGTCTAGAACACATGACTTATGAGGAGAGGCTGAGGGAGCTGGGATTGTTTAGCCTGCAGAAGAGAAGAATGAGGGGGGATTTGATAGCTGCTTTCAACTACCTGAAAGGGGGTTCCAAAGAGGATGGCTCTAGACTGTTCTCAATGGTAGCAGATGACAGAACGAGGAGTAATGGCCTCAAGTTGCAGTGGGGGAGGTTTAGATTGGATATTAGGAAAAACTTTTTCATTAAGAGGGTGGTGAAACACTGGAATGCGTTGCCTAGGGAGGTGGTGGAATCTCCTTCCTTGGAAGTTTTTAAGGTCAGGCTTGACAAAGCCCTGGCTGGGATGATTTAACTGGGAATTGGTCCTGCTTCGAGCAGGGGGTTGGACTAGATGACCTTCAGGGGTCCCTTCCAACCCTGATATTCTATGATTCTATGATTCTATGATCTTAGAGTCATTGTGTATAGTTCTCTGAAAACATCCACTCAATGTGCAATGGCAGTCAAAAGGGTTAACAGAATGTTGGGAATCATTAGGAAAGGGATAGATAAGGCAGAGAATATCATATTGTCTCTATATAAATCCATGGTACACGTACATCTTGAATACTGTGTGCAGATGTGGTCACCCCCATCTCAAAAAAGATATATTGGAATTGGAAAAGGTTCATAAAAGGGCAACAAAAATGATTAGGGGTATGAAACAGCTTCCATATGGGAGAGATTAATAAGACTGGGACTTTTCAGCTTGGAAAAGAGATAACTAAGAGGGGATATGATAGAGGTCTATAAAATCATGATTGGTGTGGAGAAAGTAAATAAGGAAGTGTTATTTACTCCTCCTCATAACAGAAGAACTAGGGATCACCAAATTAAATTAATAGGCAGCAGTTTTAAAACAAACAAAAGGAAGTATTTCTTCACACAATGCACAGTCAACCTGTGAAACTCCTTGCCAGAGGATGTTGTGAAGGCCAAGACTATAACAGGGTTATAAGTTCCTGGAGGATAGGTACAGATAAGTTCCTGGAGGATAGGTCCATCAATGGCGAGTAGCCAGGATGGGCAGGGATGGTGTCCCTAACCTCTGTTTGCCAGAAGCTGGGAATGGGTGACAGGGGATGGATCACTTGATGATTACCTGTTCTGTTAACTTCCTCTGGGGCATCTGGCATTGGCCACTGTCGGAAGACAGGATACTGGGTTAGATGGACCTTTGGGCTGACCCAAAATCTTATTCCCAGCCAAAAAGGCCAGACATTTCATTTTTTAATTAAATCTTAGACTCTACCGAAGATGATGGTCCCATCAGGAAGCGCTGGCACAAGGAACTGCCACAGACCAGCGCAATCCAAACACTACTCCAATCCGAGCAACGCATCCAACTGCAGCGTTCCCTGGCCCTGGCAATATGCAACCGCTGTGTGGTGATTAGACACCCCACTTCCTTCACCAACCATCCCACCATGAAACATCCTCTCCTGCCTTAAAAAGATCCTGGTGCCACGAGCCACCTGCCAAACCTCAGCAATGCAGACTCTCCCCAGGGCCAGGCATCCCAGTACGTGCCAAGCAAACGTGCTAAATAATAATGGGGCTCCCCACTCTCCCTCTTCCCATGAGTCTTTGCTTATTAAGAAATTCTCAGCAACCCAAAATGCCTCAGGCAACAAAATACAAAGAGCAGAAGCCTGTGCCCACGAGCACAGAGAAGGAGTTCCATGAGGAGAGCCCTAGAGAGATTTCTTCGTGCACAAACAGTTTTCCTCTCTTAAGTTTCACTTCCCATCAGAACAGGAAACTGTAGCAAACTGGCTGCAAAACTACAAACAGATGGGAGGCTGGCCCAGTCTGGGGAGAACATGTTCTATGGACAAAGTCACTTTCTGTTCTGCCCAGAGTGTGTTTTTGTGTGTCGGGGGGGAGAGGACAGGAACGGACGCATATTCTCTGGGCATAACTATCTCTGACTCTGTGCATGTGAAGAGGAGGATACATACCCTGGGCACAGCCATTGGGTTAATCTGTGCAGGGGGAAGGCATCATAAAGCACTTCCTATGCCTGTGGTTTCCAGTTACATTTCTGCTTTTCTTTGTTTTCATGGTTTGCGTGTCAGGCCCTTAGAAAGCCATGTGAGTTGCTCTCCCTCAACATGGATGGCAGGGACTCATTTTGGAGAAAACTCTAGAAACATCCAAGCTGCCACTAATTCTAGCAAATAAAGCAAATAGCCACTTGTAGTTGGTATAGAATAGGAACCTCGTTTCCCTATGATCTCCATTTCTGTATGTTCCGGGACAAAAAGTTAAGGATGTAAAAGAAGGAGCAGAGGGAGCAATTTTGGGTTACATTAACAGAGGCATAGCATGCAAGTCACAGGAGGTGACAGTATTGCTCTACTTGGCGTGGGTTAGGCCTCAGCTGGAGCCCTGTGTCCAATTTTGGTCACCAATGTATAGAAAGGATGTAGAGAAACTGGAAAGGAATCAAGGATCTGGAGGTGAGCGACAAAGACGATCAAAGGGATGGACTGCAAACGATATGAGCAAAGGCTGAAGAAACTGGGTATGTTTAGTTTGCAGAAAGAGTAGATTAAGAGGGGGGACATGATTGCGGTCTTCAAATACTTGAGAGAACAAATTTTCTCCATCTTTGTGGCAAGAAAGGCTTCCATAGAAGAGAGCAGGTCTAGAGGCAATAGGTTCAAACTACAGCAAAGCAGATTTAGATTAAATCTCAGAAACATAAGAAGGGCCATACTGGGTCAGACCAAAAGTCCATCTAGCCCAGTATCCTGTCTTCCGACAGTGGCCAACGTCAGGTGCCCCAGAGGGAACGAACAGAACAGGTAATCGTCAAGTGATCCATCCCCCGTCACCCATTCCCAGCTTCTGGCAAACAGAGGCTAGGGACACCATCCCTGCCCATCCTGGCTAATAGCCACTGATGGATCTATTATCAGAAAAAATCTTCCTAACTGTAAGAACAGTAGGACAACGGAACATAGGCACCGACTTTTCAAACTGCTGGAGGGTGCTGGACCTTGTCCTTGAAAAATACCCTATAGGACTGCTCCGAATAAGTGCCCTAATCTCAGAGACCCTTCAGGCAGAAGTTATCACCACCAGGAATGACACCTTCCGGAGAGCAGAAGAAGGGAACAGGAAGCCAAGGGCTCAAAGGGAGCTCTCATGAGCTGCGTCAGCTCTAGATTCAGGTTCCACTGAGGGATGGGGTCTCGGACATGGGGATAGAGAGTTGCTCCAGACCTTTCAACCTCATTTCCATATGGGCAAAGACCAACCTGCCCTGGAATGGGGGGTGAAAGACTGATACAGTGGACAAGTGGACCTTAACTGATGAAAGGGACATTCCCTGGAGCTTGAGATGCAGAAGGTAGTCAAGGATCGACTACAGCGAGGCCTGCTCAGGCCTACCTTGGTTCGAGGCCCAGCACGTGAACAGTTTCTATTTGGCCAGGTAGGTAGCTCTGGTGGAGGGCTTTCTACTCCCCAGTAGGACCTGCTGGATACAGGCCAAGCATCATAGGCGCCGACTTCTGCTGGCGCTGGTGGGTGCTCGACCCCCCCCTCTGCCGCTGCCCCGACTCCACCCCTGCCCTGCCCCCTTCCGCCCCTGCCCAACCCCCATTCCAATTCCTTCCCCAAAGTCCCTGCCCCTATTCTAACCCCTTCCCCAAATCCCCGCCCCGGCACCGCTTTTTCCCCACCTCCTCCCCTGAGCGCACCATGTTCCTGCTCCTCCCCCTTCCCTCCTGCAGCTTGTACACCGTGAAACAGCTGTTTTGCGGTGGCAAGTGCTGGGAGAAGGCGGCGAAGTGGGGACACGGTGCGCTCAGGAGAGGAGATGGAGGTGAGGTGGGGTGGGGGGACGGGGAGGGGAGCTTGCCTGCTGGTGGGTGCAGAGCACCCACTAATTTTTCCCTGTGGGTGCTCCAGCCCCAGAGCACCCACAGAGTCGGCCGAGCACTCCTGCTCTTTGGCATACAACCATGCAACAACCAAGCTGTCAGGTGCAGCGCTGCCAGGTTTGGGTGCAGGAGCCTGACGTGGTTCTGGGATAGGATATCCGGCCAGAAAAGCAGCTGCAGTGGGGGTCAGCAGCATGCTGAACCAATGTTGGTGAGGCCAAGCTGGAGCTATAGGATCACTTTGCCTCTGTCCTGTTCTTCATGAGGACTCTGTGGATCAATGGCACCAGCAGGAAAGCGTACATCAGAGCTCCTGACCACGGGAGTAAGAAGGCGTCTGACAAGGAGCTCCTGTCAGTCCCCCGAACTGAGCAGAACATGTGGCATTTCCTGTTCTGGCGAGTCGCGAACAAGTCCACTTGGGGAGATCCCCACTTTCAGAAGACCACGCTGACCACCTCGGGGTCCCCAGGAGGTGCGCAGCCATGAGATGAATAGCATGCTGTACACACAAAGTCCCAGAGCTGGAGAGCTTCCTGGCAAATGTTCTGATGACCTGGCTCCACCCTACTTGTTGATATAAAACACCGTGGCGGTATTGTCCATCAGGACTTGAATCACCCTGCCTTTCAAGTGGGACCGAAAAGCCTGACAGGTCAAGCGTACCACTCTGAGCTCCCTGACATTTATGTGAAGGGAGTGGTCGACCCATCACCAGCAGTCTTGTGTGCTGAACTCACCCAGGTGGGCTCCCCAGCCTAGGTCTGAGGTGTCAGAAACCAGGGGTAGCGATGGGGATGGGGCTGCGAAGGGAACTCCCTCCAACACCGATCTGGGGTCCAACCATCATGCCAGTGATGACCGGATGTGGTCCAGCACCTTGACTACCAGGTCTAGGTTGTGCCTGTTGGGGATGAAGACCAATGCCAGCCACACCTACAGTGGCCAGAGATGGAGCTGAAGTACAGCCTGCCATGTGGCCTGACAATCTCAGGCAAGTGCAGGCGGTGGTGAGTGGGTCGCCCCTTACATGGGAGATCACATCCGACATGGCTCAGAAACGAGCCTCCCGAAGGAAAGCTCTGGCCCACATGGAGTCTTTCCAGTCGAGAACAGTGTACCAGTCTTCCGGATCCAGTGAGGGGATGATGGATGCCAGAGAAACCATGCGGAACTTCAACTCTTGAGATATTTGTTGAGTCACCACAGGTCCAGAATGGGTTTTAGGCCCCCTTTTGCCTTTGGGATTAGGAAATAGAGGGATAGAATCCTTTCCCCCTCATTTCCCAAGGGATCTTCTCCACTGCCTCCAGCTGCAGGAGGTTGTCGACCTCCTGAACGAGGCGTTGCTCTTGAGAAGGGTCCCTGAAGAGGGATGGGGAAGGGGGGTGGGGGGAGAGAATTGCAGGATGTAGCCCAGAGATACAATTTCTAGCACCCACTGGTCTGAGGTGACCTGCGACCAGGCTGAACGGTAGGGATGAAGACGGTTGAGGAAAGGATAAGGTGGATCCGGGGAGTTGACTGGGGGATCACTCTTGACCTCACCCTCAAAAAAACCGCTTCTGGCCCCCATGATGTTACGCTGGGCCGGGTTGTGTGGGTGAATGGGAGGAGGAAGGGCAGCAATGACTAAAACTGGTGTCCCTATCCCTTCTCCTTGCAGATTCCTGTTGAGGCTGCCCAGGCCTTGGCAGCGGGTGCGACTGGAACTGCTTCCTCGCCACCTGAGGTGTATGCAACCCCAGTGAGTGGAGGGTGGCCCGAGGGTCCTTTAGTCCATGCAGCCTCGCATCAGTCTGCTCTGCAAAGAGTACAACCCTATCAAATGGGAGATCCTGGATTGAGCACTGCATCTCCTGGGACAGACCTGCAGTCTGAAGCCAGGAACTGCACCTCATGACCATCGCTGAGGTGACCACCCTGGCCACCAAATAGGCTGCATCCCACGCCATTTGGACGGAACACTGAGCTGTTGTAGTACCCTCCTCAACAAGGGCCCTAAATTCTTGGGCCATGTCCTGGGGCATGGAATCCTTAAACTTACGGAGGGAGTCCCATAAACTGAAGTTATATCCCCCCAAAAGAGCCTGGTGGTTCATGACCCTGAACTGGCCATAGAATAAATTTTCCTTCAAAAAGGTCTGGTCTCTTGGCCTCCTTATTTTTGGGGGTGGAACTGGATTGCCCTTGTCTGTCTTTCTCATTGGCCACAGAAATGACCAACGACCCTGGAGGCAGATGGGTGTACAAGTATTTGAACCCCTTTGCAGGGATGAAATACTTCTTTTTTGCCCTCTTGGAGGTGGGCAGGATTGAGGACGGGGTTTGTCAGAGGGCTTTGGCAATATTTAGGACCCCTTCGTGCACCGGAAGCGTGACACATGCAGGGGTTGATGCAGAGAGCACATTAAACAAGGTGTCCGATTGCTCCACCATCTCCTCCACCTCTAGGCCTAAGTTCGTGGTCACCTCTCAGAGCAGGGCTTGGTGCTCCTTAAAATCGTTGGTGGGCTAGTGCGAGAAGACCCACCACAGCCTCATCTGGAGAGGATGAGGACTGGACCACTGGGGGAGGGCCAGGGGCATCATCCCCCATGGGGCAAAGGGGACTCGGGGTGGGTACCTGCTTTTCCACCCCAGTGTCTGACTGCACTTTGTGTGCTGAGACCGGTGCTGCCGCCGGTGCCATCTGATGCTTGTCTGAAGTGGCGACCAACGATTGGTGTGAAGGGGGCATCGGCATAACGAGCATGCCCCAAGCACTCCAATAGGGCCATTGGGCTGACCACTGGCCCTGCTACCAGGATGGCATTGTGGAGGCAGATGCAGCCTCAGGAGCCCAGTCGCAACAGTACTGTCTCGGCGAGGGGCTAAACTCCTTCTCCGTGCCAGAGGAATCCTCCTCCGGTGACCACAGCAGGGCCATCAACACCTGAGTCTGGTGGCTAACCAACGCTATGGGTGAACGGTGCCTTGAATAGGCAGATTGTTGGTGCCGGGAGTAGGGGGAGCGGCACGGTGCTGGGGAACATTTCTGTCGTCTAGGCGACGGCGATCAACATCATGGAGAGGGTCAGCAGGAGGATGACCAGTGCCAACCGTACTGTGACCAGCACCTCCCTCTGGGCGAGTCTTGTCAAGAGGGCGGATAGCTGAAGTGGCGAACTGGTGACCTGGGTTAATGCGGAGACCTGGGGCGGGGTGACAAAGAGCTCTTCCTCAGCTCTGGAGACTGGCAGTGTTCACTCGCCTTCCGGGAGGCTTTCACAGCTGGCTCGCCCTCATAGGGAGCCTATGCTGGGTTCATCACAGCACGTGGTGCAGGTTGCACTGGGAGAGTCCTTTGCTTTCTGGGCACCGGGAGGGGCTGGGAAGGCGTTGGGTCCACCATGAGTCTGGGTCCCTTACCACTCCCTGAAATCAGTGGTGGATCCCTGGGGAGGAGTGGGGGGCAGGGGTAGGAGGTCTCCTAGGGGGATGTGTCCCTATTTTGCTCCAGGGTGGGCGGGCAGCCCGAACAGGGTCCTTTACCCGATGCCCCTTGGCCCTTCTTGCTTGGTGCCACATCACGCTTTTTCGACTTCTTCTTGGGCACCAGCGAAGGGGATTGGTGCTGGATACAGCCCAGTGCCAGGGGTGCACTATGTACCGAGGCCAAAGTACTGGAAGTCGAGTCCAGCTGGGATTACTCCAAGGCCCGGTGGAGAGCAGCCTCCCTGAGGAGCACCCTCAAATGGATGTTGCATTCTTTTTGTCACTTGGGACGAAAGTTCTTACAGATGTGATACGTCTCTTTTACATGCGATTCCCCCAAGCACTTCAGACAGCTGCCATGGGGGTCAGTTACAGTCAGCCCAGGGCTTAAAACCCAGAAACTGGGGCATGCCCCACCTGGGGCAAAGTCCCTGCCCCTAACTTACTAACTACGGTGCTTAACTACTACTTCACTAGCTAACTACTGTAAACAAAACTATTTACAGCTCTAATACACGAAGTGAAGAAGGAAGCCGCTGACCACTTGCTAGGCAAGGGAGAGAGGCGCTCGGACCAACCACCATGGGTGGTAAGAAGGAACTGAAAGGGCACAGGGCCGGCAGCACCGGATATACCCAACACATGAGTGTGGCACTTCAGAGGGTGCCACAGCCGACCCTACGGATACCGCTAAGGCAAAAATCTCTGACAACTGTGCACGTGGGTGCGCACACACCGATAATGGAATCAACATGAGCAAGCACTTGAAGAGCCACCACTGGTTTAGACACAACAAATCCTGCATCATGGCAAGGGGGTTAAACCAGATGACCCTTGAAGTCCCTTCTAACTTTATGGTTCTATGATTTTACTTCCCTATCACAGAATATAGCTGCCTTCTGCCTCCCTCTGAGGGTTGCATCTGTGTTCACTACTCTTTAAAGCCTAAATCTGACCTCTCAAAGCTCAGCTTCACAGTCAGGAGTGCCTAGAATTGTGAAAAAGAGTTCAGCTCACAGCACTCAGCATGAATACCACGCTCTGTTCCTTGTGCTGGTTCCGTTTCCACTACAAACAACAGGAAACAAGTTATGTTCTGCTATTTTTAATAAGAACCAGTGGGAAGAGCCAGGGACAAAAGCCCATTGTAGGGCTGTGGAACCCGGAAAATATAGAATCATAGAAGATTAGGGTTAGAAGAGACCTCAGGAGGTCATCTAGTCCAACCCCCTGCTCAAAGCAGGACCAACACCAACTAAATCATCCCAGCCAGGGCTTTGTCAAGCCGGGCCTTAAAACCTCTAAGGATGGAGATTCCACCACCCTCCTAGGCAACCCATTCCAGTGCTTCACTTCCCTCCTTGTGAAATAGCGTTTCCTAATATCCAACCTAGACCTCCTCCACTGCAACTTGAGACCACTGCTCCTTGTTCTGTCATCTGCCACCACTGAGAACAGCCCAGCTCCATCCTCTTTGGAACCCCTCTTCGGGTGGTTGAAGGCTGCTATCAAATCTCCCCTCACTCTTCTCTTCTGCAGACTAAACAAGCCCAGTTCCCTCAGCCTCTCCTCAAAAATCATGTGGCCCAGCCCCCTGATCATTTTTGTTGTGTTCTGCTGGACTCTAATTTGTCCACATCATTTCTGTAGTGGGGGCCCCAAAACTGGATGCAGTACTCTAGGTGTGACCTCACCAGTGCCAAATAAAGGGGAATAATCACTTCCCTCGATCTGCTGGCAATGCTCCTACTAATGCAGCCCAATATGCCATTAGCCTTCTTGAAAACTGCTTACTCATATCCAGCTTCTCGTGCACTGTAATCCCCAGGTCTTTTTCTGCAGCACTGCTGCTTAGCCAGTCAGTCCCCAGCCTGTAGCGGTGCATGGGATTCTTCTGTCCTAAGTGCAGGACTCTGCACTTGTTCTTGTTGACTCTCATCAGATTTCTTTTGGCCCAATCATCCAATTTGTCTAGATCACTCTGGACCTTATCCCTACCCTCCAGCGCATCTACCTCTCCCCCCAGCTTAATGTCATCTGCAAACTTGTTGAGGGTTCGCAGAGGGCACTCTGCTTGACGTCATTGACATGAACTGTGACCAAACAGATCATTGTTGCAACCAGGGTCCTATGGTTGCACTAGGTCTTGTACAGAGGAGGGCAAGTAGGGCGTCTATGGAAAGGTGGTAGTTTGCTGGTTATGATTAAGCTGTCTGTATGTACGTATCATTTTTGTATTTGAAGTTATGAATATTGGCTATGTACTCGTATCTCTGTATTTGATTCTAAGTAGCCTCAGTGATTCATTTGGTCAGCTTCTTGAGAAAGGACTATTCTCAGTAAGTGCACAATCAGGAAACACTTAACTGACAGTGGACTTTGGGAGATGCCAATCTACATCTGAGCTTTCCTGGGAATGTTCAAATTAATATGTAAACAATGGCGTCGGCCTGCAAAAAGCTAAATCATTTGTGGACATGTGACTTGCCCAGGTGGCTACAAACTCCATCTTGTTGCTGTGACTTTGCACAGAAGAACAAAGGGGTTTTCGCCCACAAGAGAGAATATAAAAGGCCCTGGAAGCCTCTCCATTTTGTCTTCAGCTGGGGGTGTGAGTGATTGCTGGACCCAAACGAGGAAGGAGTCCAGTCTGTGAAAGAAGCTTATTGGAACATCACTGTGGGTGAGAGTTCATCTGTAATCAGTTTCTTAATGTATTAGGCTTAGATTTGCATGTTTTGTTTTATTTTGTGTGGTAACTTACTTTGTTTTGTCTGTTATTACTTGGAACCACTTAAATCCTACTTTTTATGCTTAATAAAATCACTTTTTGCTTATTAATTAACCCAGAGTAAGTAATTAATACCTGGGGGAGCAAACAGCTGTGCATCTCTCTCTATTGATGTTATAAGGGCACAAAGGGCAGACAATTTATGAGTTTACCCTGTATAAACTTTATACAGAAAAAAACAGATTTATTTGGGGTTTGGATCCCATTGGGAGTTGGGTGTCTGGGTGCTAGAGGTAGGAGCACCTGCTATGCCGTTTTCAGTTAAGTCTGCAGTTTTGGGGTGCGTGGTTCAGACCCTGGGTGTGTGTTAAAGCAGACTGGTGTGTCTGGCTTGACAAGGCAGGGTCCTGGAGGCCCAAACTGGCAGAGAAATCAGGCTTAGAGGTCGTCTCAGCACATCAGGTGACAGTCGCAAGGGGGATTCTGTGACCGAACCCGAGATGAGAGGACCAGAACTGAACGCTGTATTCAAGGTGAGGGTGTACCATGGATTTGTATACTGGCACTCTGATATTTTCTGTCTTAGTATTTAACCTTTTCCTAGTGATTCCTAACATTCTGCTAGTTCCAAAGAGCAAAAAGCAAGTTTGGGCTTTTCTAGGCCTAGTGGGTTACTACTGTCACTTTATACCTCATTTCACAATGTTGGCAGCTCCGTTAACAGACGTTACAAAGACACAAATGATGAAAACAGTCCAGGGGATTCAGGAGTGTCAAAAACCTTTTAAAAGAATAAAGGAAATCTTGGGGCAACGAACTGTACTCTGATGTCCAGACTTTTCATTACCATTTATCTTGCACTTGGACAATCTGAAGTGGGCTTAGGAGTCATAAGTCTGCAAAAGTTCCAAGAGTAGAACATTCAGTTCTTTATGTAAGCAGGAAACTCCAGCAACAGGAAACCAAGTTCTCTACCATAGAGCGAATGCTTGGCCATATAATGGGCGGTAGTGGCTCTGTGATATTACCATCTAGGAGTTTCGTTCAAGCTAGTCACAGACCACATCTTAAAAGGGATGTGGACAAGGAAAAAGATACCAACCCTGCAGTACATAGTGGTAGCTGGCATTACAGCCCCATGCTTTTACAATGACACCATTCGGGATCCCAACAGGGGAACACAGACTTTCCTTCCTCAACTAGGAGGGGACATTACTCTCTGACAAGACCAACACCCCAATTCCTCCCTGCAGAGGGAGGTACATGACAGGGTGTACCAGGCCTGCGCGGCCCCCAGCTGGAGGCCCGGCTGCTCTGCTACACCTGCCCAGGAAACAGCTTTCTGAGAGGTTTCAGAGTAGCAGCTGTGTTAGTCTGTATTTGCAAAAAGAAAAGGAATACATGGAGCACCTTAGACACTAATCAATTTATTTGAGCATAAGCTTTCGTGAGCTACAGCTTATGCTCTAATAAATTTGTTAGTCTCTAAGGTTCCACAAGTACTCCTTTTCTTGTAGCTTTCTGAAAGGAATGGAGCAGTGTGTATTAGACCTCTGGGCTTGCCTAGAGAAGCCTCCTGGGGAGCAGCCATTTTGGGAACCATTGAGAGCTGGTCTTCCACCAACTAGAAGGACAGGGGATCAGCAACAGCCAATCAAGGCCCAGCAGGCTGAAATAATTGGAGCTACCTGCTGCTAGCAAGGCTGTTCTTGGCTGGGGCCCAGGGAGTGAGGAGAGGCGCTCCCTAGGCCACAGCCAAAGGAAACAGGTCGGGACAGGACTTATTGCTGGCCAGAGTCAGTGGCAGGAGTTCAGGAGGAACCTGCTGATTTAACTCCATAGAGGAAGTTAAACCGCAGAAGGATAAGAAACCATTTTATTTAAAATTGGCCCCAAAGGGCAAGGAACATCTTCTGGTTTTCTGTATCCCAGGAGGGGTTTGAACTGTGTGCCCTGGCCGGAGGGCTGAGCCATGGACGACCTTCAGAGGTAGGCTGAGAGCCTGCAGTGGGCACTGGGAGCTGAAGAAAGTGGCAGCACCACACCTTGACACCAGAGGGAGGGTGCACCCACCACAAACTACAACAGAAGTGTCCAGTGTGTGTGTGCTCAGTCCAAAATGGAAGTCAGGCTTTAGAGCAATGGTTGTGGGTTCTGATCTAGAAAATGCCCTCCTGCCAGAACACGGTCAGGACTTGTTCCATGGCAGAACATGGACAGACACCACATCAGAGTGAGACTCTGGATTAACTACTTCCTCCTCAAACAACAACACCATTGATTTCTCTGGTCCAGACGGAGACCATAATGAAATCTGACAAGAGAACAATGCAGCCTGTCCCGGGGTGTTACTACCAGCCTCCAAACCAGGGATGTGAAACAACTTCTCCCCATGATCTCAGATTAACAATACGAAATCCGGAGCTGCTGCCAGTCTGTCACATGGTGAGCAGATCCCTGGGATGGTAGCGAGAGACCAGAGCCACTAAAAAGCAATCCAGACCTGTTCCAGAGCAACAGGAATGATTACCAGTTTTGAAAACATGTCTTATGGAGACAGACTCAAAGAGCTCAATCTATTAAGCTTAACAAAGAGAAGGCTAAGGGGTTACTTGATTACAGTCTATCCGTACCTAACGGGGAACAAATATTTAATAAAGGGCTCTTTAATCAAGTAGAGAAAGATCTAACATGACCCAATGGCTGGAAGTTAAAGCTAGACAAGTTAGGATTGGAAATAAGGAGTAAATTTTTAATGGTGAGTGAGTAATAACCGTTGGAACAATTTTCCAGGGGCTGTGATGGTTTCTCAATCACTAATAATTTTTAAATTAAAATTGGATGCTTTTCTAAACTATAGGAACTATTCTGGGGCCATTCTCTGGCCTGCGCTCTACAGGAGGTCAGAGTGGATGATCACAATGGTCCTTTCTGGCCTTGGAATCTAGGGCTGTTCCTGCAGCCATCCTCACAGCAAAGCCAGCACATGGCAACATTTTTCAGAGTAACAGCCGTGTTAGTCTGTATTCGCAAAAAGAAAAGGAGTACTTGTGGCACCTTAGAGACTAACCAATTTATTTGAGCATGAGCTTTCGTGAGCTACAGCTCACTTCATCAGATGCATACCGTGGAAACTGCAGCAGACTTTATATATACACAGAGAATATGACACATGGCAACAATATTTTCCACACAAACTTTTACTGAGGCTGGAGCATCTGTGAGCGTCCCACCATAAGCACCCTTCACCGCCAGTCCTGCTAACAGGGTTTGGGACTTGGATGTCCAGGAGCAATCTAAGATGTTATACCCTATATTATTCATAGAAATATGGTTATGATAGGAGTACGGCCTAAGATATATTTAATGCAAGATGGGTCTTGTAAGGTATCATTGGAAAGGTTATGATTTACTGAATGTATGATTATCCAATTTATATGCATATATCATTTCTGTATCTAAAGTTAGCAATATTGACTATGTAACAATTACAACTGTGTGTGTATTTGGGAGACACCCACCAGATAACAGGCCATCAGCTTTGATGGGCCACTAGGAAGAAACAATAAGACTTTAAAGATACTAATCTCTCTGCTTCCTGAGAGGTGTCCTGGAATGGAGCTGTGACACTACTAGGTCAGGTGGTCCTGTCACCTCGTACTAAAAACTATCTTGGACGTCTAGTAATTTTCCACTAAAAGGAGGGGGAAGTCAAGACTGAGAAACAAAAGATTCCCGCCTTATGTTAATCATATTTAAGGCTGGGGAGTAAGGCAAACAGGACTCTCCTCCATTGCCTACCCAAGAAAGACTGCTGAAAGTATTTGGGGGGACAAGGGAACAAACCTGAGGGAAAAGGTAGGGGTGAGTCCACATTGAGACAGGGATCTAGTCTGTAAGAAGAAATCACTGGAACTCTAAGTTACAGAAACTCTGCAACTTGCCTAAAATAACGTTTAGGGTGAGAAATTACTTCTTGAAACCAGTCTCTTTAAGATCTTAAGCTTTGTAAGCGCTATTTTGTTTTATTTGCTCAGTAATCTGCTTTATTGTATTTGCTATCCCTTATAATCACTTCAAATCTGCCTTTTATAGTTAATAAATTTGTTGTGTTTATTATTAAACCCAGGTTGTGCAATTTCTAACTGGGGGGGGCAAGAAGTTGTGCATCTCTCTCTTCACATTGAAGGAGAAGGCAAATTTTTATGAGCTTGTGCCGTGCAGATCTTTCTATACAGCACAAGACAATATTATCTGGGGTTTACCTCTCCACAGTGGGTGTGCACACGAGTGCTGGCTGAATGATCTCACACAGATCTGACTGCAGTCTGTGTCTGCAGCTGGGTGTAGTCTTGCCTGGGTGTGTGCTGGAAAGGGGCTTGAGAGCCTGGCACACCAACCCAGTGCAAGGGAAACCCAGGCTGGCAGGGCCAGAGGGATGAATGGGACCCCAGCACATCAGGTGGCATCCCAGACAGGGGGAGGGGGTCCAACCCATCACACTCCAGAATTCCTGCACTGTAGCTGGAGACAAAGGGAGCAGCTAGGACTGAAGCAATAATATTACTTAGCCTGTCTATAGCACTTTTTAATCCAAGTCCCTCAGAGTGTTGTCAGCCCATAGCTGCTACAGTGACTGGCGTTACAGACATACAGAAGACAACGAAGCTTCACGAGATCCTGGTTAGGCTAGTTTCCTGGCACCATTTGTATCAATGGATAATCTGCAAGCCAGAGCGGGGAAGAGCCCAAACAACACAGTGAAAAGGTACTTTAGAAATACAGGGACTAAATTAAAGGGCTGATTATTGGTTGGTGCAGCTGCCCAGACTGCGGGGGAGCCACAGGTTGTGGCCATGCACCTCTTGGCTGGGGAAAGCAAGTGGGTGGACACTTGGGGCACTGTGACCACCTGTGTGCATCTGGAATACTAGAAAGAGGCACCTCCAGGGTGAAGCCTGAGGGTGCTGTAGGTGGGGGAATGGAAGGGTATGAACCACTTAAGCACGAACCTGACCAAATTAAGAAAAAGCTGCATGGAGCATCTCTTTGCCCCAGGCTTCCCCAATGACCAAGAGCTCAATCCTGCAACGTGCTGAATGCCCTCAGCTCCTACTGATATCACCACAAGTTGAGATTGCTCAGCTTCTCACAAGGATGCCGAGTTCCTTGCAGGTTTGAGTCCTGTGTGCCTAGCTGACTGAGCAGGCAGCAGGACGCATGGGGGTTGGTGTCTCATTAAAGTCCCTAGTTTGGTTCAGGATAAGTGATTAGAACAGTTTACTGTCCAAACATTTATCCTGATACCAGCAAGAGTGTGTCTGTCCTGACAAGTCATGAAAAAGCAGACTGTGAAGTCTGCTGTCTCCTCATTTACTACTGTTATTTTTTCTAATATGGCAAGATCCCTGTGACAAGAAATTCACAATCTAGGGCTTGTGCCTGAAACCCTCTCTAGCTCACAGGGCTTCTTTTCCCTCTCACCTCTCCTTTTCCTCAGGCTTCTGGTGGCTATCCCTCCCCATTCCATTCTATGCCTCCTGTGACAAGGCGCCTCCTCTGTCTCCTGGGACTTTGCACTTCCCCCTCTGGCAACGGCAGGGGCCTAGTTAAAACAGTCCCACTTTAGAGAGTATACTCTTATCAGTGCTTTCAAGTAGGCCTCAGGGCAGGCCCAAGGAGGGTTCCTCCAGCAAACAAAAAAATAAACCACCTTACAAAACAAAAGGGGATACCTTTCCCCACCCCTTTGCTGGGGTGCTGCTGCCCTGCTGTCAGCCCTGGGGTGTCAGTCCTTCCCCTAAATGGGCACTCCGCTTTGGGGGTTTCCCCCTGGAGGGAGGAGAGCAGCCTCTCACCCTGGAGAAGCCAGTCTTCCTGCTGCCACTAGCCCTGCATCAGCTTGTCTCTCTTCTCCCCCAACCGTGTTAGTCTGTATCCACAAAAAGAAAAGGAGTACTTGTGGCATGCATCCAATGAAGTGAGCTGTAGCTCACGAAAGCTTATCCTCAAATAAATTTTAGTCTCTTAAGGTGCCACAAGTCCTCCTTTTCTTTTTCCAAATCCAGATGGCAACCAGTGTCAATTCAGTACATTAAGAATTGTCCAGTAGTGACAATGGGACGAACATGAACTGCCCCCATGCAGAGCTGGCTGCTGCTTTGCCTGTAGTGACCCAGAACTGTGGCCTGGGGTGGCAGGCAGGAGGCTCCCCTTACTTTACATTGCAGCAATTTCTCCCCAGCCCAGACACCCTGCCCCAAGCAGCGCCTGGCTCTGCCAATTCCACCAATTATCCATCCCATCAGGTGCCTTGCCCCACACTCCCAGCCATGTTCCTCACCCCACAAGGCATTCTCCTTCCCCCAGCTCCCTGCCCTACCTAGCTCACCTCTCTCTCTGTCAGCCAGACAGCCATGCTCTGACCCACTGGCACCTCACCTGCACTGACCAGCCTCATCGGGCTTCTCACCCACCCCATTGTAATCCCTGCCTTGTTCTGACACTCACGCTCTTGTCCTGTTCCTAACAGCTTTCCTCTTACATTAGTTTCCAGCTAACCTATCCAAAGTCAGTGCCCGGGGCAAGAGCCTGAACTTAGGGAGACCCGTGCAAGGGCAGCAGCTCTATCCCAGTCATGCTCTGTCGGGGTCAGAATTACAAGTGTTCAGCACCCTGCCATTCCCGTTGGACGATGGAGACTCTCCCACCCCATCGTTCAGAACAATGGGAGCTGCTGGGTGCTGCGGCAAGGAGTGGTGAGGGCCTTTCTCCCCACTGTACACCTCATCAGTTCCAGGAAAGATCTGCCAGAGCCAGGAGTGCTGGGGCCCCATGTTTCTCTCTTTCCTACTCAGCCTCTCTGCATCTCAATGCCACACTTGTAGGCTTGTTTCTTGCTGCCCTCAGCTAATCACATCCCCTTCCAGAATCTTCTCATTCCCATAGGCAGCCTTATGAGCCTTCTCCTGACCACATGTGGCCCAGGGGAGGGTCTCTGTCACCCCTCCCACAATCCCCTGATATTCCCAGAGTGCCCTCTCCTGTCATCTGGCTTGTAAATTTGACACCACCACTCTCCAGAACCATAATTTCCCCGAAAAGCAGGGCAATGGCTAACGGGCAGGTAATGCTGGAACTGGTCATTACACCTAGTGTTCAGAGCCCTGTTGCAGCTACTAAACCTTAGTCTTTCTCCAGGAATAATACCGAGCTCCTGTAGAGCACTTTTCATCCATAGATCAAAGCCCTTTACAAAGGTCAGTATCATTATCTCCATTGTACACTTATGGAACTGGAGGCCCAAAGAGGTGAAGGACCTTGCTTAAGGTCACCCAGCAAACCAGCATCATAGTGAGGAATAGAACTCCCAGTCCAGTGCACTATCCATCACAGCACACTGCCTCCCTGAGTTTCTCACAGCCAGTACTCCTGCCCTGTTCCCTACAGAGCCCAAGCTGGGACAGGCTGGCACTAGAGTAGCCAGGAACTCTGACACAGCTAGTGCTCCTTCCCCATTCCTTCCATGTGGAATGTCAAGCTCAACGACAAGCTCTGCTTTCCCCAAATATAAAATCTTGGGTTGCAGTGGCTGTGCTGTCATTTCCAGCCTCGTCCAAGCAGCCTCCTCAGACTTTCCTCCCTTCTTGTGTCTGCTCCCTGCAGCCTTCCCGGATATCCTAGGATGCTTCCTTTTCATCATCTGTCTACAGAGGCTCTGAATTCTCATCCTGCTCCTCCTCACCTTGTCCTCCCCACCCCACCCCCTTTATTGGTGTGTGACTGAGCTGTTGCTGAAGCTCTCAGAGGGGAGTTTACACTGCACTCCTTTCCACAACGTCACTCTTAGAACTGATCTACATTACAGACCTATAATCCATAGAACTAAATCTCTCAGGGCTGTGAAAAATCCACACCCCCGAGCGATGTAGTTATACTGACCTACCTTCCCATGTAGACGGCGCGGTGTCAATGGGAGAGCGTCTCCTGGTCACATAGCTACCACCTCTTGCAGAGGTGGCTTTATTATGCTGACCACAGAGCACTCTCTGGTTGGCAGAGATTCATAGACACTAAGGTCAGAAGGGACCATTATGATCATCTAGTCTGACCTCCTGCACAATGCAGGCCGCAGAATCTCACCCACCCACTCCTGCAAAAAACCTTTCTCCTATGTCTGAGCTACTGAAGTCCTCAAATCGTGGCTTAAAGACTTCAAGGAGCAGAGAATCCTCCAGCAAGTGACCCATGCCCCATGCTGCAGAGGAAGGCGAAAAACCCCCAGAGCCTCTGCCAATCTGCCCTGGAGGAAAATTTCTTCCCAACCCCAAATATGGCGATCAGCTGAACCCTGAACATATGGGCAAGATTCACCAGCCAGATACCCAGGAAAGAATTCTCTGTAGTAACTCAGATCCCTCCTCATCTAACACCCCATCACAGGCCATTGGGCCTATTTACCATGAATAGTTAAAGATCAATTAATTACCAAAATCATGTTATCCCATCATACCATCTCCTCCATAAACTTATCGAGTTTAATCTTAAAGCCAGATAGGTCTTTTGCCCCCACTGCTTCCCTTGGAAGGCTGTTCCAGAACTTCACCAGACATGCTACAGCGGCACAGCTGCATCAGTGCCGCGATTCTGCTGCAGCACTGTATGTGTAGACAAGCCCTCAGAAACCACAGCAGCAGCAACGGCAAAGTTACCACAGCTTTGCTTTCTTCAGAGGCCCGTGGGAAGAATGAAATGATAGACCATTGTGAGAGGACAGTACAGAAGTCCCCATCTGGGGTTGGTGATTCACATTTTCCTGGCCCCATGCAAAGCTCAAAGGCCAGCTAACGGCCTGAGCTTTGATTGAGAAGATAGAAGTCTACGCACAAAAACCAAAAAATATTATGTCTCATTCTAGGGTGAAAGTTGGGTAATTTTTTATTCTCAACTCTATTCCTTAGGAAGGACCTACTGCTGACCCGAAATACTCAGACCAAACATTCTCAAGAGCAGCAAAAACATGGGAGGAAATACAAATTCTAAACCAAGATCCTTTAACTTAATTTGCACCTCAATTAAATTAAAATGCCTTTGTCCAAATCAGAACTACCTTATGCAAGTGTATTCACCCCTGGTTAGGAAAATAGGACTTGTGTATAATCAGAAACAGGACCAGTCTCACAGCTGCTGAGAATAAACACAGCTGGGAACATTCATCTCTCTTATTATTATTTGTATTACCATAGCGCTGGCCTAGGGACCAATCAAGGACCAGGACCTCACTGTGTTAGGCTCTGCACGAACACAGAACAAAAAGATGGTCCCAGTCCCAAAGAGCTCACAATCTGAGACAAGAGACAACAGCTGGATACAGACAAACAGATGTGGGGGTATAAGAAGACAATGAGAAAACATTGGTCAGCACTCTAGGACAGGTAGTGGTTTCAGAATGCCAGTAGCCTGACCATTGTCAAGATTTTGGAGGCATCACAGCAAAGATTGTAGAGGGTTTTGAAGGAGGACAATGGAAGTAGCTTTGTGTATGTTTTTAGGAAGCTCTTTCCAAGTGTGAGGGGCAGCATGGGAGAATGCACAAAGGTGCTTGTTTGAAAATGTAACAAGTGAGGAATGGTGGCAAGAGTTCACATTTTTGCTAATGTACAAGAGCTGGTAGGTGGGGTAGACTAGGCTGAGAAGGGCCTTGAAGTGAAGACAAGCAGTTTATGTTTCATGCAACAGAGAAAAGGAGGAATGCAAAGGGAGGAGTGAGATTGTCAGAGCAGGTAACTAGGAGATTGCTCCTTGCACTAGCATTCTGAATGGATATGTGTAGGGCAAAACTGCATTTGTCAAGACCCTGAGAAAAGGATGTTGTAGTAATGGAGAGGTGATATGATGAAAGCAGCTGTACAGATGGATAAGAGAGCCTTTATCTTAGAAATCAGAGTAACAGCCGTGTTAGTCTGTATTCGCAAAAAGAAAAGGAGTACTTGTGGCACCTTAGAGACTAACCAATTTATTTGAGCATAAGCTTTCGTGAACTACAGCTCACTTCATCGGATGCATACTTCGAGACACCACTGACTTCCTGAGGAAACTACAATCCATCGGTGATCTTCCTGATAACACCATCCTGGCCACTAAGATCACCGATGGATTGTAGTTTCCTCAGGAAGTCAGTGGTGTCTCGAAGTATGCATCCGATGAAGTGAGCTGTAGTTCACGAAAGCTTATGCTCAGATAAATTGGTTAGTCTCTAAGGTGCCACAAGTACTCCTTTTCCTTTTATCTTAGAAATGTTATGCAGAAAGAATCTGCTTGACATGGGTTTGGCTGATTCCATTCTATTCCTTTCAGCCACTCTCACTCCTCCCATTGGCTCTTTACTGTGTTGCTACTTGCAATACCTAGCTCTTGCAGATCACGATGTTGCTTTGGATGTCACTCCTGTTCAATTAAACTCATCTCCTCCCCTTCTCAGACTATCAGTGACAACTGTCTGGAAAGTAAAACCTTGGCAGGACACTTCCTGCCCGAGAACCTCATCCCTGCTCTAAGAGGGGACCTTCTCCAGAGCTGAGAGAAGAAGTCAGCTTTCACGTACACCTAGGATAGATGGGCAAGGAATTGTAGTGTAAGAAATGGAAGAGATCCCATCTAGCTCATCTCCCAGAAGTCAAAGCAGGTACGTTCTGTTATACATTTTCCAGCCAAGCAATAGGGCTCACCCTGTCCCCTTGGAGATGATCCCATAACCCAAGAAATCTCACTTTATCAGATAATCTGTCCCAATATTCAGCCTAAAAATCTCCTTAAACTCCTTCCAATGCTCTTAATTATAACTCCTTGCACCACACTAAACAAATCATCTCCATCCTTAGGGCCTGATTCTCCACTGACTCTGGTGCAAACTAGGTGTCAACTCATGGAAGTTAGTGACTGGCTGGTGAGAGGAGAATTAGGTTGGTGTAATGGCCCCTGGGGAATACATCTAGTAGGGAGCAGGTTCTGCTAGTTGCACACCACGTCAGCTGGAGTCCTGTGGTCCAATCAACATTCCAGGAAAGTGCAAGGGGGTGGCTGTCATGCTTCCAAGAAGTCCCCAGGATGTGAGGCACCTTGCTGCCAAGCCTTGTCTGTGCCTGCCATGGGTGAGCTCCCCAAAACCATAGCCACGGGCAACACAAACACTCCCCTCTCTGTACAGATTAGTGATAGGCACACTCCAACCCCCGAACTCTCAGAGCATCCCTCTGGAGTGTCCAGACCCTGGTTCACTGGATACTCACAGTATTCACAGATTCGCTGTCCCGAAAGAAGCAGTGCACCCAGCTTACCAGTTCCACCTCAGATCACCGCTCTGTTTAATACACAGCGCTTAGACATGTTTATAGTGAAAACAAGTAAAAGTTTATTTAACAAAGTATAGAGATTTGAGAAGCAGCAAGCTGAAGTACTGGACACAAATGGTTACTTGTAAAAACAAAGTCATAACACACAGTCTAGAGCCTATATTTAATTACAAAGATACTTACCTGTCTAATGAATTATAGTTCACCCAAAGTCTTTGCAGAGTTTTCCAGTCAGGTTGTCTGTGACCTTCCTTTCACAAGACAGAACACACTGACAGTTTGTGTCCTCCGTGAGAAATGAAGGGCATCTCTTTGCACCCCAACTATCTATTGTCTTCATTCATAAACATGATCCCTCCCTGCTAGTTGTCTTCTCCTGTGTGCTCCTTTGTTGATTTTACAATCTCTTGATAAGCATTTGGCCTCCATTGTAAAGCAGATAATACACAATACACACATGACCAGCCAGAAAGAGGTAAGTGTCCCTTCCCTCCTGCCTGATGGGGGCATGTTGATCACCTTCTGGTGACCTGCCTTAAGAATATAACTTTCAATAGAGATATGATTCCTTAAACATTACCCATACATACATTTAAAAATGAGTATGATGAACAGTGGGCTACTGACTCTCAGCAGAGACATCACAAGCCACCCTTTGGAGAACTACTGTGCATATATTTGACCCAGGGGATCCCGACAAAAAATTCGATGCCCCCCATGCCCTCTGCCAGTTAGCCCAAAGAGGTTCCTGGGTCATAGAGGCCAGAGTAGACCTTTGCACCAGTGATTCTGCACCCCTACAAAGCTATGCAGGGGCCTTAGAAGCAGAGATGCAAGGCAGGGGAGCCCTCAGGGGCTATTACCTATTTAGTTCTTGTAATCTTTTTCTCTGTCAGTCACTCAAGCTTCTTGATTATATTTCTTGCTCTTCTCTAAGCTACTATCAGTTTTTCTATATCTTTCAGGTAGTTACATGCCCAGAACTAAACACAGGTTGCAATGGTCACAGCTGAGCTGTACAGAGGACTATCCCCTTTTTGTACCATGCGATGCTCTTATGAATCATAGAATCATAGAATATCAGGGTTGGAAGGGACCTCAGGAGGTCATCTAGTCCAACCCCCTGCTCAAAGCAGGACCAATCCCCAATTAAATCATCTCAGCCAGGGCTTTGTCAAGCCTGACCTTAAAAACTTCTAAGGAAGGAGATTCTACCACCTCCCTAGGTAACGCATTCCAGTGTTTCACCACCCTCCTAGTGAAAAAGATTTTCCTAATATCCAACCTAAACCTCCCCCACTGCAACTTGAGACCATTACTCCTTGTCCTGTCCTCTTCTACCACTGAGAACAGTCTAGAACCATCCTCTTTGGAACCCTCTTTCAGGTAGTTGAAAGCAGCTATCAAATCCCCCCTCATTCTTCTCTTCTGCAGACTAAACAATCCCAGTTCCCTCAGCCTCTCCTCATAAGTCATGTGTTCCAGACCCATAATCACTTTTGTTGCCCTTCGCTGGACTCTCTCCAATTTATCCACATCCTTCTTGTAGTGTGGGGCCCAAAACTGGACACAGTACTCCAGATGAGGCCTCACCAATGTTGAATAGAGGGGGACGATCACGTCCCTCGATCTGCTCGCTATGCCCCTACTTATACATCCCAAAATGCCATTGGCCTTCTTGGCAACAAGGGCACACTGCTGACTCATATCCAGCTTCTCGTCCACTGTCACCCCTAGGTCCTTTTCTGCAGAACTGCTGCCTAGCCATTCGGTCCCTAGTCTGTAGCGGTGCATTGGGTTCTTCCGTCCTAAGTGCAGGACCCTGCACTTATCCTTATTGAACCTCATCAGATTTCTTTTGGCCCAATCCTCCAATTTGTTTAGGTCCCTCTGTATCCTATCCCTGCCCTCCAGCGTATCTACCACTCCTCCCAGTTTAATATCATCCGCAAATTTGCTGAGAGTGCAATCCACACCATCCTCCAGATCATTTATGAAGATATTGAACAAAACCGGCCCCAGGACCGACCCCTGGGGCACTCCACTTGACACCGGCTGCCAACTAGACATGGAGCCATTGACCAGTACCCGTTGAGCCCGACAATCTAGCCAACTTTCTACCCACCTTATAGTGCATTCATCCAGCCCATACTTCTTTAACTTGCTGACAAGAATACTGTGGGAGACCGTGTCAAAAGCTTTGCTAAAGTCAAATACAACTCAAATACAAATGAATACAACTCAAAACGGTAATGTCCAATCCACCACTAGAAACACCTCCATTCAGTAATAATTGTGAATTACTTATTGAGATCTGCCAATTAGCTAGTTCTTGATTATGCTCAAATAAATTGGTTAGTCTCTAAGGTGCCACAAGTACTCCTTTTTTTTTGCATGTACATTAAAAAATAGCATCCTGGTTATTGATATTGTAAATTGCTGTGAAGTGCTAAGTCAAACACCTTACAAAAGTCTATGCAATTACCTTTGTCTATCAAACTTCTAATCTCATAAAAGTTGAATCAAGTTTGTCTGTCAAGACTATTTTCTATAAAACCACGTTGATTGGCATTAATTATATTCCTGTCTTTTAACTAGTTATGAATGAAATCCTGTGTATTTTGTATCTTTTTACCTGGGACTGATGTCAGGCTATCATTACCCAGATTGTTCCACTTGGTCTTTTTGAACACCACCACATTAGATCTCTTCCAGTCTTCTGGAATTTCCCCAGTATTCCAAGATTTACTAAAAAATGAATATCAGCCAGAGATCTCCTCAGCCACCTCTTTTAGGATTCTTGAGTGCAAGTTATTTGGGCTTGTGCATTTAAAAAATGCCTATACCTGGTAAATGTTGTTTAGCATCCTTTGTTACTAATGGACTGGAAAATGGTTCAGCCGCCTCATCTGATATGACTAAATCATCTTCCTTCTTTCAAAAGACAAAACAGAAATATTAAACGTTGCTGCATAATTGCCAACAATTTTACTATCTCCATCTAGTAACAAGCCTGTACCACTGCTATAATTTTTGTTCTTAATAAACCTAACTCTTTCACTTAGACCATCCAGTGGGCTCCTCAAAAATCTTGAGGAGAGCTGAAATTTGGCATTTTATTTATTCTGGTTCAAAATGAATCACCTGCTGACACCCTGTCATTGTGACAATGATAAAGAATTACAGAAAGAGTCACTTTCTTCTAACACTGAACAAAGAACTTTAATAGAAGAAGAAACAATATTATCCCTAAAGTTTCTCTCCGTTTCACTGCAAAGTTTCTGCCTAGAACTTTGCCCAGACTCCTGCTTGCCTGGATTCTTGCTACATATCCTCACATCAGCCTGAATTATAGATCACAACAGACTGTAAAGTACAAGTTATGGTACAGAGTGTAAAATGGCCAGACAGAAAAAGCAGATTCTAAAGTAGGAAATGTTTCTGCCAGATGTTGAACATAACAGATGATAGATATGTTTTCTGCTATGTGTAATATTCCAGCTGATTATAAAAGGAAGGCTACATGACAATGCCATCTAGAAGCCTCATCATGTATTGAGAAAAGGTGAAAAGAAAAGGAGTACTTGTGGCACCTTAGAGACTAACCAATTTATTTGAGCATAAGCTTTCGTGAGCTACAGCTCACTTCATCGGATGTGAGCTGTAGCTCACGAAAGCTTATGCTCAGATAAATTGGTTAGTCTCTAAGGTGCCACAAGTACTACTTTTCTTTTTGCGAATACAGACTAACACGGCTGTTACTCTGAAACCTGAGAAAAGGTGAAGACTTAAATTTTGCTGCAGGCTGCTCTGTGAAAAAGGTTGCCATGCTGATGTCAATGTTTGGCTGAAGCTCAGCTCCAGGGTGTGTACATTGATGATGTGAAACCTCATGCCAACGTGCTACAGGTGTCACCTGGTATCTACTCAGGTCACCAGGATGATAAATCAGAGGTGCCAGCACCAGAATGGAGAGCAACTGTTAGCTCTAGCAGGAACCACCCTGCTGTCAAACAACTACGCCACCACCAAACATGGGCTAAGAATCAGTCTCTCCTCACCTGCCTCCATAAGAGACTCTCTGCTCTAAACTTATTGCTGTGAGATTCCTCCCAGCTGTGTACCAAGAGTCCCCAGGCTTTGAGAACTCCTTGTGTCCTGCTGCAGCAGCACCTTCATATCCCCTCATGTCCTTACCCCCCAGCAGGGCACCCTCACACCTTTATGCCCCTCCACACACTTGCCCTTTTTTGCCCATTCCCTGCCCTGTGTTGAGAGGTCTCATGGCAAGACTTATACCACCAGAAGCACCCTCTGCAAGAAACACCTCCCCCCTCCCTCCCCCCCCCCGTGTCACCGAAAAATGAGAAGAACCTTGAGGGTGACATGATCCCCCGGGGGCTAATTTCAC